>NC_065544.1:39325792-39643292 GCF_932294415.1 Quercus robur | reverse complement strand
CTTTCCAAAGGACCAACGATCTTGAATTTTTGACGTACTTCCCAAAGGTCCAAGGATTTGAATTTTGGACGTGCTTCCCAGAGGTTCAATAGATTTGAAGTTTGGACGTGCTACGCAGAGGTCTGATGGATTTGAAGTTTGGACATGCTTCCTAGAGGTCTAATGGATTTGTGAAAGGTGATATTTGTGCCAATGTGTATGGGTCCTTTACCCTAGTTCCTACAAAATAAATATTTTCAATTAGTAACAGAGTTATTCATTGAAAGAAATTGGACATACCAAGCCAATGCCCCTAGTTTGGGACATCTTACATGTTATGATGAATGTTGAGTGTGGATAGCTAACTTGCTGTTGCGACCACTGGAGAATATGGAAGGAGATCGCAATCTACCATTTGTTTTGGAGATCTTTCATTTGAAGCTATGCTCAAGAGATTTATCCTTTGAAGCTTTGACTCTAGAGATTTTTTCATTGAAGTTTTCAAAATTTTTAATGAAGATTTGTTCATTGGAGATTTTTCCCATGAAGATTTATTCACTAGAGATTTTTCCTTGAAAATTTGAGAATTTTTTTGAAGAGTTATCTTGAAGATTTATCCTTTAAACATTTGAAAATAAAAATTTAAAAAGATTTATTCATGAAGATTTTTCCTTTGAAATATGGAGATTTTTCCTTGAAGATTCATTCTGGAGATTTTTCCATTGCAATTTTGAAAAAATTTAATGAAGATTTGTTCATAGGAGATTTTTCCTTTGATGATGTGAAAATTTTTAAAGAAGATTTATTCATTGGAGATTTTTCCTTTTGAAGATTTGTTCATGGAGATTTTTCCTTAAAGATTTATTTTGGAGATTTTTCCATTGGATTTTTGAAAATTTTTTAAGAAGATTTGTTCATGGAGATTTTTCCTTTGGAATATGGTTTTGGATATTTTTCCTTTGAAAAATGGAGATTTTTCCTTTTGAAGATTTGTTCGTGGAGATTTTTCCTTGAAGATTTATTCTGGAGATTGAACTTTTGAAAAAATTTAATGAAGATTTGTTCATGGAGATTTTTCCTTGAAGATTTATTCTTAGAGATTTTTCCATTTAAGTTTTGGAAATTTTTATTGAAGATTTGTTCATTGGAGATTTATGATTTTGGAGATTTTTCCTTTGAAAAATGGAGAATATTCCTTTTGAAAATGGAGATTTTTTATGATCACAAAGTGAAGAAGATGAAGTTGGACAAGAAATGATGAAGATTTATTCATGAGGCAAGAATGATGATGATTTAAAAAAAAAAAAAAAAAAAAAAAAAAAAAAAAAAAAAAAACTAGATTTTGAATGAGAATAACTTTGGTTGGAAGTTGATGCGGATTGCTGGATAAGTCCTTGCTCAATTCCCAATGCCCCTAGTCTGGGGCATATTCCATGCTTAGATTGAAACTGAATTCATTTGATGTTGTGACCATTGGGGTACATGAAAGAAGATCATGGTCCGCCATCCTTGATTCCTACAAAAAGGCTTTCTTTCTCTAGCTTGTTAGAAACCAACTATCGTGTGTTGAAGTACAAATTTTCGGGCCTTGATTTTATTGGTCCACTCATAAAATACCCATATGAGCCCACACATTATTTAAAACCCACATAAATATTTCCCATATGTATTACCCAAATATTCTCCATATTATTAGGCTTTCACAAATACTCCATACCCAAGCCCATAAATGCCATGGATCCTCTCACAAATATTGCCTATTATATCCCACATATCATCCAACTTAAATTCTCCACAAAATATGCTCATCATATCACTACCAAAATTGGGCCGCAAAATTACACTATCCCCACACAAAGCCCAAATTCCAAAGTCCCACTACGATGTGGCTAATTTCAAAGTCCCACTACGATGTGGCTAATTCCAAAAGTCCCACTATGACGTGGCTAATTCCAAGGTCCCACTACGATGTGACCAATTCCAAAGTCCCACTACGATGTGGCTAATTCCAAAAGTCCCATTATGATGTGGCTAATTTCAAAGCCCGCTACGATGCGGCACTATTTACAAAACCCGCTATGATGCGACACTATTTACAAAGCTCGTTGCTACACGGAAATACTTTACAAAATCTCAAAATCATTTTCACAAAGCCGAAATACTTATTTGACATCTATTTTCACAAAGCCCAAATACTAATTTGGCACTATTTAACAAAACCCAAATTCTTATCTATTTTTACAAAGCCCAAATTCTTATTTGGCATCTATTTTTACAAAGCCCAAATGCTTATTTGGCATCTATTTTTACAAAGCCCAAATTCTAATTTAGCACAATTTTACAAAGCCCAAAATACTAATTTGGCACTATTTTATAAAGCCCAAATATTATTTTGGCAATTCTTTCATAAAGCCCAAGTATTAATTTGGCAATTATCTTCACACTATTTTTATAAAAGCCCAAATGCTAATTTGGCATCTATTCTACAAAGCCCAAAACCATTTTAGCAATTATCTTACAAAGCCCAAAATAAAATTTTGGCAAAAAACAATTACTTTATACTCAAAGCTCAAATGTTGATTTGGCACTTATTTTGCAAAGCCCAAATAATCTTTTGGCAACTATTTCATGAAGCTCAAATTCTACTTTGAGACATATTTACTAAATTCAAATATTATTTTAACATTTATTAAATCCCTAACTCATGGGAAATACAAATTACTCATCTCTCAAAAGAATATCTCTTTCACAAAATTTTATGGGAACTATGTCTATTATTTCCATAATCAACTAACTATAAAGCCCATGAATATCACCCATGGCAAAACTACTCATCTTGTAGGGTTAACCAAGCCCAAGCAAGCTTATCAACAAAGCCCAGCTGGGTCAGGCCAGCCCACACACAAATCTCAACAATTGAAGAACACGTGAACTGATCAGCCAAATTTCAGCAATAATTAAACAGCTGGAGGCCCTTCCCATCAAGTCCCAACATGTCTAATCAGATCAGAAAACAGACACGTGTCCACCAGGGGATGAATCCTTTCTCCACATGCTGAAATCCCATCATCTCTCAAGTGACATAAAGTTAAAGGTGATGTGATAAAAAGCTGGGAAAGCTGGGAAAGCTTCAGCCAGCTGTTACTTCTTTCTCCTTCAGCTCATTTAGTCAAGAAACCAAAGCTGCCATGACCAGACCAGTGAAGCTCCTGAAACGACACAAAAATCAGCTCATTTTCATACTAAAAATATGTATTCTCTGGTTCATGAACTAAGCACATGAACCCCAAATGGGGAAACTTAGGGAAATGTGGTTTGAAGGGCACTAAAGGGATCCCAGCAGAGTTCCCAACAAGGGCTCCAAGGTTGACACCTGGCTTGGGGTGGTCCAATCTGCCCTAGGGAACTCTGATTCTAGTTGCAGCATATCCAAGATCATTAGCCTAAAGCATGCTCTAATCCCATCAGCCAAGGCTAATCAGCATTCAATGCTAAAGCCAGAAACCTAGTTGTTATTGCCCAAAACAGCAGAAACCTTCTAAAGTTAAGCTTACTACCCTTAGCTAAAAATCTTAAGAACAATTCTCTAAGGATTTTCTAGAGATTGAGGAAGATTTAACAAAGATTATTTGCTAATCACCCCCTAAAAACCCTAATATAAATGGAGCTCTCCATTAATGCTTCAACCAACCAACAACACACTAAGACATACACCAGAAAAGATTCTGCCTTAACCTCTCTGCTTAAGTTTTCTCTAAGCTCTGAAAAAGCCTCTAAGTTCTTAGTTTCAAGCATGGAAACTAAGTTCCCCAACTCCTAACTCACAAATACTTTCTCATAACTCTACTCTTAAACACTTACTTGCCCCAGTAGAACATTCTAGTAGTACTACTATACACTCTCACTCATTACTCATACTACTCACAAATAATCCTCTCTACTAACTACATATATTATATTCATGAGCATGCCATGACAACATAATGATCTTGCTGCGCTAGCTGGGATCTCTCTCTCTCCCTTCATCTCATACTAAGTCTTCTTCATTATTTATTATTATGGAACTTACGATATTTATCTACTCATTTACTATCAATGGTTATGATGTGACTGTTACCATAAAGTTTTTCCCTCATATTGTTGTATTAGAAGACTCATCTCCAGAGCTAACGGATGATGAGTCCGAAAATATAGATATTTCCCTTAGTCTGTAAAGTAACTAACAGCTGGAGACTTATTTTGTTTTGTTTTACTTTACTGCTAGGCTATTTTCTACAGGAATACCTTAACAGCTGGACCTTTTTCTGCAAAAACATTTTTACCGCTGGGCTTTTTCCTGCAGAAATACTTTACTGCTGGGTTATTTCTTACAGTATGTTTTTCAACCATGCTGACGTGTTCGCTGTAGGGATTGTTCATGAGCCACTCTTGACAGTTCCAATCTAAGCCCAAGGCATGAAATATAGTGGACTTCTTGAATCTTCACCGATAGCCTTTGGGCCATGCATCAAGCCCATCGTCGAGTTTCGGTTTAGACCCTCCGACCCAACTTAAATCTTATTTTCGGGAAGGAAACTTTTTCGCCCCCGACATTGTGAAAACTTGCACACAATATAAATAGGCTAACGCACCAAGTTTAAACATGCTTAATGCAAACAAATGGGCTTAACCTAACATGCACCCAAACAATTTTGTCACATTGTTTTGACTTTGTTCTCCAAGGTTGTTTGGGTGAATGGGACCGAGCCTTTGCAAGGCTACCTACGTACCTCTGTCATAAAGGATCAGGTCAAGACATAGTTAAAGAGAACTGGATTTTGAAAAAGAATGATTTTTTTTTTTGGGAAATGAGATTTCACTTCTCTTTTTTTTTTTTTTTTTGGGGAACAAGAGGTGATCTTTTGAACAACCATTTTGGCAAATCAAAGTGTTTAAGAATTAAACAAATCTCTTTGATTAGGAAGGATCAAGATCATTAAACTCATGTAATCAAATTTGCTTCATCCTTTTGAACATCATCAGATTAAGTCTCCAAAGGCAATCAAGAAATGAAATGTGATAATATTTATGAATCACATTATTGGGTGCAAACTAGGAGAGTGCTCCAAGTTTGGAAGTTCTTTTGAGTCATTTTGAGAATTTGAGAAATTTTTTCTCGGACATGTCATCTTGCGGGGTTTGACAATTTTAAGCATTTTTTCTTTTTAATTGAAGAGAAAATATTATTAGAGTTTAAGATGAGCCTACAATTAGCAACATTTCAAGGAGGTCTTATTCATGGGTTGTAATGTAGGTTGGGTTTGGGTTATGAAATGAAACTATGAAAGATATAAAAGGCTCAAAATTCCCTATGATGTTTCCCCCAAGTATGCATTACTCAAAAATCAAATATTGGAGGAGTTTTCCCATTTCTTCTTTGTCATCTTCTCACTAGTCTTCATTGGTCACTTGTATCAACAATCATTTTTGTGCTCATTCCTCTTGAATCATACCTTTAGACTTTCATCTTATAAAATTATTCTCTTTTTAGGTTGCATCTTCAAGTTTCCAATTTGGTAGGATCTTCCATTTTTTTTTTCTTTTCTTTGGCCCTAACTTTTGCCTAGACCACCCTTTTGGGTTTTCAGCCTAGCGGGCTTCTTTTTGTTTCTTTTTTTTTTTTTTTTTTTTTTTTTTTTTTTGCCCTAGCTTTTGCCGAGACCACTCTTTTGGGTTTTCAGCCTAGCGGGCTTTTTTTCTTTTTTGGGTCTTAAATCTCTTGATTGAATGAACTTTTGGGGACCTTTTGCCCTCCTTGTATTTCTCAGCTTAAAGATTTTCGGTCATTTTGATGCACTCTCTAAACTTCTTTCTTGCCTCAATGCACTTGCACTTTCTGTGCTTGATAAATCTTTTCCGTTTTTGATGAACTTTCTATTGGATGAACCTTCTACTCTTCTTGGCATGATGAATTTTAGGTTCTTCAAACTTGATGCACATTTTGCTTTCTCTCACATTAATGGAATTTCATTTCTCTTTCCTTGATTGAGTGAAAGCTCATTTAGCTTAATGAATTCTCTACTTGTTTTTCATGTCTTCTAGGAGAGCTTTATCAATTAGCTTCAAAGCTACAAGGTCGACTCCTCCTTAACGTGAGATTTAAGCATGCATACTTTGAATTTTTCCCACCCTAGGTTTAGATTTTAGTGGGTTCATGTGAAAAAGAGGCTAAGTGTTTGAAGGCTCAAATGGGCTACAAGGCTAGCAATGGATAATGATCGTTCTAGGTATTAGGGAATAATCTTCTTTAACCAAAGATGGCCTCCTATCACTAGTAATGCTTGCTTGTAGGCACAATGACTTAAGCTCTTTTAATAAATTCATCTTAAAAGAAAAAGTATGAATGCTCTAATGTTGTGAAACAAAAGACTTTTGAAAATTGGATCAAGTGCATGGATTCTTGGGATTTCCCGATGGATGGGTTCTTTTTGATTGCCTTTTGAGACCATTTCTTCTTATATTCTAAGTCAAGTAGCAAAAATCTTTACATAGATCAAATGAAATTAATCATTCCTTGGTACAAGTTGATTTCTCAAGCCTTTAAACATCAAGATTTAGAAAATGTTTTGTCCAAGGGATCCTCATGTACCATTTTGAAAAGGAGACTTTTTTTTTTCTTTTTTTCTTTTTTTGATCTTGAAAGAGAAAAAAAATTGGGTCTTTTTGAAAAAGTCACCAGGAAATTCAATGGCCCTAGTTCAAAGATTTTTTTTTTTAAATGACTCAAAGGCCCAATGCCCCTAGTCCAAACACTTTCTCATTTGAATTTTTTTTTTTTTGGAAGATTTAGGAATCTTGGTTTTTTTTTTTTTTTTTTTTTTCAAATATATACATGAACAAAGTACATCAAATGCTACATGGATTTTTAGAATTCAAAGAAACATAGAAACATGGAATAAACCAACAAACTTTAATCTTAACCATGATGTCACAAACCAAATGTGGAGTGAGGCAAAGTTGGGCCACTTGCTTCTTCTTGGTCCATTTAGGATGCTTGAGACTTGGTATGCTAGAACCTTGATTTTGATGAAATGGTCTTTGCTTGAAATGGCTTGGGCATGCACTTGGAAAGCTTGAGCCTTGATTCTGATCTTTCGGTATTTGCTTGAAATGGCTTGAACCTTGATTATGATCTTTTGGAAGGCTTGAACCTTACACTTGGAAGGCATGCATCTTGTGAGCTTTTGGCCTTTGATGTTGATCATGCGTATACACCTTTGATGGGCTCAAGTGGTGGGCTTAGAATGATTCAAGGAACAATTTTGGGTTTCCATACCAAGTAGAGTTCAATCGTAGGCTTTTGGGCTTGAGTTCATTCATAGCATAAAAGGTTCAAACAATTATGATGGGCTCAAGCGTTGGACTTGAGTCATCATGGTTCAAACAACGTCCATACACGTGTAATGCAATGCAATTTACATGGACCGACCTAAAGGTAGGTTATGTTGGTCATTACAACATGGGTAGAAGGTAGGTTAAAGGTTCCCACAAGCTAGAACGTCGTACCTCCCAACTTGTGACGCCAGGAGCGCTGCGTTGGTCCAAACGGTACAGTTTGTCCCTATGAACCACCATGGCATGACCATGATGATCCTTGTCGCGGTGGCTGGTAGGTTCATTGTTGGGTATGTGAGTCTCAGGAAGACCACAATCCACGGCTAATACTACCGGGCTTTCAGGCTAGCACACAAATAAAATAAATTTTATTCAAGCAAATGATGCATAACATGCAATATAATGACATATTAGACATATTATATACAAAAAGTAATAAACAAACAATGACATGGTTGGCCACCATAACCTAATTGAAGCTTAGTCCTCAATATCCCCAGTGGAGTTGCCACTGTGAGAGACTGCACCCTCAACCCGTTTTATAGGATGTTGGGCCAAACCCACGTAAATGGGTAGAGTTTTGTTATTGCCTCTTAAAATGGAGGTTCGACTAGTTATATTTTCCCCTCTAGATTTAGGGTTTTACAATGGAGTTGCCACTTATTTAATTATTGGGATAAATAAGAAAACCAAAATTGAAAAATTCCTTATTTTATTAATTTTCAATTGAATTTACATTGATCATAAGAAAATTAAATGGCTTTGGTCCTAGATACAATATAAGATAAAGTACATGGTTTTGTTTCCTAGTTACAATTTAAAAATAAAAAATTACATGGATAAGCATTTGATCTACTAAGCCTTGATCTAAGCTCGGAGGCTATGTTACAAGGTGGGAAGGTGTTAGGCACCCACCTTGCTCGGTGAAACCGGTCTTCTAGACTATGGTGGCCAACATTCATATCACATCATCCAATATGTTATCAATCAATTTGCATGTTGAATTTAAAGTGTGTGCATGTGATAAACCCTGACTAAATTTATTTAACATTGCATTTGAATTGAAAAATAAACTCTAGTGAATGTGTGTGAATGGTGATATCCTAGATTTAAGAATTTAAAAGAATTATTAAACAAACATCTTTTTCATGTTTTTTTATGTGAATTTAAGATCGAAACTAGTGTTATGCATGAACATGTGATGAACAACCAAGAACATATAAGAACATTTAAGAACATTCAAACATATTCAAGAGAATTTAAATAGTTACTACCATGCTTTAATCCTAAATTCTCATCATGGCAACACAAAAAACAAGTTAGGGAAATAGATTACACTTTCATGCAAGATCCATATGGTGGAGGAGGAGACTCTTGGTAAAGGTTCTAAGGATTGAGGAAAAAAAGAGTTAGGAGAGAAAGAGTGAGTTTCACTCAATACTTTAAGTCTCAAGAAGACCAAGATATGACAAGATTACTCAACTTCACTAGAACTCAAGAGAGGGAAAGAGAAGGGGGTTTTGTGTGTTTTGGAATAAAGGAGGGGATGGTTTATATAGTAGTGGTCGAGGAAATATGAATGGAAGGTCATTTAATGAGGGTTGACAAAAAATCATGAATCTAGACCTCATTTTAGCCTTGGGAAAAATCTGATGTATTAAATGTAGAGATTGGTGGGAGTGAGAAGCAAGTCAAAATTCGGTTTTTCTGTAGCTGCTGCAACAGCCTGTAGAGCCAATTTCGAAAATCATATTTGACTTAATTCTGATCGGAATTGTCTCGTTCTTGTACTCAAATTGAAGCCCCAGATGTGTAGTTTCTGGGAAAATTAACCTTATTCACAGATTCAAAATATTCTGAGAGATATCGATGAAATGGTAAGCAGAGGTCATTTGTTAGAAAATGATTTCAGCACAATTAACATTAATATGTCCCAAATTAGCCCCCAAATAACATTAAATGACTCAAATCACTCCCATTTCAAACTTAATTGGTTCCAAATTTACCCTAATTAAAATATAATTGTATAAATTACTCATTGAATAATTAATATTTAACTATCTAATTAATTAGGTGTGTGCAACTTTGCCATAAAATGTAGTCCTAACTAACCAAATTATGACACATTATCAATCTCAAATTAATTATAATTATAGTCAATTGGAATCAATTGTTTATAATCGCGTATAATTAGACTCAATTTGTGATAGTACATCTCGGCCATTAAAACTTGATTTGATGATAACTTTCAATCTGATGATCCAATTAGGGCTTATGACCAGTCGATTTGATCGTTACAGCATCAAGATCATTTTGGTGAAATGAGATTAAGGATATAGTGACCAGAATCAAGATGCATATTTCCAAGGCAAAATTACCTTTTTACCCTCCATGTGAGGTTAAATGCGGGTTGCAAAATGGGGTGTCAACAATTTAAAGTTATCATCAAATCAAGTTTTAATGGTTGAGATGCGCTATCACAAATTGAGTCTGACTATATGTGATTATAAACAATTGGTTATAATTATAATCAATTTGAGATTAATGACGTGTCATAATTTAATTGGCTAAAACTACATTTTATGGTAAGGTTACATATATTTAATTAATTAGATAGTCAAACTTAATTATTCAATGAGTAATTTGTGCAATTATCTCTTTAATTAGGGTAAATTTGGAACTAATTAAATCTGAAATGGGAGTGATTGGAGCATATTAATGTTAATTGAAAACTAATTTGAGACCTATTAATATTAATTGTGCTGAAATTATTTTCTAACAAATAACCTTTTCTCATCATTTTGTTGATATCTCTCAGAATATTTTGAATCTGTGAATGAGGTTAATTTTTCCAGAAACTAGATATCCTGGGCTTCAATTTGAGCACAAAAACAAGACAATTCCGATCAAAATTGAGTAAGATATGATTTTTCAAATTTGGGTCTACAAACTATTACAATAGTTACGAAAAAACCGAATTTTACTTGCTCCTTACTCCTACCGATCTCTACATTTAATGCACCAGATTTCTCCAAAGTCTAAAATAAGGTCTAAGTTCATGATTCTTTTTGATCCTTTGTCAACCCTCATTAAATAACATTTCATTCATATTTTCTCCATCACTACTATATAAACTCATCTTCTCCTCTATTCCTAAACAGTCGGAAACACTCTCTCTTCTCTTCTCTTGAGTTCTAATAAAGTTGAGTAGTCTTATCATATCTTGATCTTCCTGAGACTCAAGGTATTGAGTAAAACTTACTCTCCTTGTCCTAGTTATTCTTTTGTACTCCACCCTTAGGACTTCTACCCTCCATGGTGTGGATCTTGCATGCAAGTATAATCTCTATCCTTAACTCGTTTTTCATGTCGCTATAATGTTAATTTAAGATTAGAGCATGCTAATATTTATCTAAATTCTGTGAATATGTTTGAATTTTCTTAAATAATCTTATGTGTTCTTCATATGTTCTTGGTTGTTCATCACATGTTCATGCATAACACTAGCTTTTATCTTAAATCCACATATAAAAAAATGAAAAAGAAATTTGTTTCATAATTATTTCAAATCCTTAAATCTAGTCCACACATTTTCACTAGAATTTATTTTTCAATCTAAATGTAATGCTTAATAAATGGAATTAGGATTTATTCACATTAAATTCAACATGCAAATTGATTGACATATTGGATGATATAATATACATGTTGGCCACCATAGTCTAGAAGACCTTTTTCACCGGGAAAGGTGGGTGCCTAACACCTTCTCACCTTGTAACATAGCCTCCAAGCTTAGATCAAGGGATCGATGCTTATCCTTATAATTTTCAATTTCTAGATTGTAACTAGGAAACAAAACCATGTACTTTATATTAGATTGTATCTAGGACCAAAACCATGTAATTTCCTATGATCAATGTAAATTCAATTTCAAATTAATAAAATGAGGAATTTTTCAATTTTGGTTTTCTTATTTATTTCAATAATTAAATAAGTAGCAACTCCATTGTAAAACCCTTAATCTAAAAGGGAAAATATAATCAGTCGAACCTCCATTTTGAGAGGCAATAACATGACTCCACCCATTCACGTGAGTTTGGCCCAACATCCAAAAAAAGGGGCTGGGGTTGCGGTCTCTCACACTAACTCTCCTTTGTTGTGAAATCCATAGTAAAAGTCTTTATCAAACCTACCATTCAAACTATTACTAGTATGTATTTCTCTTCTTTGTTTTTTTATTTTTTTATTTTTTTAGGTTTTGCTTATGAGTCATAAATGAATTTTTAAATCCATGAAATCTATCATATAAACCTCCATAAATATTATTTAAGAATTACAAATTTTGTATTCTCTCCTACAATAAGGGTTCCATTTGTATTTGTGTTATGTTTATATGTGTGTTATTAGATTAAATTAATTTTCTTTAGAAGTAAAATTTTTACATTATTATTTCTCATTTTTATTTTTGTTGTTAATGATATTATATGTGTGCAAAAGAAATTTTCTAACATTATGAGCATGTAACTTTTTTTATTATTTTAAATTTCACTATAATTAATTTTTATTTTGGTTTTTACAAATATCAATATCCATACCTATAATTATCACCCACACCACATTTAAAAAGTATTCATGAAATTAAAATTTTTTTTTAACATAGCATGTTATAAATATCAACAACATATTCCTTCACAAGATTGCTGTGGGGCCCGGCCCAAAACAATGGGCTACCTAAACACAGGCCCGTCCGAAAAGCATCATGTCCGAGGAGAAGTCATAGCCAAAACGTTATTCAAGCCCAACTACGGTAAAAGAAACCTGTCCGAGGAGTAACATCTCCTCGGACGCTACGAAGTCCAGGCCAAGAGCTCGCCCCTACCACTGCAACTCATCCCCCAAGCATATAAAAAGAATAAAACCCAAAATATCTCATGGAAAGCTGCTACCGCCACATTAAATGTGTCACAACCACCCTCTTGGCCGCATTAATGAGGAAAAGACCCCTGAACAGTACTACCTTGACCACTGCAACTCACAAGGGGATGATAAAGGTGTCTGATAGGACAGGTGCTCAAGTGGGGGCTTAGATGATCAACAAGTGTAAGGTTCAGATAAGAATAATAGAGCTATATAATGTAATAGAGTCTCTCAAAGAGGGGGACGAGAAAAACTGTATTCATCACTTAGGAAATAAAAGCTTCTGGGGAATATTCATTCTGGTGTTTTTATCCTTGCAACAACCTTCTCCATACCTAAGTCCGACTAGGTTCACTGAGGCTAAGTTCTTTCACCCATCCTCTACAAACATTTATTGTGTGTTGCACTTTGGGCCAGGGCCTGATCAAAAGGGTTTGGGCCAGGAAAATCGTGCAACTACAATTGCTATTATAGCAATTAATATTAAATCTACATCATGAAAAGGAATTCAAATCTTAATATGATCATGCAACTATTTGCTTGAACTAATAATTTTTTTTCTAACAATTGTCTTTATCCTTTTTATCCATTAAGACTTTTAATATTAAATCTTCATGACTCTCCACTCATTTTTAAGGAGATCTCATTTAGATAAAAGAGGTCATTGGTGTATCAAAACATAACTCTAGATAAAGGTTTGAAAAATAAAACACCATGTAGCCATTGGCACTCTCATTATGCATAATGTTTTACTTAACCTAGAAAAATTTTCTTATATATATATATTTACCTATTTATTTTTTATAAAAATAAGTGGGAGATTGTTGGATATTTTTATAAAAAATATCATATTTATTTTAATACTCATTTATGTGAATTGAGGAAATAATTATCCCTTAATGACAGATACATTGATTGCTAAATTTTGAAATTCAAATATAATTCAAAATTTAAATAGCTATTGTTAATAGTTTTTAATTAGGAAATCTCTAAATATTAACGTGATATTAATACCATCATTGTCAACATATTTGCTTCTTCTCTTTTTTTTACAAATATATACTTTCCATTCTAAATGTTTTGTATTCAAACGTTCTTATTTGAATATGACATAGTAACATCATATATGGAAGATTTTTCAGCACTTAAGTGTACAACTATTGCTGAATTATTTTATGTTATAATAAGTTATTGTGGGGGATTTCCCGCACAAGCTGTTTGTCCGCTTTGGGGAGCCAAGCTTGCATGGTTTTGTTCTCAAGGACGAGTATGGGAAGACTCCTCTGGGTGCAATCCCACATCGGCAAGAGATGCGCCCCACTCATGCCTTAGAAGCGCTTGGCACAAGCATGAGTGTACCACTACTACACATGTGTGGTAGTGGTAAGTCTCAAAAACTACTAGCGCATGCTGTCTATAGTGGGGAGGCATGCCCTTCGGGGTAACAAAGTCGTGCGGTCGGACGTGTCTCAAAGACTGCCACCCAAAGTGGACAATACCTTTGATGGGCACTGTCCTCAAAAGTGCCTTTTTGTGGGGGATTTCCCACACAAGCTGTTTGTCCACTTTGGAGAGCCAAGCCCGCACGGTTTTGTTCTCAAGGACGAGTATGGGAAGACTCTAGGTGCAGTCCCACATCGGCAAGAGATGTGCCTCACACATGTATGGTTGTGGTACACTCATGCTTGTGCCAAGCGCTTATAAGGCATGAATGGGGCGCATTTCTTGCCGATGTAGGACTACACCCAGAGTCTTCCCATACTTGTCCTTGAGTACAAAACCATGCAGGCTTAGCTCCCCAAAGCGGATAAACAGCTTGTGCGGGAAATCCCCACAGTTACCATACATACACAAGTATTTACTATTTGGTTTAATGAAAAGTGGTCAAAACAGCTAGCAATTTTCTGTAATATATATTCAGAAATTTTCAAAAATATATTGTAATAATGTTCAGCAACATTATCTATGGGGCATTAATTTCATAGCATTATGACCTTTTCTTTGTTCCCGACGTAGAAATTGAGTTTGGCAAAGACAATATTTGATGTCCGTTTTATATTATATATATAGGAAGAAAGAAAGCTATTTTATAGGTTAAGAGTGGGCATTTGCCTCATACAATAAAAAATGGAAGAATAAATCAATTTTACTCCGAATTTAAAATCAAAATCATCAACATCAGTCATGTTAAAAATATATAAATTTGCAAAGTTGCTAAATTATTTATATTTCATTATTTATAATTTTTTTCTCTAAACTTTTGCTCTCATCAAATTCTCCCCTAATCTCTTTAGGAAGATAATAATAAACAAAAAAAAATGAAAAATAATTATTTAATAAAATAGCGTGCAGAATAAATAATTTGATATTTGTATTTTTGGAACAGTGGATGTATATATATATATATATATATATATATATAAAAGAAGTAAGGTTCATGCATAAAAATAGACACTAATTTTTGCAATGCTATATTGTAGGATATTCTTTTAATATTTGCAGGCCCATTATTATTATTATTATTTTTGGTTAAAGGGATAATATATATAAAACTAAGAAGCCAAAGTAGCTAGGTTTGCGGCTGTAAGCCTACAATAGTTAGTCCCATTTACATCAGAGCAGATTAGAGCAGTAACAAAAGATGGAGGAACATCAAAAACACAGAATTCTACATCGAGATTACATCCATTCTTTGCTAGAGCATCGGCGCAATGATTAGCTTCCTGAAACACATGCTTCACCGTGGCTTGAGGCAGCCTGTTTAGCAACCACCTGCAGTCCACCAAGTAAGCCCATTATTTATATATTCTTTAATGCTTTAATTTTTGCAATGCTCATTGTCATTGTTTACTCATTGTTGGCCAACGTTCGTACCTAATCCTGTAGCATATTCTACATCATGATGCCTCTACACCTGCCTTACATTTTAAGTTTTAACCAACCTTTCCAACCTAGACTTCTTGCTCCATAAATATAATTCCCGACACTCCTCTTTATTTCAGAGCCTGATCATTATCATCCTTTAAGGAAATTCCGAACCCATTTGCCCATCTCTCTTCGATCTTAATTGCAATGGCTTCAACCACCAATGAGCTAACCCATGATTTCCCACCATTCTTCAAAGTATTCAAAGATGGCCGCATAGAGAGGTACTCTTTTCCCATTTCCAATCATCATATCCCCACTGGGCTTGACCCAAATACTGGGATCCAATCCAAAGACGTGGTCATCTCGCCCGAAACCGGTTTATCAGCCCGAATCTTCATCCCCAAAATCAACGGCCCAGATCAAAAGTTACCACTATTCATCCACTACCATGGTGGTGGCTTCTGCTTTGGATCACCGTTCGATACAACTGCTCAAAAATATTTCACATCATTGATTTCCCAAGCCAATATGATTGTTGTTGCCGTTGATTATAGGCTAGCCCCAGAGCACCCACTACCGATTGCATATGATGATTCATTGGCCGCGTTGCAGTGGATTGCTACTCACTCTAATAACCAAGGACCCGAACCGTGGCTAAACGAGTACGCAGATTTCGGGCGGGTTTTCTTGGCGGGTGAGAGTGCTGGAGCTAATATATCCCACTACGTGGCAGTCCGAGCTGGCGCCGCGGGATTGGCTGGGTTGAAGATTGTTGGGGTGCTTATAGTGCACCCTTTCTTTGGGGGCAAAGAGTGTGATGAGATGTACAAGTTTATGTGTCCTACAAGTTCCGGGTGTGATGATGACCCGAAATTGAACCCGGCAGTGGATCCGGATTTGTCTAGGTTGGGGTGTGCTAAGGTTCTTGTGTGCGTGGCAGAGAAGGATTGGTTGAAAGATAGAGGGGTGGCTTATTATGAGACTTTGGGTAAGAGTGGGTGGGGTGGTAGTGTGGAATTCTTTGAGACTAAAGGAGAAGACCATTGCTTTCATTTGATGAATGCTGATAGTGAAAACTCTAAGGTCTTGTTGAAGAAGTTAGTTGATTTTATTATAGTGGAATAGACTAGTGTGGAATTCTTTGAGACTAAAGGAGAAGACCATTGCTTTCATTTGATGAATGCTGATCGTGAAAACTCTAAGGTCTTGTTGAAGAAGTTAGTTGATTTTATTATAGTGGAATAGACTAGAGTGTTTATTCATTATTTGATCCCAAAAGGAAGTGTGTTTGAGTCATGAGTTATAATAATTCGGCCGTGGTAGTTGTACCCATGTTTTGATGTGATTATCACGTAATGAATAATATAATTGATGAATGCGAGTTTGCCAGTTTGGTAATATGCTTTGTGCACAATTTGGTTTTTGTTCTTAACACGAAATTGTTAGTACCATTTTCCAACAAAATAAGTATGTTCTTAGTGGCTTCACCACCACCACCCCCAAAATATATAAATTAAGTGTTAAGTATTAAGAGTTTTGTAGTTCAACTAGCACTTTTTAACATTTTCAGTAAAAATATTTAAGATTCAAATATCACTCTCTTATTATAACTATTGAATTTATATCAACTATTTCTCTTGGTTTAAAAAAAAAAAAAAAATCATAACTTTAAAAAATAAAGTAAATTTTAAAAAAATTACAATAAAATTCCTAAGGATTAGCATAATTTTTTTTAATTATTTAAATTTGATAGTTATAAGGGTAAAAGGAGATTTAAATTCCAAATATTTCTATTGAAAATACTAAAAAATACGAATTAAGACACAAGAATCATCATAAGAAATAGTATAAAAAAATAGTTTTTTTCTTAAAAAAATGTAAATAAAAAGGTGTTTCATTTCGCTCTTCTTGGCTAATTTGTCTATACTCTCTATACACCTATCGGACTCCCTCCCCGCAGTCGTGAAGAAATGTAGTCTTGTAGTGACGTGCACTTGGGTCCGAAACCCTGTACTAATCAAAACAAACTAAACCATGAGACCTTGAATCTGAAAACCTGGCTCCAAGATGAAGACTTTGTGGTCTTAGTCTTCGTATATATGGGTCCGAATCTTCAACCATTGAATCAACAACCTTGAATTCCAAGACCCATGCTACACACCAGACAAACTTCCCAAGAGCACTTGGAATTATTCTTTCTCTGCTTTCTATGGTCCTCAAACCTAGGAACTTTTATGAACTTGCTTTCCACGCACACCGACAGTCATAGATAGTCGGTACACCACTGTAGCAGTACATAAAATTATTCAAAGCATCATTTTCCAAACATCTGTATCTAGAAGACACAAAAAGAAGGGATGTTGATTTTTAGCGAACTATTGGCATAATCGCTTACCAGTTACATTTCACGGGCCTCGGTTTTTAGTAGATTGTTATCAGCATCTCCAAGTCTATGGCGCTTTTTCAAAACAATTTTTTTTTATTAATAAATTGAAGTACACTTTTTTGCCCTTAATATTTAGGATTATCTTCAGATTTGTCCAAGACTTCTAAAAGTTTCATTTGAGTAGTTTTAAGACTATAAATTATTTCACTATTTTTTTTGTCACAATTTTGACATGATAAACTATAATTGGTTAACAATTACTTACACATAAACCCACAATTTTTTTTTATCAATCACATTCTACCATATCATAGTTGTGGTAAGAATTTGTGAAAATTTATGTATTCCTAGACTTTTTCCTTACATTTTGACACTTAATTTTTGGTTCAGTTTTCAAAGTATCCTACCGCCCAATTATGTTAGCAACTCTCTGTTTAGAGGTGTGTAGCCAACCCATCAACCCGCTAAAACAAATTCAACCCAACCCAACCTGCTGGCTTAGGTCGGTTTTTAGGAGTTGATGGGTTATGAATTTTTTTTTTTAATAGCGGGTCGGGTTGGGTTCGGGTCATAACAATCACAAACCTGCTGGGTAAGGACCTGACCAATCTATATATTGAAAATTTAAATTATATATTTAATATATATTATATAATTAATTTTTTTTTCCAATTTTTCTCCTATTCGGCTCTTCCTATTACCTCGCAAACCTAATAATCTTATTTCTCTCTCTGCTGCCTTCCACTCCTACTCTTTTTTGTTTATAACTAAGTTGTGATATTAGTTTATGTATATTTTGTTTATCAACTTAGTTGGATATATTTTGTTATAACTGAGTTGGAATAATAGTTCACGTATATTTTGTTTATCAAATGAGGTGGAAAGTAAGACTGTCCATGGGATGGTCCGAGTCGGGTTTGTGCCCAACCCGAAACCAACCCAACAGAATTGGGTGGCAAAAAATCTCACCCACTCCCGACCGTCGGAGTAGACGGGTCAAGCGGATCAGGGGTAGCGGGCAGGTCAGTCGGCGACTTAGATCTGAGAAAATGACGAGAAAATGGTGAGGAAGCTGTAAGAAAACAGTGACAAAAACCTAGATTCAGCGAAAATCTCATCGGAATCTCTGAGATTTCGCTAGATCCAGCTGAAATCTCACCGGATTCGATGAGATTTTGCCAGATCCAGTCAAAATCTCACAGAATTTACGTGAAATATCGCTTGAATCTAGGTTTTTTCGCTGGAATCTGGAATTTTTTTCATCGGAATATGGGTTTCTTGCCGGAAGTTGGGTTTTTTAGGTTTTGGGGGGAGAGAAACCGAAACCGACCCACTGGAGTCAATTTCTGGTGGAGAAGACTCACCGCCAACCACCAAAGTAGTCGGGTCGAATTGGTTTTGGTCAGGTTCTTCGGGTGGGTTAGGTCTCCTGATGGGTTTGGACAGCCCTAGTGGCAAGTGAGATATTTTTTTTTTCTGCTCAATTTAATAATAATAGTAATAAAAAAAATTGTCCAACCCATGGGTTCAACCCGATCCACGTGTGTTGGGTTGGGTTGGTTTGAACCCTTGTGATGGGTTAGGTTGGGTTGGATTTTTTTAATCCACCATGGTGAGTTTAGTCAAAAAATCCCCTCAACCCGACTAATGCTCACCCCTACCCCTATTAAGTGCTTGATCTTGACACATCACCCATGAAAGTATAGTTTTCAAAGCTTGTGATTTTAAAGGCATCTTCCCATATAAATCTATGTATAATGTTGCTTTTTGTAGTTTTTATTAAACAACTCAGTTTATTTTCCTCCCTAAGCACACAACGTCGTTTTAGATGAGTCTCTCTCAAAATAAGTCACAGATGACATGGAAGTATAGGACTACTACCAGAAATGGACGACATGACATTTTTGAAAATGAAACCAAACACTAAAAGGCCAAAATGAAACTTTTGAAAAGTTAAGAGGCTAAAGTGAAATCAAATCTAAACATTATCGGCCAAAAGTATACTTTAGTTAAAAGAAAATTTCCCCTCTAGCTGGGACATGAAACTATAAAATCTCTCTTTAACGGCCCCTCCAGTTGGGTACTCTTTTTTGTCCAAGCAAAAAATAAATGATCTACCATGAACGAAGACTTAATATTTGAATGAGATAGACTAAGAATCGATAGTATGTTGGAGAATATATTTTAAAAAGTAGGTAAAGAAAATAAAAATGCATCTTCCCTCCAAATTTTAGTGAAAAATTAGAGATGGAGATGCTCAAATATATTGAAAAATGATTGAACATAAATAGAGCTCAAGGTTGGTATGAACAAATTTTTATTTTATGTAACGGTTATATATGCAGCCCCCTTCATGTGTATTGGGTTTCACAAGTGTGGGGCACTACACGTAATCATTACACATCTTTTTCTCTCAACCAACCAAAAAAAACGCATTTGTTAGTGTCGGTATAATGATTTTTTGATGAACAGTGTCGGTATGAGTAAAGGGTTTGTTGTGATATATTAATAATATTAGGAAAAGAAAAGAGTAATAATATGAGGCTACATTGCAAGACTTTTTAAGGAGCAATAAAGTGTTAGTTTCTAGAAAGTGCTTTAGGAGCAAAGTCTGCTCAAAGTCTTTTTACTGTTTGCCGCCCATTAATTGCCATTAATTTATCAATAGAGACATCACGACCGTCGCCTAACAGGATTTAACAAAAACCTTTTCAACAATCTTGCTCAACGAATGGCTTAATAGTGAGGAAGTAATGGATTGTAATTGTAAATGACTTTTTCTTTTTTCTTTTTGACCCCAATATTGGAAATGACTTTGAAAATGTTTTTGAAAGAATTTCAATTTATGGCGACCTAATAACTCGTTATCATTAAACCAATATATTAATTGGTTTTTTGTGTAGGCGATAATTGAACTCAAAATTTCTTATTTTAGAGACTTTACCAGTTAAGCTAATTTGAACTCACAACTTGAAATGTGATTTTCCTTTAGTGAGACTTATTATTCATGTGATAAAAGGGAGTATCACCTCACTAGACTTTCTAAGTACTGGATAATTACTCATTTAATAGTCCATATCTTCCATCTTTCATCTTTATTTTTGATTAATGTTAAATAGTGAAGTTGAATTAAATTGGTACATTTGTTCTAAATGGTAAATCTTCATTCACTATACTCGTCAGACATTAGTTGCTAACAACATTATCATTTTTTTATGATTATTTACTGATTATTATTAATGACTAACCAACTACAATCTTCCATTTTTATCAATATCAAATAGAGCAGTTGAATCAATTTTGGTACCTTTGTTCTTAATGTTAAATTTTCATTTACTATTCTAGTTGAGCAATACTTGTTAAAAACATTATTATGTTACTATTTTGTCAATATTATCCATTTCGTTATGTTCTGTCTAAAACAACCGAAAAATTCCATTTTGGTTAGTGATTTACTACAAGTTACCTTTTTATTCCATTTCATCCTAGTTTCCAGTCCACTCTATCCATTTTAGTCCATTTTACTAAATTTCAACAAGTATGGTGATTTCAACTGATGGGTAAACAAATCATTATTTTGCTTACTAAACCCCCTTTTATTTTTTTGCACTATGTGATAATTTGATTATTACTTTAATTAATAATGTGTTTTTTTTCATTCACATTACTTACATATAACATTTTTTTTAATTAAGATTTTTTGTTCATTTAATTATAATCTCATATATGATATGTTATGTAATGAAAATATTACAAAGATTATGATATATACATTTTGAAATATATATGTATATATAAAAGTTTAGAGGTAATCTCAAAATGGTATTCTAGAATAAATAGATTCTAAAAATATTCCATTCAAAGCATCCATTTTCCAAGCATCTATATCAAGAAGACAAATGGAGCAAAGAAGGGATGTTGATTTTTAGCTATCTATTGGCATAATAACTTCCGAGTCTTACACTTTTTCAAAACCTTTTTTTTTTTAAATTAATAAATTAAAGTACACTTTTTTGCCTCTCATATTTAGAATTATCTTCATGTTTGTCCAAAAATTCTAAAAGTTTCAAGTAGTTTTAAGATAATAAATTATTCTACAATTTATTTGTCATAATCTGATATGATAGACGGTAATTGATTAACCACTTACAATTTTTTCTCTCGCCCTCTTTTTGGTTTCATTTGCACACCTACTTTTGGTTCAGTTGTCAAAGTATCCTTCTGTATAGCAACCCCTATTAAGTGCTCGAAGGGTCTTGACTCTTGACATATTTCCCATGAAAGTACACATAAATTAATTACAGTTTTCAAAACTTGTGATTTCAAAGGCATCTTCCCGTGAGACCTTGCATCTGAAAACCTGGCTCCAAGATGAAGACTTTGTGGTCTTAGTCTTACCTTCCATTAGGGTCGTATATATGGGTCCAAATTTTCAACCATTGAATTCCAAGACCCATGCTACTCACTAGACAAACTTCCCAAGATCACTTGAAATCATTCTTTCTCTGCTTTCTTTGGTCCTCAAACCTGGGAACTTTTATTAACTTTGCTTTCCACGCACGCTGACAGTCTTAGATAGTAGGTAGACCACTGTAGCAGTATATAAAAATATTTAAACCATCCATTTTCCAAACATCTATATCAAGAAGGCAAATGGAGGAAGAAGGGAGGTTGATTTTTTAAGTAGATGTTTGGTAAATATTATTTTTGTTAACTTATTTTATTATTTAGCGTATTTTAGTTACTATTTATAAGTCTCACTATACTTTTTGATACTATTCATAAATCTTACTGTTATACAACTAACTTTTTCTTTTATTTATAATACTTTTAACAACAAAATTTCAATTTTAACAAAATAAGTAGATCTCAAATGGATCCAAACTATTGACATAATCACTTACAAGTTTGGCACTTTTTCAAAACTTAAAAAAAAAAAAAAAAAAAAAATTAAAGTACACTTTTTTGCCCTTAATATTTAGGATTATCTTCATGTTTGCCCAAGGCTTCTAAAAGTTTCATTCAAGTAGTTCTAATATCATAAATTATTTAACAATTTATTTGTCACAATTTTAATAAGGTAGACTATTATTGATTAACCATCACTTAAACATACACTACTATTTTTTCTTTGCCGCTTTTTGGTTTCATTTGCATGGATTCAGATCAGGTGCAAGTATTACCATTGCATTAGGTGCAATTTGAATCTGATAATAGTTATTTATCATCAGATCAATACACCAATTGATTTTTGGTGTAGACAATGATTGAACTCCAAATCTCTTATTTTTTAGACTTTACCAGTTAAGCTAATTCGAACCCACGACTTAAAATGTGATTTTCCTTTAGTGATACTTATTATTCATGTGATAAAAGAGAGTATCACCTCACTAGACTTTCCAAGTACTGGATAATTACTTATTTAATAGTTCATATCTTCCATCTTTCATCCCCATTTCTGATTAATGTTAAATAGTGAAGTTGAATTAATTTGGTACATTTGTTCTAAATGGTAAATCTTCAGTTACTATTCTTGTCACACATTACTTGCTAACAACATTATCATTTCATTTTTTTTAATGATTATTTACTAATTATTATTAATGACTAACCAACTACGTATAATCCCCCATTTTTATCGATGTCAAATAGAGCAATTGAATCAATTTTGGTACCTTTTTTCTTAATGGTAAATTTCCATTTACTATTCTTTTTTTTTCTTTTTTTTGATGCGATCCATTTACTATTCTAGTCAAGTAATACTTGTTAAAAACATTATTATGTTACTATTTTGTCACTATTATCCATTTCATTATGTTCCGTCTAGAACAACTGAAAAATTCTATTTCGGTTAGTGATTTACTACAAGTTACCTCTCTATTCCTTTTCTTCCTAATTTCTAGTCCATTCTATTCATTTTAGTCAATTCCATTAAATTTCAACCAATATGGTGATTTCAACTGATAGGTAAACAAATCATTATTTTGATTACGAAACCTTTTTTTTTTTTTTTTTTGCACTATGTGATAATTTTATTATTACTTTAATTAATAATGTGTTTTTTTCATTCACTTTACTCACATATAACATTTTTTTTTAATTCAGATTTTTATTTCATTTACTTTTAATCTCATATATGATATGTTATGCATTGAAAATATTACAAAGATTATGGAATATATATTTTGAAATATATGTGTATATATAAAAGTTTAGAGGTAATCTCGAAATGGTATTCAAGAATAAATCGATTCTAAAAATATTTCATTCAAATGGATAAACTGAAACGGTCGTTAAAGTGGATTTAAAAACTTTAGTTTTTGTTATTTATCGATTATCATTAATGACTAAACAACCACCAATTGACCTACAATGCACCGTAACTATAATCCCGCAATTAAACATTTCCACTTGACATATAAATAATGTACCATATTTACTTATCCTTCAATTTCAACCCACTTATGAATTAAGAAATCAACTTAAAAGACTAACAGTTTTATAGTTTAATGGAATTGCATGTTTGATTTTAGGTGAAGAATCAATTTGAAAGGAATTTTTCTTGCGAATTACTTGACAACCATCAAATCCATAGGAAAATTTAAAACTAAACCACTCATTTGAAAATAAATCATCCTACCAAGGCTACTCTAAGCTTGTGCACACTAGTGGTTGTTCTTTCTTACAAAAACAAATTTTGTTTTCCTTGTTAATAAAAAACAAAAGAAACAGTAACCATTAGTTATCGTGTCGTGGGGGCAAATCATTTTAAAATGAATACAAAATCCCCCTAAATAATTCATAATTTCATCCTTTTACAAAATCATAGTTTGCAATATAAGAAAGTTATAGTAAAAGATCCAGGTACTTGGGTTCCTATGGATGAAGATATGGTCTCTGTGGATACCATTGAATTTCCGTTGGAAGAGGAATCTTACAAAGATCGTATTGATTCTTATCAAAGAAAAACAGGATTAACTGAGGCTGTTCAAACAGGCACAGGTCAAGAGCTCACATCGACGGGAAGGTTTGGCACCTCGATGTCGGCTCTTCGCCACCTGGGGCTGTAGTATGTTCCAAGGGTTGGGTTGTTCGCCCATTAAAGCGGTACGTGAGCTGGGTTCAGAACGTCGTGAGATCTATCATTGTTTGTGAAATAATTAGGGATCTACCACTTTTTTAAAACTCGAGTTTGTGAAACTCAAATTTACCAGGTAACTCAAGTTTCATACACTTGAGTTCTTTGGAAAATTTTTGATGGAACTCGAGTTCTAGTTCCATAAATGACAAATTTGAAGACTATTTTTTCAAAGAATTCGAGTTTCTGAAACTCGAGTTTTACGGCAAATTCGAGTTTCAAAAATGTGATAAATTGTTAAATATTTCCCAAATATTTTGCCAAAAATGGTTTATGGTCATTTTGACCTAGTCTCCAATACTAAAAAGAACTCGTACAAAATCCTCTTAAAACTAAAAGATATGACAACTTGACAAGTATATATCACAGGAGAAAGTATACCATATTTTGATAATACAAACTCAACATCTGTTTTGGTATTTCCTATCTAATAAATGAGTGACACTTATTTCAAAAAACTACATCAGACTACTCCAATAAATGATTAATTTATCTTTCTAATAATATAGAAGATTGTGATTAATTTATTGGAGTAGTTTAATGTTGTTTTTTGAAATAAATATCACTCATTTATTGGGTAGAAAATACCAAAATTGATGCTGAGTTGGTAGTTCCAAAATATGGTATACTTTCTCTCGTAATGCACCCGTCTCATTAGTCATTCCCTATCCCTATCCCTATCCCTCCTACTTATAATTGTCTCTTATATATGCTATGTTACATCATTACCCCTTTTCATACTACACTTCTCCTTAATATCCTCATGGTTGTTTGGTGATTTTATATCGGCAACCTTTTACACCATCAATTTCTCATTTATAGATGACCCACCTCTCTCACTGCTCATCCACATTACTATTATTATTAATTTATTATATATTATACTAATTTTGATACGTTTCAAATCACAGCACGATTATATTAAGGTATCGAATTCCGGACCCTATAATTCCAAACCTATCTCTCATTCTCTTTTCTCTCAAAAACTCAGTCACCACATCTTTGTTTTTTTTTTCTTACAATGGATTCAAGCACCAACAACGAAACAACCCACGAATTCCCACCTTTCTTCAAAGTCTACAAAGATGGTCACGTTGAAAGGTACATGACCCCAGAACGTGCTGCCACCGGTGGTCACCTCCGTGCACCCACAGGGCTAGACTCCGAAACCGGAGTTCAATCCAAAGACGTCGTCGTTTCGCCGGACTCAGGCGTATCAGCCAGACTCTTCATCCCCAAGATCAACGGCCCAGATCAGAAGTTTCCTCTAGTCGTTCACTACCACGGTGGAGGCTTCTGCCTTGGATCACCTTTCATGAAAACCTTTCACAACTTTCTTGTTTCCTTAGCCTCAGAAGCCAATGTGGTCGTTATTTCCGTTGACTATAGGCTGGCCCCAGAGCATGCTCTACCAATCGCACATGAAGATTCCTGGGCCGCGATGCAGTGGATCTCAGCCCACTCAAATGGGCAAGGACCCGAACCGTGGTTGAACCAGTACGCGGATTTCGGGCGGGTTTTTGTGGCTGGTGAGAGCGCTGGAGCTAATATTGTTCATTACGTGGCAGTCCAAGCTGGCGCTACGGGATTGGCTGGTCCTAATATCATTGGGACAATCATATTGCACCCATATTTTGGTGGCAAAGAGAATGATAAAATGATTGATTACATGTACCCAACAAGTGCCGGGTTCAAGGATCCGATACTGTACCCGGAAGTGGATCCGAATTTGTCGAAGATGGCTGGTAAGAAAGTGCTGGTTTGTGTGGCAGAGAAGGATGGGCTGAAAGATAGAGGTACGGGTTATTGTGAAACATTGAAAAAAAGTGGTTGGAATGGTACTGTGGGATTTTTTGAGAGTGAAGAAGAGGGGCATGGGTTTTTTCTGTTGAATCCCAGTAGTGACAAGGTGGGGCCACTGTTGAAAGTCATGGTTGATTTCATAAATCAGAACTAAGTTAATAATGTTGTTGGTTTGTCCTTCTATGTAGACTTTGAATCGTAAGTTGGTGAGCTATGAGTGTCTTTTGATATTTTGTTATGTGAAAATAAATGCGTTTGTTGAGTACTTCGAAATGGGTTCCTTTGCATTTATATTGCTGCTTTTTTTTGGGGGTGTAATTCCAGAAATTGTAATGGTAAAAACACTTGTAGCAGTGTATTTATGTTATTCCAACGATTTTGTGAAAATAAATAAATAAATAAATAAAGTTACACCAAGACATTAATTAGTTTTTGATCTAAGCCTCAGATCTCTTATACAAATTATTAGAGATTTTACTAATTGAGTTAATTGAAATCCACATTTTCACAATAATTTTAGTTACATATATAAAACCAGTTGTAACAAACATTTTGGATTTTTATCTACAATTTCTACAATTTTACGGTCCGTGGATTTAACAGCAGCTAAAAATCACATTTGCTGTATGAGAGGTTATAAATTAGAGGGGATTCAATAATACTTGGCTTGTATAGAGTGATAAGAGATACTCCAACCCAATGTGTGTAGAGTCCAAAAAAAATAAAAACCCAATGTGTGTATAATATATAGGTAATCTTATATAAAAAAAAGTATAATATATTAGTAAGAGTACTAGGGTGTAGATGTGTAGTCTTAGGATTTTTGTGTTAGTATTGACGTGACAATCAGGGTTGGAACCACACTAGGGCCTGAAGAGGCACTGCCAACTGAGATTTAAAAAAATGGAGTATATATATTAGGCCTTAATTCTATTTGAAAAATTAGACTTTGACCTCCCTACGTCCAAAAACTTGGCCTCCCCCAACAAAATCCTTGGTCCTTATTTAAAAAAATTAAATAAAATAAAAATTAATCCAACAACAAAATTTTACCATTTGAAAAACAAAGAAAAAATTAGTTCAATTAACGATTTATCAACAAAAAATTAACAAAATATGCCCAATACTGCCATATCATATTCACTTAGTTTAGATCCTTCACTAAATGCAAAATCAGAATCCTAAAATTTACCAATATAAAAGAGAGAAAGTGTCATATGTTATCCACATAGCATGACAGATGATAATGACTAAGTATTGAGTTTGAGCGATATCGCCGCCAAATCGCCCCGTCCACACTACCAATTTTCCTAGCTCCATCAATTCCATCAAATTTGCATCAATACCATGCGTGTCATTCGACATCACCCTCACTACCCCAATTTGGCCTCTGTGTGTGTGTGTGTGTGACTCTTTCTCTAAATGAGCAAAGTTAAATGAGTAACTCTCTTTTTAGAGAGTAAAGATAAACTTATAGTATTTTTGGATTTTTTGTTGAATGGGTAAAGTTTTATTTGATAATGTTGAATGAGTAAAGTTGGTATGACTAGTTAGTTGTTCAATTTTATTGTTTTGATTAATAAAGTAAAGTTGAGTTTGTTTTAATAGTTAGAATAATTAATATAGTGTTTATGGGTTCCAGTTAGCTCAACTAGTAAAGTTTCTGATAGTTAAATAAGAGATATGTGGATCAATCCCCATCCACACAAAAAACCGATTGATGTCTTAGTTTAATGATAAAGAACACAATTATCGTGTTGTCTTTTAGCTTAGCATCTTTAAATCAAAGAGACAAAGAGAATTTAGATTCAAATAATTAATCTTATTAACCAATTTTATATAAAACTCTCCTCTTTTTGTCTATCTATTTGTGATTTGTCCTTTGTTTTTCGGATTTTTATATATATATATATATTTTTGCATTGTTTTTTACTAAGCATTAATAATTGATTTCAACAACAATAATTAATATTTTTGTTAGAAGATTATTGGACATTGTAAGGGCAGGTTTTGACTCCTAAGCCCAAAAGATAAATGGATTAGGGCTCAAAAAGCCCAACACAATGAATTTGTAGAAAATGGACTTAAAAGCTAGGCTTCAATGGAACCAACAGCGCACACAGTGAATCAAAGATAGTATGAAAGTGAAGAAAAACAAGCTCTATGCAAAGAAACCCTTCCTCGGCAAAATTTGAGGAGAGCGGTCCTAATGTATATTTCTTTTAAATTGGGATGCAATTTTTAGTTCTTATTGTTACAGTGTTTTCTTTATTGATTTTACCCTCCCTTCCCCTAGAGGGTCTCTTACATTATATAGCTTCCTTTAGATGATCTTGGCCTTCCATTTGTTGATCGTTCAGGCCACTACTTGAGTGTTTGTCCCATTAGACATCTTCCCAAACCCCTTGTGAGTTGCAACAGTCAAGGCAGCACTATTCAGGGATCTCTCCACATAAATACAGCCAGAAGGTTTGGTGGGATGCATTATATGTGGTGGCATCTACCATCCTCTCAGTCATGTCAAGGTTAACCCCTTCTCCGAACTCTTTTTCTATAGTGTGATCTCCTCTGGTAACGTGTCATTGACATGGCCTTATTGTCCGAGGGTGTGTCCTCCTCGGCACGATAATGGCCCTCTTGGCAATGGGTATAACACGTGGCGCAATTACCTTATTTAAATTCCTGTACCCCACAGACATATATTAAGATAGCAAACATAACTTTTGTTTGATTGTAAAAGGAAAAGGCTTTATCACAGTTCATGTCTTTTGATATGTAAATAATTTTCTATGTGAATTATAGTATCCTATGGCTTCCAAAAAAAAAAAAACCCCTTAAGAATAGTGTTTTATAATAAATCAACAGTTTATACTATTTATTATTTTGGGGATTGTTGTTGTTGGGATTATTTTTGTCCATCCTTATTTTGGAGAGTTGTGCTAGGACCACCAAAAATGGCACAACTTTGTGCCATAACTCGCCATGTGGCGAGTTGTGATTGGTGGAGTGTTTGTGGGCCATGTGGGGACACACCTTCACCAATTACAACTAGCCATATGGCGAGTTGTGGCACAAGGTTGTGCCATTTTCGGTGGTCTCAGCATTTTCCTATTTTGGGGACAATGAGCCTATTTTTCCAATGAGTACCTGGCCTAATGATCATAGGATATACTCAGCTGGCGATTCAAAATTGTCAATACTAAGGTGCATTGAAAACTTAAACAATAGTTTTCTGAAAATGATGGATTGAAAAGATAGGGGTTAGAGTTACTATGAGGTTTTGAAGAAAAGTGGGTGGGATGGGATTGTAGAGATTGCAGAGACAAATTCATTAAGGAGAATTAGATCCACCTGCTGTCTTGTATGTGTGTGTGTGTGTGTGTGTGTGTGTGTGTTTTATTTTGGTTGAGTACAATTTTGGGGAGTTGTGCTTGGACCACCAAAAATGGCAAAACTTTGTGTCATAACTCGCCATGTGGCAAGTTGTGATTGGTGAAAGAGTGTCTGTGGACTATGTGGGGACACACCTTCACCAATTACAACTCGCCACGTGGCGAGTTGTGGCACAAGGTTGTGCCATTTTCGATGGTCTCAGCATTTTCCTAGTTTGGGGACAAGGAGCCTATTTTTCCAATGAGTACTAGGCCTAATGATCATAGGATATACCAAGTTGGCGATTTAGAATTGTCAATACTAGGGTGTACTGAAAACTTAAACAACAGTTTTCTGAAAATGATGGATTAAAAAGATAGGGGTTAGAGTTACTATGAGGTTTTGAAGAAAAGTGGGTGGGATGGGATTGTAGAGATTGTAGAGACGAATTCATTAAGGAGAATTAGATCCACCTGCTGTCTTATATGTGTGTGTGTGTTTTATTTTGGTTAAGTACTGTTTTACACTTAGTCTTAATTACAGAAATGGTTGTTGCCTAATTGAGTTTCACTGGTATTTCATAACCTCCTCAGCTGCGAATTCTCCACCCTCATCTGGAATCAATTGCCTGAAAACCCCTTTGGCACTCAAGAGATCTGGTGGTCTTTCCTAGACTCAGCCATGTTCATCCTCTCCCATCACTCTCAACAAGACCTGGAATTTTTCTTTGGAATTTCTTGGGCCATTTGGTACAACAGGAATAAGGTGGTCCATGAGGAAAGCTGTCTCTCCCACTAACAAGTTTGGCAAATGGCTAAAAGTGTGGTGGAGGATTTTAGCAATACTGTTGATTGAGACTTCTCCCAACCAAGACCTCTTCCTGTTAAATGGAACCCCCCACCTCCAAGAATCTTCAAGGTAAACGTTGATGGGGCAACCTCGGACCATGGTGGGAACTTTAGTATTGGAATAATTGTTAGAGACTGCACTGGCCAGACAATTGACGCCAACTGTAAACTTCTAAGAGCATTCTCATTAGCTCTTCTATAAAAAATGCAATTTTGACACACCAAAAGCCTACTTTATTATTTTACCACATTATTTTACAACATCTCATTTATCAGAGGTTTTATTCTTCACTTCTATACATTAAAATAATATTTACAACACATTAAAATAATATATTAAACTCCTCCCCAGTCTCCATCATCATCATTAACAACAACAACGGCACAACCACCACTGCCGCAATAACAGCCACCAACAACCACTACCGCAACAACACTGACAGTCGCCACCGGCACAAACCCACATCCACCAACACCACCTTATTAAAAAAAATCCACAACAACCCAAAAAATAACCACCACAATCAACCCACAACCACTACAATTACCAATATCAGATCAGCTCAAATTGAAGCAAAAAAAAAAAAAAAAAAAAAAAAAAAAAAAAAAAAAAAAAAAAAAAAAAACCCACAACCAGAGAGAGGCAGAGTGAAGGGCGAACAAAGGGGAGAGGGGAGAGGGGAGAGGGAAGAGGGATCTACCACCGCCCACCATAAGCAAAATCCAAAATCAACCCACAACCGCTGCCACCCACCAACATTAGCCCATCAAAACCCATGAAAATCAACCCACAACCACTTGGTGTCGAATCCACCATCAAATCACAACAAAACCAAAAAAAAGAAAAAGAAAAAAGAAACCACTGCCATAGAGATTGGCCTGGCTTGAAGCTCCAGCCATGGGTTGCTGTGGATGTGGTGGGTCGGCTTGTGACGGTTGGGATGGGTCGGTGTGGTTGTGTTGGTGGTCAGGTTCATGGGTCATGGCTAGGTGGCGGCTTGGTGAGATCTGCTACTTGGTGAGATCGGCTGCAGCTTGATGAGGACGGTGGTGTGCTCTAGAGAAAGGAAGAAAGGAGAAGCTAAGAGTGAGAATGAGTGAGGAAGAAAGACTCAAGCAGATGGGAGAGAGAAAAGTAAGAATTAAAAAAGGAATAAAGTGATGAGAGAGGAGAGAGAAAAGATCATAAAAAAAAAATTTATAGAATTGTTGTCCGTACACTTCTATATTTGAGACGGCACTGTTCACTCATGCCAAATATTTTGGCATTTAGAACACCAGATGAGAGTGGTTTTTGGGTGTTTGGTGTGTCAAATGCCAAATATTTGGCATTTGACACACCTAATGAGAATACTCTAAAAGCATGCTATTCTGTAGAATTTGTGGAGATTATGACCCTGTTACAAGGTGTTCTGCTAGCCCAAGAATTGCATCTACCTTGGGTCATTATGAAGTCTGATGCGCTTGCAGCAATCCAAGCTATTAATGACAAATCCATGGGTAGTAGCTTAGGTCATCTCATCCAGGAAATTCTTCAAATTTTGAAGCTCCTTTGAGTCTTGTACTTTCTAGTACATATGCAAAGACTACAATCAAGTTGCTCATGAGTTAGCTTAGCATGCTTGCAGGACATAAAACTCCCACCTATGGAAGGGTGTTACTCCTCCATTTGTTTCTTTGTTAATCCAATCTGATGTATTGTAGTGCTTAGTCATTTTGGTTATGCTTCTGCAAATCCTTTTATGTTTGTAATTCTATATCTGGTTTAATGAAATTCAAGTACACTTTCAAAAAAAAAAAAAAAAAATTAGTTTCACTGGTATTTCACTGGTAGTTCAATTACTTTGACGTAGGAACGTTGGATCAAAGAAATAGATAGATCTTAGGATTGATAAAAAATAAAGAATAATTGTATATTTTTTTTGGATTAAAATATTAGCAGATTATGGGAGTTGTCTGATGATTTAAGTTAATGTCATGTTAGCTAATCATACTTCCATGGTAACTTTTTAGGTAGTACTTGGTAATAATTTAGTAACTATGTCTTGTTTGCTCATCCTTTAATCTCATATATGACATGTTATGTTATATAATGATGTTATTAAGAATGTGTGTATATATATATATATATATATTTTTTTTTTTTTTTTTTGAGATGTGGGCTACCCATTCATTGTGGGTGGGGGTGCCCTTTAACCCAATGGCAAAAGGCATGCAGAATATTGACTCCATATATTGGACAAATCAATATATTAACCACATCTCACCTAGGCAATCTCAGCATACATTTAACAACTTTAACGCCCTAACTTGGTTACAAGCTTACGTTATTAAGCTCGATAGAATGTATATTTATTGATTTTGATTTAATAATTTAATATGGTATAACAATAGGTTACAAAGATTTAGGAACATATATTTTGCAATGTATATGCATATCTATGTATAAAATAATTTTAAAAATAATCTCAAAACAGTATAATGGAATAAACCAATATTGTCCTATGGCTAAATCGAAATGGTCACTAGAACAAAATCCGCAACTTTAATTTTAGTTTTTATCAATTATCATTAATGACTAAATAAATAACCATCATTTTCCTACCATGGCATGTAAGATTGTAATTAAACATTTTTTTCTTGACATACAAATAATGAACCATATTTACTTATCATTCTTATAACAACCCACATACGAAGCAGAGAAATTAATTTAAAAGAATAAGAGTTTTATAATTTAATAACATTGAATGTTCTATTAGGAGGAGAATCAACCTAGTAAGTAGTAACCTTGGTAAAGAAATTAATTTAAAAGAATAAGAGTTTTATATATATTTTTTTTTGAAAAAAAGAGTTTTATAATTTAATTACATTAAATGTTTTATTTCGGGAGGAGAATCAACCTAGCACGTAGTAACCTACCAAGTCAACTCAAAGCTCGTGGACACTGGTAGTTGTGCTTTCTTATAAAAACAGATTTTTGTTTAGGTCACCATTGCATTTTATTATTATTATTTTTTTAAGAAACAAAAAGTCACCATTGAATTTTAGTTGGCGTGAGTGGGGCAGATCATCCTAAAATAATAATAAAATATGCATGTAAACGTGCACGGTGCACCTATCTCATTAATCATTTACTGCAATTTATAATTGACATTTTTAATAATATTACATTATTACCCTCTTCATGATAATCTTCTCCTTAGTATTCTCATGGTTGTTTGGTGATTCTAAATCTGCACCCTTTTCATGATGTCAGAATTATAATAAGAAATTTGTGATAATTAGTGGTCTTAAAAATTTTGTGATAAAATATATCAATGAATTAAGTGTGACCCAATAACTGCAATTCAAACTCATCTATCATTCTCTTTCTTTCTCTCAAAAACTCACCCACCGCAATTTTTTTTTCCCTAACAATGGATTCAAGTAACAATGAAACAACCCACGAATTCCCACCATACTTCAAAGTCTACAAAGATGGTCGCATTGAAAGGTACATGGTCCCAGATAGCGGAGGTAACCACCTTGCACCCGCAGGCCTAGACTCCAAAACTGGGGTCCAAACCAAAGACGTCGTCGTTTTGCCCGAATCAGGTGTCTCAGCTAGACTCTTCATCCCCAAAATCAACGGCCCAGATCAAAAGTTCCCTCTAGTTGTTCACTACCACGGTGGGGGCTTCTGCCTTGGATCACCTTTCATGAAAACCTTTCACAACTTTCTTGTTTCCTTAGTCTCAGAAGCCAAAGTGGTTGTTATTTCCGTTGACTATAGGCTAGCCCCAGAGCAGGCTCTACCAGTTGCACATGAAGATTCTTGGGCTGCGATGCAGTGGATTTCAGCCCACTCAAATGGGCAAGGACCCGAACCTTGGTTGAACCAGTATGCGGATTTCGGGCGGGTTTTTGTGGCGGGTGAGAGTGCAGGGGCTAACATAGCCCATTACGTTGCAGTCCAAGCTGGCGCTACAGGATTGGCTGGTCCTAATGTTATTGGGTCAATCATATTGCACCCATATTTTGGGGGCAAAGAGCCTGATAAAATGATTAATTATATGTACCCGACTAGTGTCGGGTTCAAAGATCCGATACTGTACCCGGAAGCGGATCCGAATTTGTCAAAGATGGCAGGTAAGAAAGTGCTGGTTTGTGTGGCGGAGAAAGATTGGCTAAAAGATAGAGGTTTGGGTTATTGTGAAACATTGAGAAAGAGTGGTTGGAATGGTAGTGTGGGATATTTTGAGAGTGAAGGAGAGGGACATGGGTTTTTTCTGTTGAACCCAAGTAGCGACAAGGTGGGGCCACTGATCAAAGCCATGGTTGATTTCATAAATCAGAACTAAGGTAATGTTGTTGCCTTGTTGGTTTTTTTTTTTTTCTTTTTTGATGGGGCCTTGTTGGTTTTTCATTTTATGTTGTTGCCTTGTTGGTTTTTTTTTTTTTTCTTTTTTGATGGGGCCTTGTTGGTTTTTCATTTTATGAAGACTTTTAGTTGTAAACTGGACTTTGGTGGTGCGCTATGAATGTCTTTGATATTTAGTGATATGAAATAAATGTGTTAGCTTTTTGCTTGATGGTTTTATTTTGTTTTTTGTGAGAAGGTGTTTGATAAAAATGTTTAGGGCTTGTTTGTTTTAAAAAATGGTTACTCAATTTTCATCATCCATCACTCATCCCTCATCATTCATCACTCAAAATACTCCAATTTCTTACTCCACCTTTTTGGCACATATTTTTAGTTTCTCACCACTCAATTTTTTCTACTTTTTGTGAGACCCATGCCTGAGCACCCTGTCATGAGTTCTGTTAGCCTACCCGCCTCACCCTCAGTTTCTTCATTTCATTTTCTTCCCCTTCAGTCTCCATTGCCCTGTCACTCTCACTAAAGCTGTCCTCTTTCTCTTTCATTTCTCATGTACACACACATCAACAAGAACAATCCTATCCCAAACCTACGGCTAAACCATCATAAACATACAAACACAAATGAATACAAACATAAACTTATAGGAACCCACAGATGTTCAAATCAAAACCCATAAATACCCAAATCAAAAATCACAAATACAAACCCTCTTTTTGAGGTAAAGGATAGAAATATTACCAAGAAAAATGTATCAAATATAGACCCTCATTATGGATTGGAAAAATGTATAAGCCCTGTTTAAGCACATTCGAAACAGGGGAAGGGCGAAAATGGCCAAATGGCCTTAAAAACCAAACTATCTAGTTAGTAGGCAAGACTTAGAAACATATTTCATTTATAGCATCTCGAGTCTTAAAGACTCGATTTTGGGCTTCAAAATCGAGTCTTTAAGGCTCGGTTTGTATGCTTGACCACGTCTGATGTGGCAGTGTTGCCATCTGGCATTGACATGGAAATCGAGTCTCTTAGACTCGATTTCTAACCCCTATATATAACACTCACACCAAACACCAGAGGAGGAAAAACCCAGAGAAAAAAAAAAAAGAAAAAAGAAAAGAAAACCAGAAACAGAGAGGAAGAGAAGATCGAGATCCAGGCGACCAGCGACCCAGGCGGCCAGGGGCTCTCGCCGGCCAGCGTCGAGCGCGGCCAGGGGGTCGCGCGGCCTGGGGCTCGCGCGGCCTGGGTCGCGCGCGGCCTGGGGCTCGCGCGAGCCTGGGTCGCGCGCGGCCTGGGGCTCGCGCGAGCCTGGGTCGCGCACGGCCTGAGTCTCGCGCGAGCCCCAGGCAGGCTCGCGCGCGGCCTGGGGCTCGCGCGAGTCAGGCCGCGCGCGACCTGGGGCTCGCGCGAGCCTGGGTCGCGCACAGCCTGAGTCTCGCGCGAGCCCCTGGCCGCGCTGGTGAGGTTTGGCAGTGAGGTTCTCTGTTTCTCTCCCTCTGATCTGATCTGATCTGATTTGAGTAGCTGTGTGTTTCTCTTTCTCTCCTTTTGATCTGATCTGCGTTTGGGTATTTTGGCATGTAGAGGTTTAGAAATTTTTTTAAAAATTTTGGGATTGAAATCGAGTCTCTAAGACTCGATTTCCGGTTGGAATACACGTGGAAATCGAGTCTAAGAGACTCGATTTCCATGTTAATGCCAGATGGCAATTCTGCCACATCAGACGTGGTCAAGCATACAAACCGAGCCTTAAAGACTCGATTTTGAAGCCCAAAATCGAGTCTTTAAGACTCGAGATGCTATAAATGAAATATGTTTCTAAGTCTTGCCTACTAACTAGATAGTTTGGTTTTTAAGGCCATTTGGCCATTTTCGCCCAGGGGAAGATGTAGACCTCTAATACCAGTATCAAATACAAGCCTGAAAACAGCTAAAAACAAAGTCCATGGCTCGAGGAGTGTCGCTGCTTAGGTACTCCATTTCATCTTTGGCACTAAACTTGATAGCTTTTATCCATCTTCAACACTAAAGATGCCCAAATCAAATCCGAACCCACACCACAAATCTGAACCCATAACAACCACCCACATCTAAGATCTAAACCCACCACAGCCACACCACAAATTTGAACCCCACACACACCTATGTCTCAAAAATCAAAACCCTATAACCACATCTCAAATCCAAACTTCGCATCCACAAGATAGAGAGAGAAAATTTTTTTTGATCTTGCCAAGGAGATAGAGAGAACTATGCAAATCCGGTGGAGGGAGAGCTTCGGTCTTCACAGCTGATGGGTTTCAGTCTGATGGGTCTTCACAAGAGAGAGAGGGAGAGCTTCCGTTAGCTGATGGGTTTTGGTCTTCACAACTGCTACTGGGTTTCTAGGTTTTCTTTCAAATGGAGAGATTTGGGTAGTCTTTGGTTGCTGGGTTTCATTCTTCACAGTTGCTGGGTTTTTGGGTTTTCTTTTACATGGAGATTTTCGCCTGGGTATTATTGTTCTTTAGATGCAAATGGGAAAAGTATAGATAGGACAAGAGAGAAAGGAGTAAAAAATTTATGAAGAAATGTTGGTTTGTTGCTGGGAGAAGGAGAAAAGGGAAAGGGGAAAGAAGAAAGAGAAAGGGAAAGAGAGAAAGAGAAAGTCATTGGTGTTGAGGACTTGATGTAGACATGTCCCTGATGCGAGTCCCACAAAGATGCATGTATTTATAATATTGCCACATTACTCGTTTTTCAGAAATTGAAAACAACTGAAAGTTATTTTCAATTTCCGTGACTCATTCTCATTTTTTTGAGAATTGAGTTACGGAAATTGAGTTTGGAAACTCATCCAAACAAAGCAACTTGTTGTGGGGTCCACAAAATTCAGAAATTAAGTGATGAAAACTGAGTATTGGATGATGAAAACATGTAAACCAAACAACCCCTTAATCAACCGATTTTTAAACACTGAAACCTGTATTTTCACTCTACTTTTTTTTCCAACTCTTAAACAAAATCTCTAATTAGACAGCTCTGATTGTGTAAAAAACAACTATAGCTAGGGATGTACTGAATGTAAGTTTTTTTTATTTTTTATTATTATTATTTTTTCTTTCAGTTAATCCACCGATTCACCATCGGTTACCAAATTGAACCCAACCTGGTGGGTTTGGTTTTTAGGAGTGGTGGATTGCCAAATTTTTTTTTTAGGTAAAAATACAGAATTGTCCCTTTAACTTTCAATCTTTTTCATTTTAGTTCTCTAATTTTCATTTTTGTCATTTTAGTCATTTAATTTTCAATTTTTGTCAATGTAGGACTCCGTTAGAACTCAGTTAAGGGCTGCCGTTAATTGAGCCAAAATGACGTCATTTTGGCTTTTTTTTATTATTATTATTATAATAAATTTCGGAATTTAAAGAAAAAAAGAAAAAGAAAAATCTCTTAAAAAAAAAAAAAAAACCCAAACCAGAGAACTCAGTAGCAGCGAGAGTCAGAAACCAGAAGAAGAAGAAGCAGCACACACAAATGTCTTCCTCAACCGTTATTCGAGAGCTACAACGCTATTTTTTAGCCAAATCTAACGATCTCAGCAAATGTATTTTTTTAATTATATGGTATTAGTATTTACACCCAAATTTGGGTCAGCGATGGCTAGATTGATTTCGATGTTTGTGAGAGATTAATGGGGTTTGTGTGATTAGGAAGATGGGTTCTCATATGCTAGATGTTCTATGACTTTAGTTTGTGCTTATTCCTTGTTGTACTTGCTAGATTACTGTATTGATTCAGTAACTAACTCTTATTAGTATGAGAAAATCCTCGTCTTAGCTGTGCAAGGCTATTTTCATTACAGTAACACACTATGTGCTAATAAATTGATTTTTGTTTGAATTTTTTTTTTTTAATTTCAGAGTTTTTACTTTTTATGCACGTCTGAAATTGAAGCGCTCTGAGATGGTATATAATTTGTCAGATATTGCAAAGAATCACCAAGTGAGAAAGAAGTACATTATCCAGCTTGGCGAGAATGAGCTCAATTCGGTGATGGAGTTCTGAATCGGTTTTTTTTTTTTTTTTTTTTTTTTTTTTTTTTTACAGATTTTTTTCTTCAAATTCCGAAATTTATTTAAAAAAAAAAAAAAAACCAAAACAACGTTGTTTTGACTCAATTAATAGCAGCCCCTAACTAAGTTCTAACAAAGTTCTGCATTGACAAAAATTGAAAGTTAGATAACTGAAATGACAAAATTAAAAGTTAAAACACTGAAATAAAAAAGACTAAAAGTGAAAGGGTCAATTTTGTATTTTTGTCTTTTTTTTTTTTACCTTTTTTTTTTTTTTTTTTTACTTGGTAAGTGCCGAGATAGACTGCTCGAGCAATAGATTATAAAGGAACCCGGGTGCCACTTGGCTATGAGGCCATTGGCTAAAGAGTTGGGTACTTGGGTTGGCTATGGTCAGCAAATTTAGAAATTTGCTTAATCCAATATAACCAAGGTTTTGAAACTCAAACCAAGCCATACAACTTAACTCGGATAACTATGAACCGTTCGCTAAAAAGGTTTTTTAATCCTATAAATCGGCCTATGTAGAAAAATTAGTGAACCGTATCAATTGAGGTCAAACCATTCGGATTTGAGAACCGTGGATAGTTCTCACGGTTTAGATCAGTGCCCAAGAAAAAAAGAAAAAAAAAAAAAAAAAAACTAATTAACTGTACTTGGCTTGGCTTAGCCTTAGAGTTACACACCTTATGGCCATTGTTGAAACATCAAGCACTTCTTCTTCTTTGTCTCTCTATGTCATTGTTTCTGCTGTTTCTTCTTAATCATTTTCTTCTTCTCTCTCTCTCTCTCGTTCTTTCTGCTTTCTGTTGTTTCTTACTTTCTTCGAAATTGTCTTCCCTCTGGTTTGCTCAATGTTATACTGTTAGCCAGTTAATATTTTCTTGAGCTTTGATTTACTGTGAACCACTTTACATTTGCTTGGACTTTGATTTTGTACTATTAGATTTCAAATGAGTGGTCACCAATGCTCCCAGGTTCCAGCTGCTTCCCATTCTTCTAGTTTTTGTATTTATTTATTTTTAAAATTTCTTAGGAAATGCGGAATAGTCAGAAGCGGAACTAGAAATTTATCTTTAGAGAGGCCGGTCAAGATAAATAATCATATTGATTCACAAAAAATATATATATGTGTAAAATGTATGTATGACCCACTCATCAATGCTCTAATAAACTTTTGTAAAGAGATTGAAGAGAGTTAGTGTAAGACAATGAGAACATTTGCATTGAGTGATGAGTTCTTTTGGAAAGCACTTTTGGAAAGCACTGGAAAGTAGAACATTGGAAAATACATATTAAAAAGAGAAGCTAATAGTAAAAGTGAGAAAATGTAACACTTATAAAAGTTGTGGGCTTGTTGATGTGTTGGGGGAGGAGAGATGAAGGAAAGACTAAAAAAAGTCAAAGTAATTAAGTAAATATGAATGAAACAAGTAGTTAAAGACACATAGGAGGGCAAGTTACTTTAATTTTGAGGAGCCAACTCTTACACCAATTCTGCATAACCTATTTTTTGTAGCTATAATAAATTATTGAGCATTGTTGGGAGGCCATGGCCCCCCATTGTAAAACGTAGCTCCGCCATTGGGAATAGTTGAAGTTTTATTGGGCTCACAATAAAGTTGAGTGGGCGGACAAACCAATGTCCACCACTGTTAAAGCTTCAATTTTTTTACTTTTTTTGTCATGGGAATATACTTGACCATTTTTTTTTATAGAAATACTTGACCATTTATTGTCTCTCTTAACCTTTTTATTTGGTCTAAAAAGACAGTTAGTTAGCATATCAAATGAGCTTTACGTAATTTAGACATAAGCTTGCATAAAAAAAAATAAATAAATAATTGAGATCTAATAAAAACACACACACACATATATATATATATATATATATGGGATAATTTCGAAACAATATATCGATATTGATTTGTATTAAATTATTTCATATCCCTCATTAAGAAAACTAAAAATCAATTTATGTTTACTTAGGAAGTAATATTTCTTATTTGTCTTATGAAAGTTATGATATTAAAAATACATTTAAAAGATAGAGATTTATATTTATTTGGACTATTTTAGACAATTTTTATTAATTATATATTTATATTTATATTTGTGGTGGGTCAAAATTGGTTAAGCTAAACTTCAACCTTGCACAATTTACTTATAGAGATGAGATGCCAATCAACCTTAGTTACCTTTTTTTTAAAAAAAAAAAAAAAATACAAGTTAATCAAGTGATATTGGAATGTGTGCTTGGAATATATGTAAATCAAGGAAAATTGAATAATACAAGTCTTGGATTGATCTAATAATGCTCCTTGGTTTTAGTCCGAGGTAAAGGTTTACACTTGTTCTTGTATGACAATACTATCACTCTCTCTTTCTCTTCGTTTCTCTTCCTCGCAATCTTTGATCCACTTCTTCATAGGGATCTCTTTCATTTATATAGTCATCTAGGTTGTATCCTGGCCTTCCACTTGGAGGGCCAAGGCTTATTTCCTTTGATAATTATCCCATCAGGGCCTTACTAGAAGGTTTTCCTAGTAGGTTGTGAGCTGTGATGACACTGTTTAGGAGTCATTCTACCATTAATGCGGCTAGCTTAGTAGGTGCAGAGCATTGAATGTAGAGGTGATGAATGTTTTATCTATACTCTTCCTTCATTTATTAATGACAAACCTTCCACCCTTTCCTCGGAATGTGTCTGGTCAGAACTAGACTTCGGCCCTTCCGAGAACATATCAGTATCCTTGGGATTCTCGGGCACTCCAATCTCCCTAAGTTTGTGGTTGTGTTGTCATATTTGCTCTGAGGACTCTTTGATAGAACTTCTTAAGGGGTGCCTTTTTGGTGTTGACCTCTTCTCACTCATTCCTGTCCTCAGTTTCTCATCCCCCCACAATATTTCTATTTTAAATAATTATTAAATTAATTATGACATCATCACGGTTCAACCTAGGTTTGACCTCGATCTAATCTTGAAAACCTTGAACCTCTTTTTTTTTACGGTTCTTTGAATGATCTGGGTTTGAAAACCATGAACTTGACCCATTAATATTTAAAATATGTATTATATGGTTTTGTTGCTTACTCTCGTTGCCCCTCTCCCCCTAATATAAACCCTTAACTTGTTTTCTCATTTCATTTCAATTGCAAATTATTTGTGTTGGTTTGGTACTATACTTAGGTTTGTAAGGTTATAAATTTGTGGTTATTTGTGTTGGATTGGTGCTATGCTTAAGTTTGATTAGCGCAACAAACAACCACAAGTAAGATTATAAATCTTCTGTTCATTTTATTAATAATTTTATAAACATGTTGATCTAATGTTCAGTTTGTTAAAAAAAAAAAAAAAAGTTGTCCAATTTGTGGGTCCAACTTAATCCAACCTGATTTACGGGGGTTGGATTGAGTTATTTTGACTCAACTGTGGTGGGTTGAATTGAAAAAAAAATTCATCAATCAGACCCATGCCCACTCGTACATGTAGTAGAATATCTAACAATTTTCTTGCCGTAAAAAATGTAAACCAAGGAAAAAAAAGGTTAGGAGGACAAACCACTAGGAAGAGTGAGTAATTTCAACAAATTATCCTAAAATATATATAAAAAAGGAATTATTATTATAAATATTATTTTTTTTGAGAATGTATACTACGTGTACGTGAAATAAATAGTGTGAAAAAAAAAATCCCTCTAAGTGATACGAGAAATGGAAAACCAATTTCAGGTCTAGTAAGGTGCGCAATGAAGCTTAAACTAATTTTAACCTGGGTAAATTTTGGATATAGTTCATTCGATACAATATATTTGATTTTTCAAATAAATTCAAATATATAACTGTATTGAATTAATTATCCTTAAAGATAATAATATTATTTTTACTTCATTGTTTATTACAATCATGTGTTTAGAAATATAATAAATAACTAAAAAGGAGGAATTGTACTTAAATTTTGCTATTTTGAAGATTAAATTTTTTTTTATACTAAAAAAAAGTGTTTTTGCACTGTTAATAACTATTCCCATTTCTCAAAGTCCAATTCTAGCTCTTACTAGGAAAGTCACCAAAGAAGAGACTAGATCTCATTTGAAATAACTTATGCTGGTGACTTAAACTTTAAATCACCGACATAAGTGAGATTTAAAATTTTAAACACAGCAAAATATGCTAGCTCTATTTATAAGTTAATCTGTAATAATAATAAATAAAAAATAAAAAAGCTAAACTCACTGTGTTGAACTTCAATGTAGATAAATCTCTAGGTCCTCACGGTCATGAGTTTATTGGCCTTCTTTTCAAGCCCTACTGGGCAATTGTGCATTGATGTTGTAAGTTTTGGATGTTTCTTTGTAGTTTTTATGCTAGTGGGGGAAGACTATGCAACAAAATTTAACTCTAATGACTGAAGTTCCAATTCCAACGATAAAGACGTCTGTTTGGTTGGAAGGGTGGAATATGGGAAGGATAGAAAAGTGGGTAGATAGAAGAGATTTAGAGCCCGTTTGGTTTATGAGTTTTCATCGCCCAATTTTCAGTATCCATATTTTCTAAATTTTGTGGGCCCCACACCAATTTTGTTTGTTTGGATCAATTTCTTAACTCAATTTCCATTACTTAATATTCAAAAAAATGAGTTTGAGTTATGAAAACTGAAAACAAATGTTTGATATTTTCAGTTTTTGAGAATTGAGTTTTAGTGGCATTTTTGTAAAATTAAGCAAATAATGGGACCACTCGTATGACTTGTCCCATTACATAAGGTCTCTCTCCAAAAATCAGTTTCGCATTCTCACTCCATCCCGTTCTTCTCTCTATCTCTTCTCCTTCTTCATTTTTTTTTTCTTTTACCTAGAGCTCTCTCTTCTCATTGAACCTTCATTACACCTCCACAAGCCACCATCACCACACTAGTCGTCACCATCATGAGCAACCACCACGAGCCACTGTGAGATTAGTTCAAGCTCAGCCCAAATTGGGTCTTTGTTTTTTCTCTCTGTCTCTCTTTCCTCCCTTTGCCAGATCGATTTCTCTCTCAGTCATTTTTTTCTCCCTCATCCCTTTTGCCAGATCGGTTCATCTCTGTGTCTAATTTCGTGATTTAGGTCTCTGATCTAAGAATTCTGAGTTTGGGTTTGCTATGTTTGTGGTCTGGGTTTCCTGTGCATTTGTGTGTTGGTGGGTTTGGATTTTTGGTTGTGGTTGGTGAGGCTTAGGCAATGGTAGAGGTTGCTTGTACATTTTTTTTGGATTTTTTGTGGAAGGTTGTGATTTTGGTTGAAGGCTATTGGTGGATTTAGATTTTCGGTTGTGGTTATGGGTTTCCTGTGCATTCTTTGGGATTTTGTGTGTGGCTGTTGGTGGTGTTGATGGTAGTGGAATCTGGGTTTGCCGTTGGTGGTGGTGATGAAACTTGTTTTGGGTGTGGGTTTCATGTTCTTCGTGTAGAGTCACGCGGGTAAGGGAAGAAGACAGTTGAAAAAGATTGATCTGTGGGCTCCACCATTTTGGCAAAAAGTGGACTTAAAAGTTGAGTTATGTGACTGGGTTTTGTTACTAAACAAAAATTTTTGAGTTTTTGAATGATAGTGGGTTTTGAGTTTGAGTTTGAGTTATAAGTTATGAATATTGAGTTATGAAAACTGAGTCATGTTTAAACCAAACGGGCTCTTAGTTTTCTACCATTTGTGTTTAGTTGGGAGGATGAAAAAGTAAAAAGATGGAAAACTCATTTGTTTGGTTGAGAAGAAAAATGAGATGATGGAAAATAATGTTGGTATAGATTTACAATTATATCCCTATTAATAAAACAAAAGTAGCATTATTTTTATTAAAAAAAAAATTATTTGGAAACTTCACGTTACAATAGTAAAAAATGTCAATAAATTGTGATGACAAAGAGTAAAATACATTACCAACATGGGTTGGCTCAAGTGGTAAGCAGCTTGTGTCGCTTAAGCAAGGTCTCGGGTTCGAGACCTTGTGTATGCAGAATGCCCTGTTGGGAGACTCACCCACCACAGCCAGGTGTGCGACCCGGGTCGACCAACGGATTAGTCGGGGCGAAGCCCCGGATACCGTGGCAGGCAACCAAAAAAAAAAAAAAAAATACATTGCAAAGAAGATTAAATAGAAGATAAGAATAGTGGCTGACGTTTCTAAAAAAATATAAAATAAAAAAAGGAGTAGTGATTGGCTCAAATTAAACCACAACCACATAAAATAAAACCAAAACACATCTTTAATTAATATATATATCCAGGCACATTAAAATCTAGACTCAATGACTAGCACTCTTCCATTCTTAGCTAGAAACTGGCGGAGAACGAAAGGCAAAGAAAGGAGAACGAAAAAACAAAAAAAGCAAAGGCAATGAAAGAAAAAAGCTTAGGCAAAGAATTAATGAAGAAAAAGAAGATTCTGTTTTGATTAGGGAAAAAGTAAGCATACAAAGCAGGTGTTGGTAAGTAAGGACGAAATGGTAATTTTTGGTTCATTCTTAGTTCTCTTCCCCATTTTCTGTCTGATTTGCAGTCATCTTATTTTGGTGGGCCCGGGAGAAAAATACCTGGGCCCCACCAACAAATTATTTTCCTCTCCTCCATCAAATCAAACACCCACTAAAATATTTTTTCACCACTTTTTATTTTTATTTTTTTTCATTTCTATTTCATCTCCAACCAAACATATCCTAAATGAATAAATGGTGTTTTCTTGACTTTCGGTCTATTTTTTGTTGTAAACTTGTAATATTGTGTACAAATGCATGATCAAGCTTCTTAGGGATGGCTATCGGTAGGGTATGGATCGGATATACTCATATCCTACATGAAAAGTTTGCCCATAGATACCCTAATACCAATACCCATTATTATCCATATCCAATTCTTACTCGAATTTATTATCCATGGATATCTATACCCTACTCGAAACCCATTTAATTTTTTCTTTTTAAAATCCCCAAACATTTTAACTTAAAAACTAACCAGTAACTTTATCTTAAAAATGAAAAAACTAATCAATAACTTTGAAATCAGACGTATCTACTTCTTTTCTTTTTCTTTTTTTCCTTTTTTAAAAAAAAAAGAAAAAGGATAGATAGAAATTTTATTAGATAAAATTTTATTATACACTCTCTGATACATGCTCACAAAGCCTCACAAACACAGAGCACGGTTGTTCACGTGTACCTAGTAGCTTACCCTTTGTCATACCTGTGCTATTCACGCGTTCACGTGCCACCACAGCCATGATTCTTGGCAAATCTGTGAAGCCTTTAACCTCCGTAACACCGATTCATATTAAGTGTCTGGCTCGAGTTTAGAGAGAGAAAGGATGAGAGGTTGGGAACCACCATCTTGGTGGTGGCGATTGGGCTTCATGATAGAGCTAGTAGGTTGTGCCTCGTTTAGATCGAGGAGAGGGTGAGATTGATCCAGATTGAGAGAGGCTTCAGCCATGGTCATCTAAGATAGAGAGAATGTTCAGATCTGAGGATTACAAAGAGATTTCGAGGTTGAGAGAGTTTATTTGGAGATGAAGAAGACCACCATAGTGGTGGTGCTGGTGATCGGAGTGATGAGTTCAAGGTACTGGGCCATGGAGGCTCGGGTGAGAGAAAGAGAGAGAGTGACGGTGAGGATAGAGGTTCAAGTGAGAGAGAGAGAGAGAGAGTGAAAGTGAGAGAGTTAGGGTTTTTTATTTATTTTTTTTTATATATATATATGGGTTGGGTATGGATATTATCCATACCCTACCTGAACTATTCAGGTAATATTCATACCCTACTCAATTAGGTTCTACCCATGAAGAACCGGGTATTACCCAAAACATTTAGATCGGGTAGGGTAGAATATCTATTACCCAATGGGTATGGACATCCCTATCTTACTAATAAAGCCAACTACGCATTCCTGATTTTATTAGTCCCAATCAAACTACCTCTATTCATGGGAGGAATATAGGTGAAACTATTTTCTTAACTTAAGAGATGGTATAAAATTGACATAGGAATTCTAGTTAGCCAAGCTGGTTTATGTTGGAGCATTTTAATATTATTTAATTAAAATGAATTTATATGACAATATAAATGTAAATATATGAGGGTTAATATGAAAGATAGGGAGTTAATGAAATGTTTAATCTCACCTTGAAAATGAGAGAAACTCTTTTATTCTTTTTAATTGGTATGATTAATGGGCTGACGTGTGTAGTGATTCAAATATTGGCTAGATACATACGCAAGGGGAGGTGAAGGGAGGAGGCTATCTGTTTGGGCGTTTTCATTCTTTAGAAACTCTTATCTCATCTATTAATTGTGTAACTCCAGCCCATCAGTATTATATCTAGCAATTAATCTTGTAACACCCACTACATTAGAATTATTACCTAATTAATCAAAATTAATCTGGGAGGGATTCTTGGTAAGGAAGGGTGTTCTTTCTGATGGAGTTTTGAGTTTCAACACTTTGTAGAGAAGTTGCTTTAGCCATACGACATTTGTTGGGCTGTTATATTTTGGGGGAGACAAGTGACGTGCCTCAGTTCAAATAGTGTTGTGTATTTTTTAATCTCAAATAAATAATATCTAAAAGTATTATTTAGTTTCTTTTTGTATTATTTCCATTATTATTGTGTTTGCACCAACAATTTACAATAAATGATCGTCTTAGAAAAAGGTTATGCTTCTTAGAGTTTTGCGTTGAACTCTTTGGAAGCAATTGGCATCCCAAATCAATTAGTTTATGGATTAGGTTTAGGAGTCTAGTACTACAGAGTCTACACCTAAGTTTTTCATTGCTTTAGAGGGAGGACTAGTGCAATATTTTTATAGAAAAGAGAATTCAAATTTTGTTAGTGTACGGTTGTGAATCTTGTGATTCCCAAGGCACATATGGACAGTAGTTCTATATAATGCCGTCGTAAAAAATTCCACGACAACCCTCCGCCACCGCTAGGGGGCCTTGCAGAACTCCCTGGTGCAGAGAACGATGCCGGCGCCAGCAATATCAACCACGCGTGCCACTCCTCTGGAGCTTGTGGTGCGTGCAGTGGGCTTGAGGTTAAAGGCCAAGTAGTCATCTGTGATGGCTGCGAGCGTGGCTTCCACATCTGCTGCGCTAGAGCGAGAGTTGGCCGCCAGGTTTTGAGCCACGACAAGTGGATTTGTATGGAGTGCAAGTGCAGCGGTGTGAAGAGCTAAAAAGAGAAAGAGAGAGCACGCAAGAGAGAGAGAAGGGTTTGGAGGCCGAGAAAATGAAGGAAAATGAAAACCCTCGCGAAACACTGAGGGTTGGGTTTTTTTTTTTTTTTTTTTAATTTTTTTATAAGAAGGGCTGGGTTGAATTTAGATATATTGTTTTTGGGTTAAATGGGGTTCAATGAGTTTTTAGTTAAAACCCAATAATCACTGGGTCTAATTGAGTTAATGCCCATTTAACCCAACTAATAATTGGGTGAGTTTGAGTTCAATTAGAGTGGGTGGGTTTGGGTGGGCAAATGAATTTGTGCTTAATTTGTCTCCTCTAATATTTCTCATGGTTGTTTGGTGATTTTAAATTTGCACCCTTTTATTTTATTTTTTTGATAAAAAGATCTGCACCTTTTTAGAGCATCTCCAATGATCTATGCAAAAGCAAAATATTCTCTATAATAGAGAATGAGACCAAAAAAAGCCACTCCAATGGATTCTCTATACCCAAAATTTTTTTTTGGCTCATGAACAATAGCTCATCAAGTCTGATGGGCCACTGTTCATTCTTCAAAATTTTTTTCTTTATTATAATAATCAGCTGTTGAATAAAAAAATGTTGGAAGATGTATAGTTGTTAAAAAAAGAATAAATAATGAATGAAGAAATAATATTTAAATGAGATGGAAAATCTGTTGGAAAGTGTATTTGAAAAAGTAGATAGATAAAAGGTAAAAGTCACTGTTCATTATCCAAATAGTACAAAAAATTGATGAATTTACTGGAGATGCTTTTAGACCATCAATTTGGAGATTATTGATGACCAACCATCTCACTGCTTATCCACAATAATAATAATTATAATTAGTATTATGCTAATTTTGATAAGTTACAAATCACATCACGATAATATGAAAAAGTCTAAAACTACTAAATTTTTCAATACTTTCTGCCACAACACACGTCACGATTATATGAAAAAGTATAAATACCACCGTACACCCTTAGTGCGATGATCATTTCACAAGTATAAGTGCTTGTGGGGTGTGGGGGACAAGGGTCGGGGTTCAAATCTCTAGGAGGGAGTTTCACACAAATATACACTTAGATTAAGTTAGAGTAGAATTCTATTTTGTATAAAAAAAAAAAAGTATAAATCTATTAAGGGATTATTTGGTAGACTTGTTTAAGTTTAGTTTTCAGTTTTTAAATAACGTTACACCCATTTTTATACACTTTTTCACTCATATATATTTCAAAACAACAAAATACATGTTTTCAAACACATGTACCAAACACTTCCTAAATTTTTCATTACTTTCTGCCACAATTGTAACATAACAGAGTGTACTAATTAAGAAAAAATAATAAATTCATGTGTAACTGATTTTTTTTTTTTTGAGAATATGTAAATGATAATTAACTACTTGTAATTTGACACATCAAAATTATAATAAAAAAATTGGTGAGGTCAGAATTATGATAAAAAATTTATCATCCAATAAGTGTGACCCAATAAAAAATTAGTGGTTAAAACTACTCCGACTACATCAGCGTATTAAGTATGACCCAATAATTGCAATTTGCAACCTCATCGGCTCATCCATCATTCTCTCTCTCTCTCAAAAACTCACCCACCGCATTTTTTTTTCCCTGACAATGGATTCAAGTAACAATGAAACAACCCACGAATTCCCACCATACTTCAAAGTCTACAAAGATGGTCGCGTTGAAAGGTACATGGCCCCAGACACCGGAGGTAACCACCTTGCACCCGCAGGCCTAGACTCCAAAACCGGGGTCCAAACCAAAGACGTCGTCGTTTTTCCCGAATCAGGTGTATCAGCTAGACTCTTCATCCCCAAAATCAACGGCCCAGATCAAAAGTTCCCTCTAGTTGTTCACTACCACGGTGGGGGCTTCTGCCTTGGATCACCTTTCATGAAACCCTTTCACAACTTTCTTGTTTCCTTAGTCTCAGAAGCCAACGTGGTCGTTATTTCCGTTGACTATAGGCTAGCCCCAGAGCATGCTCTACCAGTTGCACATGAAGATTCTTGGGCTGCGATGCAGTGGATTTCAGCCCACTCATATGGGCAAGGACCCGAGCCTTGGTTGAACCAGTATGCGGATTTCGGGCGGGTTTTTGTGGCGGGTGAGAGTGCTGGGGCTAACATAGCCCATTACGTTGCAGTCCAAGCTGGCGCTACAGGATTTTTTTTTTTTTTTTGGAGCAAAGCTGGCGCTACAGGATTGGCTGGTCCTAATGTTATTGGGTCAATCATATTGCACCCATATTTTGGGGGCAAAGAACCTGATAAAATGACTAATTATATATACCCGACTACTGTCGGGTTCAAAGATCCGATACTGTACCCGGAAGCGGATCCGAATTTGTCAAAGATGGCAGGTAAGAAAGTGCTGGTTTGTGTGGCGGAGAAAGATCGGCTAAAAGATAGAGGTTTGGGTTATTGTGAAACATTGAGAAAGAGTGGTTGGAATGGTAGTGTGGGATATTTTGAGAGTGAAGGAGAGGGACAAGGGTTTTTTCTGTTGAATCCAAGTAGCGACAAGGTGGGGCCACTGATCAAAGCCATGGCTGATTTCATAAATCAGAACTAAGGTAATGTTGTTGCCTTGTTGGTTTTTCATTTTATGAAGACTTTTAGTTGTAAACTGGACTTTCGTGGTGCGCTACGAATGTCTTTGTTATTTAGTGATATGAAATAAATGTGTTAGCTTTTTGCTTGATGGTTTTGTTTTGTTTTTTGTGGGGGAGTGTAATTTCAGAAATTCAGAAGGTGTTTGGTATAAGTGTTTAATCCACAATTTTCATTCATTAATTACTACAACACGTATAAATACTTGTGTAAAAAACAATTGTAGCTAGGGATGTATTGAATGTACAGTTTTTTTTTTTTTAAATTTTATTTTACAATTAATCCACCGATTCACCATCAGTTACCAAATTGAACCCAACCTGGTGGGTTTGGTTTTTAAGGGTATGAGTTGGGTGCTTGGGTTGGATATAGTCAGCAAATTCATAAGTTCGCTTAATCCAATTCACCCAAGGTTTTGAAACTCAAACCGAACCGTATGACTTAACTCGGATAATTGTGAATTGTTCACTGAAAAGGTTTTTTAATCCTATAAATTGGCCTAAGTAGAAAAATCAGTGATTCGTATTAACTGAGGTCGAACCATCCGGGTTTGAGAACCGTGGACAGTTCTCATGGTTTAGATCAGTGCTTTAAATAAAAAAAAAAAAAAAAAATTGTGCTTGGCTTGGCTTAGAGTTACACACCTTATGGCTATTGTTGAAACTTCAAGCACTTATTCTTCTTTGTCTCTCTCTGTCATTGTTTCTGCTGTTTCTTCTTAATCATCTTCTTCTTCTTCTTCTTCTTCTTCTTCTCTCTCTCTCTCTCTCTCTCTCTCCCCTTTTTGTTGTTTCTTACTTTCTTTGAATTTTTCTTCTTTGGTTTGCTCAATGTTATATTGTTAGAGCACTCACAGCAATGGTGCTATATAGGTATAATGATATTTTTTTAGTTCTCAATCACAAAAAACCATGATACAGCAGTGGAGCTAAATCTAAAAGATTTAGCTCCTCAGCTACAGTGCACATCTATCTTTAGATGTGCACTGTAGCTCAAAGGTAAAAAAAAAAAAAAAAATTACACTTCTTTTTCTTCTCTCATTAAATAAACATTTCCTTCTCTTTCTCTCTCTCTTTCTCTCTCTCTCTCTGGCTTCTCTTCTTTCTTCCTCAATTTTTTTTTCTCTCTAGCTCGTCGACCAGCTCCTTCATCTCCCTCATCCCTTAGCTCGCTGGCCAGCTCCCTTATCGCCGATCTGCTTCGCTGACCCAACTTGCCGACCCACCCCAAGCCCCATCGCCGATCTCCCTAAGCGCCATCGCCCAGTCCATGCCTCTCTCTCTCTTAGTCACTCTCACCCCTCTCTCTCTCTTAGTCACTCTCACCCCTCTCTCTCTCAACGTCTCCGACCCACGCCTCCGCCAGCCTCAATGTCACCGGCCCAAGCCGACCCAAGCCCCAAGCCGCCGATCCACGCCTCCACCCAGTCCTCCGATCAGACCCACGCCGACACTGTCCTCCCCAAGTCGCAAGCCACTGCTGCCGCCCATCTCTCTATTCTCTTTGTTGTGATTGAGTTTGTTTGTTTTTTATTTTTTTTTAAATGTATTTTCATATGGGTTTGGTGGCTATGGTGGTGATGGTGGTTGATTTTGGCTATGGTAGTGGTGGTGGATGATTTTGACAGTGGGTTTGTGGATTTTGGTTGTGGTGGTGATGGATGATTTTGGCTTTGGCAGTGGGTTTTGTGTATTTTGGCTATGAGTTATGTGGTTTATAGTTGTGGTTGTGGTTGTGGTTGTGACAATGGCAATGAGTTGTGGTTGTGGTTATCATGGTTGGTTGTTATGGCTGGTGGTTTGTGGTGACTGGTGGCGATGGGGTTGTGATTGTGGTTGTGGTTGTGGTTTTGTTTTTTTTTTTTTTTTTTTTTTGATTTTTTTTTCTATGTTGTGTTGTGATTGCTAAAGTAGAGTGGTAGTTGTGGCCGGTGGTGGTGGTGGTGGTGGTGGGGGTGGTTGTGGTTGTGGGTGTGGTTGTGACTGTGACTGATGGTAGAGGTAGATGGTGCTGTGTATGTTTTTTTGGGTAGTGAAATATATTATTTTATTGAAGTAGTTATATTATTTTATTGTGATATTTATATTATTTTATTGTGTTGAAAATTAAAATAGATCCACTACTGTAGCATGTTTGTAGGTATAATAAATAAAATAATTTTTATTTATGCTAAATAATTAAAATTATAGATCCACTGTTATAGGTGATCTTAGCTAGTTAATATTTTCTTGAGCTTTGATTTACTATGAACCACTTTACATTTTCTCGGACTTTGATTTTGTACTATTAGATTTCAAATGAGTGGTCACCAATGCTCCCACGTTCAGCTGCCTCCTACTCTTCAAGTTTTTGTATTTATTTATTTTTAAAATTTCTTGGGAAATGTGGAATAGTAGAAGTTTTATTGGGCTCACAATAAAGTTGAGTGGGCGGACAAACCACTGTTAAAGCTTCAATTTTTTTACTTTATTTGTCATGGGAAAATACTTGACCATTTATTGTCTCTCTTATCCTTTTTATTTGGTCTAAAAAAACAGTTAATTAGCATATCAAATGAGCTTTAGGTAATTTAGACATAAGCTTGCATAAAATATATATATATATATATATTGAGCTCTAATAAAAACACACACACACATATACATATATATATATATATATATACATATATATATATATATATGCGGTTATTTCGAAACAGTATATCAATATTGATATGTATTAAAATATTTCATATCTCTCATTAAAAAAACTCAAAATCAATTTATGTTTGCTTAGGAAGTAATATTTCTTATTTGTCTTATGAAAGTTATGATATTAAAAATACATTTAAAAGATAGAGATTTATATTAATTTGGACTATTTTAGTCAATTTTTATTAATTAATTATATATATTTATATTTATATTTGTGGCGGGTCAAATTTGGTTAAGCTAAACTTCAACCTTGCACAATTTAGTTATAGAGATAGGATGCCAATCAACCTCAGTTACCATTTTTTTTTTAAAACAAGTTAATCAAATGATATTAGAATGTGTGCTTGGAATATATGTAAATCAAGGAAAATTGAATAAAACAAGTCTTGGATTGATCTAATAATGCTCCTCAGTTTTAGTCCGAGGTGAAAGTTTACACTTTTTCTTGTATGACAATACTATCACTCTCTCTTTCTCTCTATTTCTCTTCCTTGCAATCCTTGATCCACTTCTTCGTAGGGATCTCTTTCTTTTATATAGTCATTCAGGTTGTATCCTGGACTTCCACTAGGAGGTTTAAGGCTTATTTCCTCTGATACTTGTCCCATCAGGGCCTTACAAGAAGGTTTCCCTATTAGGTTGTAAGCTGTGATGACACTGTTCAGAGGTCATTCCACCATTAATGCGGCCAGCTTAGTGGGTGTAGAGTATTGAATACGAAGGTGATGAATGTTTTATCTATACTCTTCCTTCATTTGTTAATGACAAACCTTCCACCCTTTACTTGGAATGTGTCTAGTGGTCTTCAGAACTAGATTTCAGCCCTTCTGAGAATGTATCAGTATCCTCGGGATTCTCGAGCACTCCAATCTCCCTGGGTTTGTGGTTGTGTTATCATATTTGCTCTGAGGACTCTTTGATAGAACTTCTCCCTATCCTTAGTTTCTCATCCTCCCACAATATTTCAATTTTAAATAATTATTAAATTAATTATGACATCATAACGGTTCAACCTAGGTTTGACCTCGGTCCTATCTTGAAAACCTTAAACCTCTCTCTTTTATGGTTCTTTGAACGATCTGGGTCTGAAAACCATGAACTTGACCCATTAATATTTAAAATATGTATTATATGGTTATGTTGCTTACTCTCGTTGCCCCTCTCCCCCTAATATAAACCCTTAACTTGTTTTCTCATTCCATTTCAATTGCAAATTATTTGTGTTGGTTTGGTACAATACCTAGGTTTGTAAGGTTATAAATTTGTGGTTATTTGTGTTGGATTGGTGCTATGCTCAAGTTTGATTAGTGCAACAAACCAACACAAGTAAGATTATAAATCCTATAAAAAAGGATTATAAATCTTCTGTTCATTTTATTGATAATTTTATAAACATGTTGTTCTAATGTTTAGTTTGTTTTTTTTTTAAAAAAAAAATTGCCCAATTTGTGGGTCCAACTTAATCCAACCTGATTTACGGGGGTTGGGTTGAGTTATTTTGACTCAACCATGGTGGGCCGGATTTCAAAAAATTCATCAATCAGACCCATACCCACTTGTACAACAATTTTCTTGCCGTAAAAAATGTAAACCAAGAAAAAAAAGTTGGGAGGACAAACCACTAGGAAGACTGAGTAATTTCAACAAATTATCCTAAAATATATATAAAATGGGATTTTTTTTTTTTTTTTTTGAGAATGTATACTATGTGTATGTGAAATAAACAGTGTGAAAAAAAAAAAAAAAATCCCTCTAAGCGATACAAGAAATGGAAGACCAATTTGAGGTCTAGTAAGGTGCGCAATGAAGCTTAAACTAATTTTAACCGGGGTAAATTTTGGATATAGTTCATTCAATACAATATATTAGCTTTTTCAAATAAATTCAAATATATAACTGTATTGAATTAATTATCCTTAAAGATAATAATATTATTTTTACTTCATTGTTTATTACAATCATGTGTTTAGAAATATAATAAATAACTATAAAAGAGGAATTGTACTTAAATTTTTCTATTTTGAAGGTTAATTTTTTTTTTAATACTAAAAAAAGTGTTTTGCACTGTTAATAACTATTCCCATTTCTCAAAGTTCAATTCTAGCTCTTACTAGGAAAGTCACCAAAGAAGAGACTAGACCTCATTTGAAATAACTTATGTTGGTGACTTAAACTTTAAATCACCAACATAAGTGAGATTTAAAATTTTAAACACAGCAAAATATGCTGGCTCCATTTATAAGTTAATTTGTAATAATAAAAAATAAAAATAAAAAAGCAGATAAAAAAGCAAATAAACTCACTATGTTGAACTTCAATGCAGATAAATCTCTAGGTCCTCACAGTCATGGGTTTATTGGCCTTCTTTTCAAGCCCTACTAGGCCATTGTGCATTGATATTTTAAGTTTTGGATGTTTCTTTGCAGCTTTTAAGCTAGTGGGGGAAGACAATGCAACAAATTTTAACTCTAATGACTGAAGTTCCAATTCCAACTTTAAAAGCGTCTGTTTGGTTGGAAGGGTGGAAAAGGGGAGGATAGAAAAAGGGAAAAGATAGAAAAGAGGGAAGATAGAAGAGATTTAGAGCCCATTTGGTTTATGAGTTTTCATCACCCAATTTTCAGTTTCCATATTTTCTGAATTTTGTGGGCCCCACACCAATTTTGTTTGTTTGGATCAGTTTCTTAACTTAATTTCCATTACTCAATATTAAAAAAAAAATGAGTTTTGAGTTATGAAAATTGAATTTTTTTTTTTTTTTTTGATGTTTTCAATTTTTGAGAATTGAGTTTTTGTGGCATTTTTGTAAAATTAAGCAAATAATGGGACCCACCCGTATGACTTGTCCTATCACAGAACGTCTCTCTCCAAAAATCAGTTTCGCATTCTCACTCCAACCCGTTCTTCTCTCTATCTCTTCTCCTTCTTCATTTTTTTTCCCTTTTACCCAGAGCTCTCTCTTCTCATTGAACCTTCATTACTCCTCCACAAGCCACCACCACCACACTAGTCGTCGCCATCATGAGCAACCACCACGATCCACCGTGAGATCAGTTAAAGCTCAGCCCAAATCGGGCCTCTGTTTTTTCTCTCTGTCTCTCTTTCCTCCCTTTGCCAAATCGATTTCTCTCTCAATCGTATTTTTCTCTCATCCCTTTTGCCAGATTGGTTCATCTCGGTGTCTAATTTCGTGATTTGGGTCTCTGATCTAAGGATTCTGAGTTTGGGTTTGCTATGTTTGTGGTTTGGGTTTCCTGTGCATTTGTGTGTTGGTGGGTTTGGATTTTTGGTTGTGGTTGGTGAGGCTTAGGCAGTGGTAGAGGTTGCTTGTACATTGTTTGGATTTTTTGTGGAAGGTTGTGATTATGTTTGAGGGCTATTGGTGGGTTTAGATTTTCGGTTGTGGTTATGGGTTTCCTGTGCATTCTTTGGGATTTTTTGTGTGGTTGTTGGTGGTGTTGATGGTAGTGGAATCTGGGTTTGCCGTTGGTGGTGGTGATGAAACTGGGTTTGGGTGTGGGTTTCATGTTCTTCGTGTAGAGTCACGTGAGTAAGGGAAGAGGACAGTTGAAAATGACTAATCGGTGGGCTCCACCATTTTGGAAAAAAGTAGACTTAAAAGTTGAGATATGTGACTGAGTTTTGTTATCAAACAAAAATTTTGTTGTTTTTGAATGATAGTGGGTTTTAAGTTATGAGTTATGGGTTTTGAGTTTAAGTTATGAGTTATGAAAACTGAGTCATATCTAAACCAAACGGGCTCTTAGTTTTCTCTCATTTATGTTTAGTTGGGAGGATGAAAAAGTGAAAAGATGGAAAACTCATTTGTTTGGTTGAGAAGAAAAATGAGTTGATGGAAAACAAAGTTGATATAGATTTACAATTATATCCCTATTAATAAAACAAAAAGTAGCATTATTTTTATTAAAAAAAAATTATATGGACACTTCACTTTACAATCGTAAAAAATGTCAATAAACTATGATGATAAAGAGTAAAATACATTGCAAAGAAGATTAAATAGAAGATAAGAATAGTGGCTGACGTTTCTAAAAAAAAAAACAAAATTCAAAAAAGGAGTAGTGATTGGCTAAAATTAAACCATAACCACATAAAATAAAACCAAAACACATCTTTAATTAGTATGTATCCAGGCACATCAAAATCTAGATTCAATGACTAGCACTCTTTCGTTCTTAGCTAGAAACTGGCGGAGAACGAAAGGCAAAGAAAGAAGAACCAAAAAAAAAAAAAAAAAACAAGCAAAGGCAATGAAAGAAAAAAGCTCAGGCAAAGAATGAATGAAGAAGGAGAAGATTCTGTTTTGATGAGAGAAAAAGTAAGCATACAAAGCAGGTGTTGGTAAGTAAGGATGAAATGGTAATTTTTGGTTCATTCTCAGTTCTCTTCCCTATTTTCTTTCCGATTTGGAGTCATCTTATTTTGGTGGGCCCGAGTGAAAATACCTGGGCCCTACCAAATTATTTTCCTTTCCTCCTTCAAATCAAACACCCACTAAAATATTTTCTCGCCACTTTTTTTTTTCATCATTTCTATTTCATCTCCAACCAAACATATCCTAAATGAATAAATGGTGAGTTCTAGACTTTCGGTTTATTTCTTGTTGTAATATTGTGTACAAATGCTTGATCAAGCTTCTTACTTAGGGATGGCCATGGGTAGGGTATGGATCGGGCATACCCATATCCTACCCGAAATGTTTGCCCATGAATACCTGGATACCTGTACCCATTATTATCCATACCCAATTCTTACTCGGATTTATTATCCACGGATATCCATACCCTACTCGAAACCCATTTAATTTTTTCTTTTTTAAATCCAAAAACATTTTAACTTAAAAACTAACTAGTAACTTTATCTTAAAAAAAAAAAAAAAACTGATCAATAACTTTGAAATCAGACGTATCTACTTCTTTTTTTTTTTTTTTTTTTTTAATGGTAGATAGAAATTTTATTAGATAAAATTTTATTATACACTCTTTGATACATGCTTACAAAGCCTCACAAACACAGAGCACGGTTGTTCACATGTACCCAGTAGCTTACCCTCTATCATACCTGTGTTGTTCATGCGCTCACACGCCACCACAGCCACGATTCTTGGCAGATCCGTGAAGCCTTTAACCTCGGCAACATCAATTCATATGAAGTGTTTGGCTCGAGTTTAGAGAGAGAAAGGATAAGAGGTTGGGAACCACCATCTTGGTGGCGGCGATTGGGCTTCACGATAGAGCTAGTAGGTTGTGCCTCGTTTAGATTGAAGAGAGGTTGAGATTGATCCGGATCGAGAGAGGCTTCGACCAAGGTCGTCTGAGATAGAGAGAATGTTCAGATTTGAGGATTACAAAGAGATTTCGAGGTTGAGAGAGTTTATTTGGAGATGAAGAAGACCATCATAGTGGTGGTGCTGGTGATCGGAGTGATGAGTTCAAGGTACTTGGCCATGGTGGCTCGGGTGAGAGAAAGAGAGAGAGTGACGGTGAGGATGGAGGCTCAAGTGAGAGAGAGAGAGTGAAAGTGAGAGAATTCAGGTTTTTATTTTTATATATGGGTCGGGTATGGATATTATCCATACCCTACCTGAACTATTCGGGTAATATCCATGCCCTACCCGATTAGGTTCTACCCATGAAGAATTGGGTATTACCTAAAACATCTGGATCGGGTAGGGTAGGATATCCATTACCTAATGGGTATGGCCATCCTTATTCTTACTTATAAAGCCAACTATGCATTCCTGATTTTATTAGTCCTAATCAAACTACCTCTATTCATGGGTGGAATATAGGTGAAACTATTTTCTTAATTTAAGAGGTGGTAAAAAATTGACATAGGAGTTCTAGTTAGCCAAGCTGGTTTATGTTGGGGCATTTTAATATTATTTAATTAAAATGAATTTATATGACAATATAAATGTAAATATATGAGAGTTAATATGAAAGATAAGGAGTTATGAAATGTTTAATCCCACCTTGAAAATGAGAAAGACTCTTTTATTCTTTTTAATTGGGGTGATTAATGGGCTGACGTGTGTATTGATTCAGATATTGGCTAGATACGTACGCAAGGGGAGGTGAAGTGAGGAGGCTATCTATTTGGTCATTTTCATTCTTTAGAAGCTTTTTATCTCATCTATTGATTGTGTAACTCTAGCCCATCAGCATTATATCTAGCAATTAATCTTGTAACACCCACTACATTAGAATTATTACCTAATTAATTAGAATTAATCTGGGAGGGATTCTTGGTAAGGAAGGGTGTTCTTTCTGATGGAGTTTTGAGTTTCAACACTTTGTGAAGAAGTTGTTTTAGCCATATGACATTTGTTGGGTTGTTATATCTTGTGGGAGACAAGTGACACGCCTCAATTCAAATAGTATTGTAGGGACACGATTTACAGCCCAAGCCTAAAATGTACGGGATCTTGGCCCAATGAGTCCAATACAAAAAAATTGTAGAGAGTAGGTCGAAGAACTAGGCCCTAATGAATTTGACAACGGCTAGTATGGGTATGGAAGATGATCAAGCAAGAACAAAGAAAGTAAAGCTGAACGACTTCACTGTCTGAGGAGGTCAAACTTATATAAATTGGTTACAATTTAATACAGGAACAATTTAGATTGCTACAGTGTTCTCTCTCTATTTTCCCGATTCCCTAGATATGGAGGATCTCTCACATTATATAGCTCCCTTGGGATCATCTTGATCCTAAACTTGTTGATTGTCTGATCCCTTACTTGAGTACCTGTCTCATCAGACACCTTCTTTGGCTTTCTGTGAGTTATGATAGCCAAGGCAGTACTGTTTGGAGGTCTTCTCCACATAAATGTGGTCAGAAAAGTAGCTGTAGTGCATTTAATGAGGTGGTAGTAGCTTTTTCTTAGATATTTTTGGGTTTCCTTCTTTCTCGTATGTTCTTGAGGCATGTCTTTATCAATGGGGCCTTCTAGAAGATCACTCTAATCACTGGAATAGATACTTGAGCTGCATTTATCGTATTTGAGGAGAAGTTCCTCCTGGATCACCCTCCATTCGTTTCCTACTTATGAGACTTTAAATGGGAACCCCTAACAATTATTTGTTCCTCTTTGGACTTATCAATGTCCTCAGACAAAGCCCAAGGCCCAATATATGATCTTGGGCCCTTATCCCTACAATAGCCCCTCAAAATTCTGGTTTTTCCCTCTCATCCGAGGAGAAAAAGTGGTGTTTTGATTTTTAAGAGATAAGACCAACTGATTCCTTGATTCACACGTGCGGGAGTGCGGTTTTATGCACCTCATAATTGCTACTGATGCTTCGTAGCCCACGAGGCGTTATTAATTACTCTAGGCGGCTTTATGTTTCCCGTATCCAATGGTGAGGTGCCAATCCAATGGCTGAAATTTTTCCTAGAATTTTGAGCGGGAGTATTCCCACTTATTTTCTCCCTTTATATAAAGTCTTGAGAGTACTCATTTTCTTCTTTACTTCACAAATCTTCAAGTGTTCCAGAGAATCCCAGCGCTCCAACCCACAAAATATTCTAAGTTCCTAAGACTTTATAACTCTGTTCTTAAGAAGTTTTTCGAAAGACCATTTCTAAAGGATCAAGATTAATACACTTACTTTCGTAAGTTTCTGTCTCTTTACATTCTTCTTCTCCTCCTCGGCCAACCCCTCGGCCTTCTTTCTCTTCAAAAAAAATTTCTTTCACATCTTCTTAGTTTGTTTAAATGGGTAGATTTAAACATTTAGTTGACTCTCCGGCTGGCATGGAGGGCTTTAGGGCCAAATATCAAATCCCACAGGGAGTAGCCCTGTCATATTGTGCTCCAGACCAAATTCATACTAATAGAGAGGTGGGTGAAGTCGTTGTTCCTATGATCGGTTTCATAGAGGGAGGAATGACGCTTCCCATGGGTAGGATAACCAAGGGCTACCTGATTAACCACAGACTGACCCCCCATCAATGCGCCCCAAACCTATTTAGGGTTTTGGGCTGCGTAGATGCTCTCAACAAGCAGATGGGCTTAGGGCTCATGTGGCATGATGTGGTTCACATGTATGAGCAGATGGGTTTAGGGTGTGGGATACTATCAAATCCCGATCCGAGGTCGTTAGGTTGATATCTTGTCTCCCCAAATCTAATAAGGGCATGAAGGACAACTACCTGATTGTCTCCGGGGAGTGGAACAACGGTTTTCATTGCTCAACTTGAGCGGGAGAGCCAGGTGGGGTACCTCTAGGATCAGTCCCTTTGGCAGGGGATTTTAGCTCTCTTAATTTTTTTCTTTTTATAAAATTTTTCTTTCTTTTTTTTAAATTTTTTTTTTTTTAAAACCCTGCCTTAACATTCCGTCTTCTCGGATAATAGTCTCAATTGATCTAACCGTAATCTCCTTCTCAGACACTTTTTACAGATAAAAACCATGTCGCCCTGAGACTAGGTCTTGTCAACGTACCAAGTCTCAACAAGTTCTTGAGGTCTGAAGTATTTATAAGCGAAGACAGACAATTAAAAGCTGCTCAACTGATTTTAGATTACGAGCCTTTGTCTCGTCAATTCCAGGACGCGAGGCAAGTGATAAGAGTTGGTGACTCTAGGCTGAACCGCATAGACGTATCTAGGCCAGGGTTTTTGGCTCAGAGAGATCTATCACCCGTTGAATTGCTTGTTCAACGCGCTCCTCCTCAGGTAGCTGCTTTGAGAGAGGAGTCAGCCTCTTCTTGACATACCCTTGACGCTGAGATCGATCAGTTCCGCTTCAAGGAGGAAGGAGCACCAGAAAGACCTGTAAAGCTCTCGGATTCTGAACACGAGTCCGAAAGATTCTCTACAGCTCATCCTCTGAAGCTAATTGTCGCTCGGGTCTACACTAGCTCAGAAATCGAAGAAGAAGGAATGGATTTGAAGCCTAGGTCCGGCTTAAAGGGGTTGCTGGCAAACAAGAACAAAGTGTCCACGTCAAAGGAAGTTCCTAAGACCCAAGTTCCTCCCAGTCTCCCTCTTCCTCTTCCTCCTACACCTACAGACCTCAGAATGAAGGCCATTCCCAACTTGAGGAAGAAAAGGCCAGTTGAAGACCTGGAAGAAGGCAAGGTGGCGCCTCAAAAGGGGGCCAAGTAACAAAAGAAGGGCAAGGATCCCTATGACAAAAAAGCCAAATTGGTGGAGAGTCGTGATAAAGTTGAAGTACGCCGAGGGCAGCACTTATGAGCCCCTCTGCTAGAGGTGGATGGTACTCCTATTCCTTTGGATGCCATGATTTGGGAGTCCCAAAGGGGGTACGCCACCGTCCTCGCCGAGGCTCTAGAGCAACGTCTATTTCTCCCCCGGGATATGGAGGGCCTTAGGCGTACCAGGCAACCCGACCTCTTTATGTCATTTAAGAAGGACCTTGCTATGGTAAATCAGTCAACACTTTTATGAGTTTAACGCAAGGATTCTTATTTATTCTTATGCATATATTTGATCATTTTGCTATTGACATGTAGCCTACTCAGCAGGTTTACGTGGCCGAGGAATGGGTCAGGAACGCTTGTGACGAAGTCAAAGCTGAGGCCCATTCTCGTATTGAAGTTGAGAAGGCCCTCGGGGCCCTTAAAGAAGAACATGCCCAACTATCTAAAAAATTAAAGGAGGCGGACAAGGCTCACTTAAGCACCGAGGCGGGCCTAAAAACCACAAAGAGGCAAATAGAGGATCAGCGCTAGAAACTGCATGTAACTGAGATAAATCTGGCCACCGAAAAGCAAAATGTTTTAGATCTTAAAACTGAGCTACAGAAAGCTAAAGATGCTGCTTGGGTGGCTAGGGAAGCCGCTGAGGCCACGATGGCCGCATTCTATGAATGTGGGGTGCTAAACATGGAGGCTCGCCTGGCAGAGGAGGTGGCTGTAGTGTGCAGGGACTACTGCACCGAGTCTTGGGGAGTAGCAATGGATTGGGCGAGAGTCCCTACAGACTCCGAGCTGAGGATAGCCGAGAGTATCTTCTTCCTAGAGGATATTCAAGAAATTCTAAGTACAGTTCCTCCTTCTGAGCAACTCCCTACCACCCAAGCTTCCCATCCCGAAGCTGAAATCTCTAAAGGGGCTGGAGTGGGTGAGGAGGCTCAGCCTTTGGTGAAGCCCAACCCCTCTGAGGATGCCCTTACAATCAGGGATGTGGTCTCCCAAGCCAAGGATGCAGAGGCTATGTCTAAAACTGGTGATGTCCACTCCGAGATTGCTGATCCCTAGGAAGACCCTTCCTAAGCCAAGGCCTAGGATCCCAGATATAGGGTTTTCTTTTGTAGTAGTTTTTTTTGTTGTTGTTGTTGTTGTTGTTTTTTTTTTTTTTTTTTTTTTTTTTTTTGTTTTGTTTTGTTTTTTTTTAACTTTTTGTAGTGGTGTTCTGCCTTCTGACAATGTATTCCCTCTTTTGTTTAATGAAAAAATTTTTTCTTTTTTTTTATCTCTCATACCTTTACTTTTATGTGCTTCGAAACTTATGACTATCATAATAGTATCGAACTGTTGCTGTGCTAACTTTAATAAAAACTGGAAATAACTGTGTATCAGTAACAAAAAGGTTTACCCTATGCTTGCACTGTGAAATGATTCAACACTTGTATAAATAATCAAGGTCCTTAACTTACTCAAAGCCATCAATCCGATGAGTTGTGCATAATCTTGGATCTATTTTGACACTTAGCGAGGGTTAGATATTGAATGTTACTTTCACCCAAGTATGTGGCCTGAGAGACCTGGCATAACCTAGGATCTGTCTAACACTTATAAAGATGCCCTTGAGTGTTAATTTTACCAAAGCATCTGGTCCGAGAACTTAGGCATGACTAAGGTTTTATTTAAACACATAGATAGATGTCATAGTGTGTTAATTTCCCCAAAACATCTGGTTTGAAGACCCATGCATGACTAAGGTTCTGTTTAAACACTTAGATAAATGTCATAGTGTGTTAATTTCCTCAAAGTATCTGGTTCGAGGACCCAGGCATGACTAAGGTTTTGTTTAAACACTTAGATAGATGTCATAGTGTGTTAATTTCCCTAAAGCATCTGGTTCGAGGACCTAGGCATGACTAAGGCTCTGTTTAAACACTTATAAAGATGCCATTGAGTATTAATTTCACTTAAGTATGTGGTCTGAGAGGCCTAACATAACTTAGGATCTGTTTAACACTTATAAAGAAGAACAAATAATGGGAAGTGTAATGCCTTTATACAACAAATGAACATATTGATAAAGGAAACTTTCATCATTAATAATACATTTTCAGGTTGTTTACATTCCAAGGGCGCCGTATTACATTTTCATCTAAGTCTTCTAAAAAATATGCTCCTATACCAACCACTGAGGTGATGCGATATAGTCCTTTCCAATTGGGCCCTAGCTTTCCCCATGCTGGGTTCTTTTGCATTACCCAGAATTTTTCTCAATACCAAGTCACTAGGCACTAATGGCCTCAGCTTTACGTTGGCATCATAACCTTGCTTGAGTTTGTGTTGGTAGTATGCCAACTGAACCATTGCACTTTCTCTTTTTTCTTCAATAAAATCTAAGCTCTTCTCTAGCAACTCATTGTTACTGCTCGGACTGAATGAGCTGGTCTTAAGCGTTGGGAAACCAGTTTCTAAAGGAATGACAACCTCTGCTCCAAAAGTCATTGAAAAGGGGGTCTCCCCTGTTGACCTCCGAGGTGTGGTTCGATATGTCCACAAGACTTGTGACAATTTTTCCACCCATTTTCCTTTCGCATCTTCCAACCTCTTCTTGAGTCCATTCACTATGACCTTATTAACAGCCTTGGTTTGTCCATTCCCTTGGGGATAAGCTGGTGTAGAATATTTGTTCATAATTCCCAAATCACAGCAGTATTTGCTGAAAGATTTGCTATCAAATTAAAGGCCATTGTCTGAGATGAGGATGCGAGAGACCCCGAACCAAGTAAAAATGTTTTTCTAGAAAATTTCTTGGCGTCCACGTCTCTAATATTCGCCAAGGGCTCAGTTTCAACCCATTTAGTAAAGTAGTCTGTGCCGACCAGCAAGTACCTCTTGTTCCCTGCGGACCTTGGGGAATGGACCGATGATATCTAAGCCCCACTGAGCAAAAGGCCAAGGGCTAGATGGGGGGTTAAGGCTTCCTCCTGGTTGATGTATATTTGGTGTAAATCTTTGTCATTGATCACACTTCCTCATATATTCTTGCGCTCCTTTCTGCATATTCGGCCACCAATAGTCCTGAGTGATGGCTCTGTGAGATAAAGATCTGCCTCTTGTGTGGCTTCGACAAATTCCTTTATGTAATTCCTCAAGGAGTAGCTTTAATGCCTTAGGGTGAACGCAAAGTAGATACAGCCCAAATAAAGAGCGCTTGTATAGTTTTTGGTCCTCGGATAGCTAGAAACGAGGCGCCTTTCTCTATATTTTGTCAGCTTCTATTTTATCCTCCGGCAAGATGTCCTCTCTCAGAAATAATATTATAGGGTCCATCCAACTAGGCCCTACTCTGACTTGGTGAACATGAACCACCTTTCCCTTTATCTCTGTGGGTTTTCACAAGTTTTATATAAGGATAACTCGAGGTAGGCTCTGCGCCGAGGAGGTTGCAAGCGTGGCTAAGGAATTGGCATGTGTGTTTCCACTTCTGGGGACATGCAGTAGGCTAAAGGATTTAAATCCTGATTGCAAATGCCTAACTTGACTTAAATACCCTTGCATCCTCTCATCTCTTGCCCCTAGTTCGCCCTTCACCTGGCCGACAACTAGTCTAGAGTCCGAGAACGTCTTTACTGACTTTCTTCCCATTCTTTGAACCATGGACATTCCCTCTAGCAAAGCTTCATATTCAACTTCATTATTTGTGGCCGAAAAGCCCAATCTTAATGATTTCTCAATGGTGAGCTTTTCAAGGGAGATTAGAACTAGCCCCACTCCAGAACCTCTTTGATTTGCTACACCATCAACATATACCTTCCAAAATAAAGGTTCTTGTAGGGAGATTGTACCAACCGATTTTCCATCCATGTTCTATGTCGCTACTACTTCTTCTGATGGGGGTTCAGTAAACTCAGCCACCAGGTCCACAAGGACCTGGCCTTTGACAGAGGTATGAGGCATGTATTTGATGTCAAAAACCTCTAGAACTGTGCCCCATTTAGCAATCCTTTTCGTGTAATCAGCACTTCGAAGTATGGCCTTGAGTGGAAGCTGAGTTAGGACGACAACTGTATGTGCTAGGAAGTAATGGGGAAGCTTTCGTGTACCATGCACCACTGCTAGGATGGCTTTTTCCAGTGGTAAGTAATGAACCTCGGCCTCATGTAGTGACTTACTCACGTAATAAACTGGCCGTTGTATGCCACTGTCAACTCGTATCAACACCAAACTCACAGCATGAGGGGCCACAGCAATATAAGCAAATATAATTTCATCCATCCTAGGGCTGGACATGATAGGTGGATGAGAGAGATATTCCTTAAGTTGTTGGAAGGCCAAAGCACATTCCTCGATCCACTCAAATCCCTTTCGTTTATTCATCAATAAGAAGAAGGGTCTGCATCTATCCGCTGACCGGGAGATAAACCGATTCAAGGCAACAGTCATTTCGGTTAGTTTCTAAACTTCTTTTGAGTTTCGAGGTGGTTGTAGACTGTTCATCGCTTTAATCTTTTTGGGATTAACCTCAATCCCTCGGTGAGTCACCATATAGCCCAGAAATTTGCCTGATCCCACACCAAAAGAGCACTTGGAAGCGTTAAGGCGTAGGTTGTGTTTCCTTAAAATTTCAAATATGTTTCCAAGGTCTCCCACATGCTCGGATACCACCTTGCTCTTCACCACCATGTCATCTATATAGGCCTTAATACTCTTGCCCAACTGCGGTTCAAACATCTTAGTCATCATCCTTTGATAGGTGGATCCTGCAGGGCATTACTTTGTAATGGTAGTTTCCAGTGGGCGTGACAAAGGCTGTCTTCTCTTATCATCCAGGGCTAGTGGTATTTGATGATATCCTTGAAAGGCATCTAAGAAACTCATTCGAGGATGGCCAACAGTGGCATCCACCAGTTGGTCTATTTGAGGCATAGGAAAGGGATCTTTTGGGTAAGCCTTGTTTAAATCTGTGAAATCCACACATACTCGTCATTTCCCATTCTTTTTCTTCACTACCACAGTGTTGGCCAGCCACTTAGGGTAGAAAACTTCTTTGATAGCCCCTGCCTACCATCAGAATGGTCTCTAGATGAGCGCCGATGAGGCTGTTTTTTTGGGGTAATAGATGGATTGACATTCAAATGGTGGCAAATGAAGTTTGGGTCCACCCCCGGAGCTTCATAGGCATTCCACGCGAATACATCCACATTTTTTTTAAGGAACTCAATTAGCTCATCTCTCTCTTGGGGAGGTAGTTGGGAGCTGATCTGGAAGAACTTCTCCGAATTATCGCCAACAATGACCTTTTCTAAATCTTCGCACTTCGCTTCCTCAGTTGATCCATTATTGGGCAATACCAGAGTTTTTGATTGCTATAAGCCCCTTTTAGCAGATGTCAAGGACTCAGCATTGGGCCAATGTAAGATGGTAGCCACCATGCACTGGTTAGCCATGGACTGATTCCCCACAATCTCTTTAACCTGGCCATTGGACAGATATTTCACCTTTTGGTGCAGGGTAGAAGAGACGGCTTTTAAGGCATGAAGCCAAGGTTTAGCCATTATAGCTGTGTAGGGTGAGTAAGCGTCCACCACAATGAAATCCACTTCCACCACGTCTGAACTGGTCTGTATAAGTAGTCTAATCTGACCTCTTGGAGTAACAGTCTTCCCCTCGAAACTTACTAGAGGGGAATCGTACGCCGTTAGGTCCTTGGGTTTCAAATTCAGGCTCTTGTACAGGTCGGGGTACATTATCTCGATAGCATTTTCCTGGTCTACCAACATTCTCTTCACATCATACCCCTTATCCTGAGTGTGACCACCAAAGCATCGTCATGGGATTGGATAGTTCCAATTTTATCCTCGGCCGAAAAGCCCAGATCCAGTGGGGTCTCTATTTTGGCTATTTTTGGCTCTGAATTGCTGTCCTCAGTAGACAGTCGAGTCACAGACATCACTCTGGAGGGACAAGAACCGGTTCTACCAGGGGCAGTGAAGATGACATTGTTCGTTTCCAAAGGAGGTCTTGAAGAAGCATCTCTCCAGGGATTTGAACTTGTCTGCCCCGCTTGGCCATTGGAATGGTACAACAGTTGCTTTAACTTTCCTTCTCGGACCAACTGGTCCAGATGGTCCCACAAATTCCTGCAATTTTCTATAGTGTGCCCCTAATCTTGATGGTATTGGCAATAAAGGCTCTGGTTGCGTCTCATAGGGTTTCTAGCCATCTTGTTCGGCCATTTGAAGAATGGCTCGTTCTTAATCTTCTCTAGAACCTGATGCACCGGTTCTCTGAATACTGTATTAACAATTTGGGTGTTGGTGGACCCTGATTGTCCAGAAAAATCTCTTCGAGGTCGGTTGTTATTGAATCGATCCGACCTGAAATCCCTCCTCTCCTGAGGGATAACTTTAGCCTTTCCTTTACTTAGTTGCTGGTCTTCCTCAACTCTTTTATACTTGTTAATCCGGTCTATGAGTTGGCGCAGGCTAGTGACAGGCTTTCCAGTTAGGGACTTCCTTAAACCATGCTCGGTTGGGAGGCCACTTTTGAAAGCACTGATGGCGATGTCATCAAAGTCACCATCTATCTCATTATATGTCTCCCAGTACTTGTCCGAGTATGCTTTCAGGGTTTCCCCTTCTCGCATGGACAAAGACAATAGGGAGTCTAAGGGCCGAGGGACCCTGGTACATGTAATAAAATGAGAGCCAAATGCCCAAGTGAGCTCCTTGAAGGATCCTATGTAATCTGCCTTTAGGCCGTCGAACCATCTCATTGCTACGGGTCCCAGACTGGATGTGAACACCTTACACATCAAGCCTTCGTCCTTAGAATAGACAGCCATTTTTTGATTGAAATGGCTCACATGCTCCACTGGGTCTGTTCGCCTATTGTAGATGGTGAATGTTGGCTGATGGAAACACCGAGGAAGAGTTGCCCCTTCAATCCTATGTGTGAAGAGCGACTTGGAAATCTGGTTCAAAGATTTGCTCAAAGCATCATTTCCCAGCCTTCTGCATGTTGGGCTCTTGCATCTGCATTCACGGTGATGCTTTTCTTCATATGAGAAGGATTCACTAGGAGTCCTTAATCTATGTCGATAATTGCTATCCTTCTCATCGTTGGAAGAGGAATCAGATGGGGTAGGAGTTCGTCTTCATTGTGCATGGCGTAACTTCTTTTTTAGATGGTCGATTTCCCTTTGCATGGCTTTATTATGTTGCTCTTGAGAGACGTGACTCCCAACTCGAGAGTGGCTTTTGCTTGTATGCGTAGTGTGCACGTTGCCCTCTTGATCTCTCCTACGCTCAAGGTTGGCAAAAGAATTTTCATGTTAGGATGCTATGGATTCTGCTTGGTGTGGACTTGAACCTACCATCGTTGACCGTTGTTTTCACTACCACACAAGTTCTTCCCACAGACGGTGCCAATTGTAGGGACATAATTTACAGTCTAAGCCCAAAATGAATGAGATCTTGGCCCAATGAGCCCAATACAATAAATTTGTAGAGAGTAGGTCGAAGAACTAGGCTTTAATGAATTTGACAACGGCTAGTATGGATATAGAAGATGATCAAGCAAGAACAAAGAAAGTAAAGTTGAATGACTTCACCGTCTGAGGAGGTTAAACTTATATAAATTGGTTACAATTTAATACAAGAACAATTTAGATTGCTACAGTGTTCTCTCTCTATTTTCTCGTTCCCCTGGATATGAAGGATCTCTCACATTATATAGCTCCCTTAAGATCATCTTGATCCTACACTTGTTGATCGTCTGAGCCCTTACTTGAATACCTGTCCCATTAGATACCTTCTTTGGCTTTTTGTGAGTTGTGATAGCTAAGGCAGCACTATTCAGAGGTCTTCTCCACATAAATGCAGCTAGAAAAGTAGCTGCAGTGCATTTAATGCGGTGGTAGCAACTTTTCCTTAGATATTTTTGGATTTCCTTCTTTCTTGTATGTTCATGAAGCTTGTACCTATCAATGGGGCTTTCTGGAAGATCATTCTAATCGCTAGAATAGATACTTGAGCTGCATTCATCGTATTTGAGGAGGAGTTCCTCCTCGGATCACCCTCCATTCGTTCACTACTTATGAGACTTTAAATGGGAACCCCTAACAACTATTTGTTCCTCCTCGAACTTATCAATGTTCTCGGACAAAGCCCAAGGCCCAATATATGATCTTGAGCCCTTATCCCTACAAGTGTTATGTATTTTTTAATCTTAAATAAATAATATTTAAAAGTATTATATAGTTTCTCTTTGTATTATTTCCGTTACTATTGTGTTTGCACCAACAATTTACAATAAATGATCGTTTTAGAAAAAAATGATGCTTCTTAGAGTTTTGCATTGAACTCTTTGGAAGCAATTGGCATCCCAAATTAATTAGATTATGGATTAGGTTTAGGAGACTAGTACTACAAAGTCTACACCTAAGTTTTTCATTGCTTTAGATAGAGGACTAGTGCGATATTTTTATAGAAAAGAGAATTCAATTTTTGTTAGTGTACGGTTGTGAATCTTGTGATTCCCTGGGCACATAAGGACTGTAGTTCTATATACTGCTGCCGTAAAAAATTTCACGACAACCCTTTATCGTTGCTAGGAGGCCCTGTGGAACTCCCGGTGCAAAGAATGACGCCAGCGCTGGCAATATCAACCATGTGCGCCGCGCCTCTAGTGCTTGTGGTGTGTGTGGTGGGCCTGAGGTTAAAGGCCAAGTAGTCATCTACGATGGCTGGGAGCGCGGCTTCCACAACGGTTGCCCCGGAGTCAGAGCTGGCCGCCAGGTTTTGAGCCATGACAAGTGGATTTGTATAGAGTGTGAGTGCAACGGTGTGAAGAGCTAGAGAGAGAGAGAGAGAGAGAGAGAGAGAGAGAGAGAAGTGTTTGGAGGCCAAGAAAATGATGGAAAATGAAAACCCTTGTGAAACATAGTGGATTAGGCTTTTTTTTTTTTTTTTTTTTTTTTTTTTTTTTTTTTTAATGTGAAGGTTTGGGTTGAATTTGGATATATTGTTTTTGGGTTCAATGGGTTTTTAATTAAAACCCAATATTCACTGGGTCTAATTGAGTTAATGTCCATTTAACCCAACTAATAATTGAGTGGTTTTGGGTTCAATTAAAGTAGATGAGTTTGAGTGGGCAAATGGGTTTGGGATTAATTTGCCACCTCTAATTCTCATGGTTTTTTGGTGATTTTAGATCTGCACCCTTTTATTTATTTATTTATTTATTTTGATAAAAAAATCTGCACCCTTTTAGACCATCAATTTGGAGATTATAGATGAACAACCACCTCAATGCTTATCCACAATAATATTAATAATTATTATTAGTATTATGCTAATTTTGATAAGTTACAAATCACATCACGATTATATGAAAAAGTCTAAAACTATTAAGGGGTTGTTTGGTAAACTTGTTTAAACACATGTTTTCAGTTTTTAAATAACATTACACGCATTTTTATACACTTTTTCATCCATATAAATTTTTAAACAACAAAATACATGTTTCCGAACACATTACCAAACACCTCCTAAATTTTTCACTACTTTCTGCCACAACAGTAACATGGCAAAGTGTACTGATAAAGAAAAAATAATAAATTCATGTGTAAGTGATAGTTAACTGCTTATAAATTGAAATGCCAAAATTATTATAAAATAATTGTGATGTCAGAATTGTAATAAAAAATTTATCATCCAATAAGTGTGACCCAATAAAAAATGGGTCTGGTTAATGTGTGCCCTTAAGTCATCAATTTTTGAAAACATTTTCTCGGGAATTGAAAAAGCTGTTAATACGTTTTCAATTTCTGAAAAAATATTTTAAAAAAATAATTAATTAATTATTATGTGCCCTTAGAACACACATTGGTAAAATCCATAAAAAATTAGGGGTCATAAAACTACTCCGACTATACCAATATATTAATGGCCTGTTTGGAAGTTTAGAAGGGGAGGAGAGTAGAGGGGAGGAGAGTAGTGGGAAGGAAAGTTGAGGAGAATAGTTTCCCTCCACCTTGTTTGGATGTTTTTAAAATTAGTAAGGAGGAAGAGACTAATTAGCCATTCCCCTTGTTTGGATGTTTAAAAATTAGGATGGAGAAGAGAGGAAATGATTAAAATAGACAAATTTACCCCTATTTGAAAATGGACTTACAATATTGGTCTATTATTAATTTAGAAAGAGTAAATTGAGAAATTTATCTAGAAAATAATTTATCTACTCTACTCTCCCTCCAAATCTCTCCAATTTGGAAGAATTAAAAATGAAGGGTTAGAGATGGTCGAAACCCCTCCAAACCCCTCCCCCTTGTTCCTTAAAAAACTTCCAAATAAGGTAATTGAATTACTCTCCCTCCCTTTACTCTACTCCGTCTCTTTTTTTAAACTTCCAAACAGGCATCATAAGTGTGACCCAATAATTGCAATTTGCAAACTCATCTTTCATTTTCTTTCTTTCTCTCAAAAACTCACCCACCACAATTTTTTTTTCCTAACAATGCATTCAAGTAACAATGAAACAACCCACGAATTCCCACCATACTTCAAAGTCTACAAAGATGGTCGTGTTGAAAGGTACATGGCCCCAGACACCGGAGGTAACCACCTTGCACCCGCAGGCCTAGACTCCAAAACCGGGGTCCAAACCAAAGACGTTGTCGTTTTGCCCGAATCAGGTGTATCAGCTAGACTCTTCATCCCCAAAATCAACAGCCCAGATCAAAAGTTCCCTCTAGTTGTTCACGACCATGGTGGGGGCTTCTGCCTTGGATCACCTTTCATGAAACCCTTTCACAACTTCCTTGTTTCCTTAGCCTCAGAAGCCAATGTGGTCGTTATTTCCGTTGACTATAGGCTAGCCCCAGAGCATGCTCTACTAGTTGCACATGAAGATTCTTGGGCTGCGATGCAGTGGATTTCAACCCACTCAAATGGGCAAGGACTCGAACCTTGGTTGAACCAGTATGCGGATTTCGGGTGAGTTTTTGTGGCGGGTGAGAGTGCTGGGGCTAATATAGCCCATTACGTTGCAGTCCAAGCTGGCGCTACAGGATTGGCTGGTCCTAATGTTATTGGGTCAATCATATTGCACCCACATTTTGGGGGGAAAGATTCTGATAAAATGACTAATTATATATACCCGACTAGTATCGGGTTCAAAGATCTGTTATTGTACTCGGAAGCGGATCCGAATTTGTCAAAGATGGCAGGTAAGAAAGTGCTGGTTTGTGTGGCGGAGAAAGATCGGCTAAAAGATAGAGGTTTGGGTTATTGTGAAACATTGAGAAAGAGTGGTTGGAATGGTAGTGTGGGATATTTTGAGAGTGAAGGAGAGGGACATGGGTTTTTTCTGTTGAATCCAAGTAGCGACAAGGTGGAGCCACTGATCAAAGCCATGGTTGATTTCATAAATCAGAACTAAGGTAATGTTGTTGCCTTGTTGGTTTTTCATTTTATGAAGACTTTTAGTTGTAAATTGGACTTTGGTGGTGCGCTATGAATGTCTTTGATATTTAGTGATATGAAATAAATGTGTTAGCTTTTTGCTTGATGGTTTTGTTTTGTTTTGTTTTTTGTGGGAGGGGGGATGAGAAGGTGTTTGGTACATGTGTTTAATCAATCATTCTCACTTTTTAAATTGAATCTCTAACCAGACCGCTCTGATAGTGTAAAAAACAATGGTAGCTAGGGATGTACTGAATGTACAGTTTAGTTTTTTTTTTTATTTACAGTTAATCCACCGATTCACCATTAGCTACCAAATTGAACCCAACCTGTGGGTTTGGTCGGTTTGGTTTATAGGAGTGGTGGATTGCCAATTTTTTTTAATTTTTTATTATTATTATTATTTTTTATAATGAGTTGGGTACTTGGGTTGGATATGGACAGCAAATTCATAAATTCGCTTAATCCAATTCGACCACGGTTTTGATACTCATACCGAACCGTACGACCTAACTCGGATAACTGTGAACCGTTCACTAAAAAGGTTTTTTAATCCTATAAATCAGCCTAAGTAGAAAAATCAGTGAATCGTATCAACTGAGGTCGAACTGTCCGGGTTTGAGAACCGTGGACAGTTCTCACGGTTTAGATCAGTGCTCTAAAAAAAAAAACTGTACTTGGCTTGGCTTAGAGTTACACACCTTATGGCAATTGTTGAAACTTCAAGCACTTCTTCTTCTTTGTCTCTCTCTGTCGTTGTTTCTGTTGTTTCTTCTTAATTATCTTTTTCTTCTTCTTCTTCTTCTTCTCTCTCTCTCTCTCTCTCTCTCTCTCTCTCTCTCTCTCTCTCTCTCTCTCTCTCTCTCTCTCTCTCGTTCTATATGCTTTTTGTTGTTTCTTACTTTCTTCGAATTTTTCTTCTCTTTGGTTTGCTCAATGTTATACTGTTAGCCAGTTAATATTTTCTTGAGCTTTGATTTACTGTGAACCACTTAACATTTTCTTGGACTTTGTTTTTGTACGATTAGATTTCAAATAAGTGGTCACCAATGCTCCCAGGTTCCAGCTGCCTCCCACTCTTCTAGTTTTTGTATTTATTTATTTTTAAAATCTTATGGGAAATGTGGAATAGTGGAAGTTTTATTGGGCTCACAATAAAGTTTTTTTTTTTTTGGTGGAAAGCAGGAGGTTTTCTTTAATACCAAACTAAGTTCATACAACACCAACAACTGTGCTGGGGGCACAAAGCCGAGTTTCCCCCAGGCCAGTCAAGTTCCTCACATATGATACATAAACAAAAGTGGGACATACGCTATACAAAGTCATCAGATTCCGGTGGTGGATCCCCTGCTTTGCTAAAGCATCTGCACAGCCATGTGCCTCATGGTACACGTGTTGCACGTGTACTTCCCATTCCTGATCTAAGAGGTTCCTGCAATCACAAATAAAAGGCAGCATATTAGTGGGATAGTTCATATTTGTATTTGTTAGCCAGGTTAGGACCACTTTAGAATCTAACTCCAACTGAAGGAGCTTCACGCCCATATTCCACGCCATTGCTAGTCCCTGTCTGACTGCAGCCAACTCAGCCATATTGTTTGTTGCGAGGCCCACATGCGCTGCGAATCCTGAAATCCATTGGCCCTGGTGATCTCGAAGAACACCCCCTGCTTCGGCCAGACCAGGGTTATCTAGGGCACTACCATCGATGTTAAGTTTAAGAAAGGGGTAAGGCACGTTTGCCAACTGATAAGTTGAGGAACTAGGTCCAAGGGTCGTTTGGTGGTACCGGCGAGGAAATGAAATTCTATTGCCGCTTGTACAGATGAGTAGATAAGGCAATGTTGGGAGCGGGATTGGTTTTTGAATATTCTTTCATTTCGTGCTAACTAGAGTTTCCAACAGGTGAAGGGGAAATAGACTTGCCATGGGGGGTGGTGGGGTAAGGAAGCCCTAACCACCATAGCATTATATCTCAGCCAGTCTTGAAGCGGTAGTTGGAAGAAGGACTTGGGCAGGATACCTGGGGATTGGTGCCAGACCTCTTTTGCCCAAGGACAGTCACGAAGAATGTGTATAGTCGTTTCTGGTGACTGGCATCTGGGACAACGGGTATCCACAGATGGACGTCCAAAGGATAGGTATGTTTTGGTGGGGAGTCGGTCGCGTAGAGCCTTCCATAGAAAAATTTTGATCTTTTTGGGGCAAGGGGAAATCCAGATCCAGTGCCAAAGTGCTTTGTTCCAAGGGGCCTATTGGCGCTGAAAAAGGAATTTTGACGTGGATTTGACGAAACACATGCCCTTATTGTGGGGCCATAGAAAGGAGTCAGTAAGGCTAGCAAAGTGGGCCACAGGAATACCTTGAAGAAGGTCTTGGAGCTGGGGGGAGAGGGGGAGGTTAAGAGAGTCGAAAGACCAAGCCTGGTTTGACCAAAGAGAGTTGACCCGACGGTCTTCCTCCTGGGGGAGGAGAGGACCCTCAATATTTCTACGCAGGGAGCCGTTAGGAAGCCAATGATCTTTCCAAATTCGAATAGTCCGTTCGTCTCCTACAATCCACTGCATGCCCTCAAGAAGTAACTCGGCCCCTAGCGAGAGAGCGGTCCAAATATGTGATCCTCTTGATGTTCGGGGACTGGTAAACACGATAGCATGTGGAAATATTTAGCTTTAAGGACCTTGGCCTAGAGCGAAGTGGGATTGGAATAGAGGCGCCAGGCTTGGTTCACGAGGATAGCCTGGTTTCTGTGCCGAGTGGAGGATATGCCCAACCCTCTAGCCTCTTTGGGAAGCGTGACAGTCTCCCAGTTAACAGTGTGGCAACCCCTGTGATGATTGGTGTCTCCCCAGAGGAAGTGACAGCTTAGTTTATCTATGTTGTGGCAGATCTTTTGCGGGAGAAGTGTGGTTTGCATTGCGAATAATGGGACAGAGGTGACTGAAGCTTTGATGAGGGTGGCCTTGCCAGCCATCGAAAGATACCTAGCTTGCCATCCTTCTATTCGCTTAGATATTGTCCACCAAATATTGATAGGAGCTAGCAGTTCGACGGGTGGTAAAAATGGGCGTTCCAAGATAGGTTCCTATGCGGTCCATGGTGGGGAGGCCAAGGATACCTACCACTTGATCTTTTATACGCCTAGGTGTGCGGGGAGAGAACCAAGTTTTCGATTTGGTGGCACTCATAAGCTGGCCGGACGACTCATAGAAATCAAGTAAGAGTCTGCTAAGATTTTTGCAGTCCCTGGCTATGGCTCTCGTAAACAAGAAAATGTCATCAACAAAAAATAGGTGCGAGAGGCGGACCCCGGTTTTGAAGTTTATAGGGTGGATAAGTTTATCTCGGACAACCTCATTCAACTTAATGGACAGTCTCTCCAAGCAAAGGATAAACAGGTATGGGGAGAGGGGGTCACCCTATCGGATGCCCCGGCTGGGCACCACTTCCGGGAGAAGGGATCTATTTCATAGAATATGGAATCGAGTAGAGGAGATCATATTCATGATAAGGGCAATGAGATTAGGAGGCACTTGAAAGAATTTAAGGGTTTCCTGGATAAAGGACCATTCGAGACGATCATACGCTTTTTCGAGATCCAGTTTAAAAGCAACGTACCCCGTCTGACCTCGTCGAGAAATAAGAGTCTGAATAACCTCCTGAAAAATGATGATATTATCGCTCGTACGATGGCTCGGCACAAATCCCGCTTGACATGGATTGATGGCTTCTGCCATGAAGGGTTTGAGACGATGCACAATAATACGAGATAGTAATTTGTAGAGGGTATTGCAGAGATTGATAAGACGAAATTGCGTGATCAATTCGGGGTGGGCAACTTTCGGAATAAGGACCAAGTTTGTGACCCCCCAGTTAGGAGGTATAGTGAGATGCTCAAATATGTCTTGAATAACTTGAATGATGCTCGGACCCAAACTAGACCAGTTTGTTTGGAAAAAAAGAGCATGATAGCCATCTGGTTCGGGGGCCTTTAAGGGGGGGGGGGGGAGAGCCTAAAGGGTCTGAAGAATTTCATTAGGTTGGGGAATCCTAGTTAGAACCTGAGCATGGGTAAGGAAGGGACTATTGGGACAGTATAGCCTCTCATTGCCAGGAGTGAAGCGGCGATACTGTGATGAGGCTAGGAACAAAGTTTTGAAGGCAATGTGAATGAGATGGGTTAGTGGCTCTCCAGTGAGCCATAATCCCGTGCCATCTTTTAAAGTTATCACTCGTAAGTGACTACGACGTTGGATGGTTTTGATGTGAAAATATTTAGTATTGGCATCCCCATAGTTTAACCACATGATTCGAGATTTGAGACGCCAATATAAATATTCTTGATGGAGTACTATATTGTACTCCTAAGTGAGCTGGCTCTCGAGCGAGTACAAATAGGCGGAGGGTTTCCTAGCTAAGGCCACTTGGATACCTCTAAGTTTGGCTACCAGGCTGTTTTTGCGATGAAATACATTGCCAAAATGGGTTTTGTTCCAGGAGCGGATGTTTTCCATCAACGCATCCAGGCGCCGAGGGAACCTCGATAAGGAGGAGGAAGTAGAAGGGATAAGTTCTGAGGCTTGCCAGCTGTCCTCCACGAGGGAAGGGAAAGTGGGATCGGTCAACCACATTTGCTCAAATCGAAAGGGTTTGGGGGGTTTTGGTTCCGATTGGTCAGTGTTAAGCATAATAGGGCAATGGTTAGACTTGACCCTAGGGAGATGGTGAATTTCAGCTGTAGGAAAGAGCAAAGTCCAGTCGGCATTGCCCAGAACTCTATCTAACCTCTCCTTAATGGTGGACTGCCAAACCGGGCTTTTATTGGTCCACGTTAACCGGGGGCCATGAAAACCTAGGTCTATGAGCCCACATTTATCTAAGCAATTTCTAAAGGCTACAATGCGGGTTCTATTAACCGGTACACCTCCTAGTTTTTTTCCTCAGAAATCATATCATTAAAATCCCCTAGAAGGATTCATGGAAAGGAGATATTCATAGCAAGGTTTTCTAAATAATCCCAAAACGGTTTGTGCTTATAAAATTGGGGAGGGGCGTACATAGCAGTAAGTAAAAAAGAAAGGGGTGGAGAAGGTACCTTCACAAAAGCGTGAATACTGTGTTCGCTGCAGGTGATAATCTTGACACTAAAGGAGGGGCCTTCATTCCAAAGCAGCCAGATGCCGCCAGAGAAGCCAGCTGGGTCCACACGGCGTGAGTGAGAGTACGGGAGTGTGTCTATCACCCCTTGAGCCCTAGCTTCAGCAATGCGGGGCTCGATAATGACCAAGATATTAGGGCGATGCCTACGGTAGAGCTCAGAGGCATGGGCACGAAACATATCATTTCCAGCGCCTTGACAGTTCCAAGCGATCATCTTCATGGATGTAGAAAAGGGAGTGAGGGACTGATGCCTCTTATGAAAATAACCTTGAAAATAACCTCTTACGAAACATATCACTCCCTTTTCCACATCCATGAAGATGATCGCCTGGAACTAACCTCTTCCCATGTTGAGGGAATCCTCGCTGTCAGCAAAGGGAGGCACTGATGCCTCACCGTAGTGGTCATGATGCGATGCAGTGCTTCCACATCACCGAGCTTGGCCCAGTGCGTGCCGGACACGACGAATGGTAGGCTGCGATTTGAGAACATGACTATGTATAGGTTGGACTCGTCTTCCCGCATGGAGATGTTTATTTCGCCGCGATCCAAGAAGCGGAAAATGGCTGCGGGCAATGGGGCCAGGGAGTCTACACTGGAGGAGCTTGCCAGCATGCTCCGCTGCCTGATCGGTGGAGCTTGTGTCCGCCTTGCCTGGGTGTGATAAGGGTGGCCGGACTTTTTGACTCGGACATGGGACCGGTGGCTGTGGTAGGGGTTGGAATGGGGAGGTAGGTCGAGCCTCAGTGGCAGGCTCAGAGTTTGCATCACTTGGTTCCAGTTCATGGCTATCCGTGGATGAACCGGTATGTAGACATAGCTTAATGTCCCGTCGAGAGTTTTTTCTAGAGACAGTTTGCTCCAAAGTTTTTCTAGATTCTCCATCTCCTGCTCGTAGGCTTGGTGAGTAGAGGAGTGGTTGTTCAAGTGGGGTATGGCTGAGAGAGGTGGGTTGCTTTGAGGTATTGGTGTGAGGCTCAGGTCGGGGTTCGTTGGTGTGGGTGAGGATAAGGCTTGGTCTGATGAGGGAGCCATTGGTTTGGTTTGTATCAGAAGGGATTGGTGCAGACAGAAGAGCATGTGTTTTATCGTGCACTTGCTACATGGTTTGAGCATGAGGAGAATGGTGTTCATCAGGACAGCTAGCCATGCAAGGAGTGCGCATGTAATCCATAGCCACGTCACTCGGTTGGAGTGGTAGACTGGAACAACCGGCGTCTCCTGGTTCGTGCATGCGCTGTTGTTCTTCTTCACGTGGCTGCAGTAAGTGAAAGTTTTTACCCATGGATGCCACCTCGCCACAGTAAAAACCAGTTGGCTGCTTCGCACTATTGAGTTTTAGTCCCATCACCGACTCAGTTTGGTGAGTGCGCAGCCACTGTGCATGCAATGATGAAGTCAGACCACGTGGTTGATTCAAAGGGTAAGGATCGGGTAAGTTGTTTTTACCGCGTGGAGTTGTCTTAGATGGACGTCCACGTGTCCGGGTGCGACGCATTTGGACCGTTTTCCAGGGGGTTGACATGTGGGTTGGATCAATCGGTGGACCGCCACTGTTAAAGCTTCAATTTTTTTTTTAATACTTTTTTTTATGGGAAAATACTTGACCATTTATTGTCTCTCTTAACCTTTTTATTTGGTCTAAAAAAACAGTTAGTTAGCATATCAAATGAGCTTTAGGTAATTTAGACATAAGCTTACATAAAAAAAATATATATATTGAGCTCTAATAAAAAACACACACACACACACACACACATATATATATATATGTGGTAATTTCGAAACAGTATATCGATATTGATCTGTATTAAAATATTTCATATCTCTCATTAAAAAAATTCAAAATCAATTTATGTTTGCTTAAGAAGTAATATTTCTTATTTGTCTTATGAAAGTTATGATATTAAAAATACATTTAAAAGATAGAGATTTATATTTATTTGGACTATTTTAGTCAATTTTTATTAAATATATATATATATATATAAATATATATATTTGTGGCGGGTCAAAATTGGTTAAGCTAAACTTCAACCTTGCACAATTTATTTATAGAGATAGGATGCCAATCAATCTTAATTACCCTTTTTTTTAAACAAATTAATCAAGTGATATTGGAATATGTGCTTGGAATATATGTAAATCAAGGAAAACTGAATAATATAAGTCTTTGATTGATCTAATAATGCTCCTTGATTTTAGTCCGAGGTGAAGATTTACACTTGTTCTTGTATGACAATACTATCACTCTCTCTTTCTCTATGTTTCTCTTCCTCGCACTCCTTGATCCACTTCTTCTCAGGGATCTCTTTCTTTTATATAGTCATCTAGGTTGTATCCTGGCCTTCCACTTGGAGGGCCAAGGCTTATTTCCTTTGATACTTGTCCCATCAGAGCCTTACTAGAAGGTTTCCTTATTAGGTTGTGAGCTATGATGACACTGTTTAGGAGTCATTCCACCATTAATGTGGCCAACTAAGTGGGTGCAGAGTATTGAATGCGGAGGTGATGGATGCTTTATCTATACTCTTCCTTCATTTGTAAATGACAAACCTTCCTTCCTTTCCTCGGTATGTGTCTGGTGGTCTTCAGAACTAGACTTTGGCCCTTCCGAGGACATATCAATATCCTCATGATTCTCTGGCACTCCAATCTCCCTGGGTTTGTGGTTGTGTTAACATATTTGCTCTGAGGACTCTTTAATAGAACTTCTCGAGGGGTGCCCTTTTGGTGTTGACCTGTTCTCACTCATTCCTGTCCTCGGTTTCTCATCCTCCCACAATATTTATATTTTAAATAATTATTAAATTAATTATGACATCATCACAGTTCAACTTAAGTTCGACTTCGGTCCAATCTTGAAAACCTTAAACCTTTCTCTTTTACGGTTTTTTGAACGATCTAGGTCTGAAAACCATGAACTTGACCCACTAATATTTAAAATATGTATTATATGGTTTTGTTGCTTACTCTCGTTGCCCCTCTCCCACTAATATAAACCCTTAACTTCTATCAAAAAAAAAAAAAAAAAAAAACCCTTAACTTGTTTTCTCATTTCATTTCAATTGCAAATTATTTGTGTTGGTTTGGTACTATACTTAGGTTTGTATGGTTATAAATTTGTGGTTATTTGTGTTGGATTGGTGCTATGCTCAAGTTTGATTAGCGCAACAAACCAACACAATTAAGATTTTAAATCCTATAAAAAAGGATTATAAAACTTCTGTTAATTTTATTGATAATTTTATAAACATGCTGTTCTAATGTTCAATTTGTTTTTTTTTTTTTTTAAAGTTGTCCAATTTATGGGTCCAACTTAATCCAACCTGATTTACGGGGGTTAAGTTGAGTTATTTTAACTCGACTATGGTGGGTTGGATTGAAAAAAAAAATTCATCAATCAGACCCATGCCCACCTGTACATGCAGCAAAATATCTAACAATTTTCTTGCCGTGAAAAATGTAAACCAAGAAAAAAAAAAAAAAAGGTTGGGAGGACAAACCACTAGGAAGAGTGAGTAATTTCAACAAATTATCCTAAAAATATATATAAAAAGGGATTTTTTTTTCCTAATAATGTATACTATGTGTATCTGAAATAAACAATGTGAAAAAAATCCCTCTAAGTGATACGAGAAATGGAAAACCAATTTCCGGTCTAGTAAGGTGCGCAATGAAGCTTAAACTAATTTTAACCAAGGTAAATTTGAATATAGTTCATTCGATACAATATATTAGATTTTTCAAATAAATTCAAATATATATCTGTATTGAATTGATTATCCTTAAAGATAATAATATTATTTTTACTTCATTGTTTATTACAATCATGTGTTTAGAAGTATAATAAATAATTACACAGGAGGAATTGCTCTTAAATTTTGCTATTTTGAAGATTAATTTTTTTTTTATACTAAAAAAAGTGTTTTGCACTGTTATTATTTATTCTCATTTCTCGAAGTCCAATTCTAGCTCTTACTAGGAAAGTCACTAGAGAAGAGACTAGACCTCATTTGAAATAACTTATATGTTGGTGACTTAAACTTTAAATCACCAACATAAGTGAGATTTAAAATTTTAAACACAGCAAAATATGCTGGCTCTATTTATAAGTTAATTTGTAATAATAGTAAATAGAAAAAGCTAAACTCACTGTGTTGAACTTCAATGTAGATAAATCTCTAGGTCCTCACGGTCATGGGTTTATGGCCTTCTTTTCCAGCCCTACTGGGCCATTGTGCATTAATGTTGTAAGTTTTGGATCTTTCTTTGTAGCTTCTAGTGGAGGAAGACAATGCAACAAATTTTAACTCTAATGACTGAAGTTCCAATTCCAACGATTTTGGGACTGTTTGGTTGGAAGGGTAGAAAAAGAGGAGGATAAAAAAGTGGGAAGATAGAAGAGATTTAGAACTTGTTTGGTTTATAGGTTTTCATCACCCAATTTTCAGTTTCCATATTTTCTAAATTTTGTGGGCCCCACACTAATTCTGTTTGTTTAGATCAGTTTCATAACTCAATTTCCATTACTTAATACTCAAAAAAATGAGTTTGAGTTATGAAAACTGAAAATAAATTTTTGATGTTTTTAGTTTTTGAGAATAGAGTTTTCGTGGCATTTTTGTAAAATTAAGCAAATAATGGGACCCACCCGTATGACTTGTCCCATCACATAACGTCTCTCTCCAAAAATCAGTTTGGCATTCTCACTCCAACCCGTTCTTCTCTCTGTCTTTTCTCCTTCTTCATTTTTTTTTTCTTTTTCCCAAAGATCTCTCTTCTCATTGAACCTTCATTACTCCTCCACAAGCCACCACCACCACACTAGTCGTCGCCATCATAAGCAACCACCACAAGCCATCGTGAGATCAGTTCAAGCTCAACCCAGATCGGGCATTCGTTCTCTCTCTCTCTCTGCTCCCTTTACCAGACCAATTTCTCTTTCAGTCGTTTTTTCTCTCTCTCATCCCTTTTGCCAAATCGGTTCATCTCTGTGTCTAATTTCATGATTTGGGCCTTCGATCTAAGGATTCTGAGTTTGGGTTTGCTATGTTTGTGGTTTAGGTTTCTTGTGAATTTGTGTGTTGGTGGGTTTGGATTTTTGGTTGTGGTTGGTAAGGCTTAGGCAGTGGTAGAGGTTGCTTGTACATTTGTTTGGATTTTTTGTGGAAGGTTGTGATTGTGGTTGAGGGTAGTTATTGGGTTTAGATTTTGGTTGTGGTTTTTGGTTTCTTGTGCATTCTTTTGGATTTTTTTGTATGGCTGTTAGTGGTGTTGATGGTAGTGGAATTTGGGTTTGCTGTTGGTGGTGGTGATGAAACTGGGTTTGGGTGTGGGTTTCATGTTCTTCGTGTAGAGTCACATGGGTAAGGGAAGAAGATAGTTGAAAAAGACTGATCAGTGGGTGTGAGAGATCTCGACAAAAGCGTCCCTCAAAAAAGAGATTCGGGTACCTTTTAGGGTACCTCCCTTTTTGGGTAAGTGGTATTGAGTCGCCACTTTTTTTTTTTTTTTTTTATACAAAAAAATAAGAAAAACTAAATATATACAAATACACGACTGAATTGTTCTCTTCATTGATTGAATAAAAGAAATTACATATCTTGAAAAACTTTAAAATTACATAGCTTTGGGTCCTAGTTACAATCTACCAAAAATACATGGCTTTTGTCCTAATTACATTGTACCAAAATAAAAATTAATAAATAAATAAAGAAGAGACTAGATCTACTTAACCAATGACCTAAATCCGAAGGCTAGGTTACGGAATGGGAAGGTGTTAGACACCCATTCCGCCCAGATAGAGTCTGGTATTCTAGACTCTTGTGACCAATGTACTTTTTTATGCATGTCATGAATGATATGTTGAACATGTGAATAAAAAAAATCAAATCACACAAATTTATTTATGAATGAAGTCTCTTTTGTTTTAAAAAAATTCAGATTTGTTTTGATTGGTAAAAAAATTGATTTTGATTTGTCAAAATACCAGATCTGTTTTGTAGTACATAGAAAAAAGTGGTTTTTGGATATAAAAATTTAGATATGTTTTATTACATAAAATAAAGTCTTTTGGTTTGAAAAAATAATATCATATCTATTTTGTAAGAACTTAAAAAAATGGTTTTTTGATTTGTAAAAGATCAGATCTGTTTTGAGATAACAAAAATTTGTTTTTTAATAACAGAAAAATCAGATTTGTTTTTTTATATGTTAAAAAATGAAAAAGATTTTTTAAGAAGAGAATTTCACTCATAATTCAAATTTATGCAATCATGAATTAAACAAAACAAAACAAACACAAACACGATCATGTTTAATCTTTTCCTTTATTATGAATCTGCATGTATTAATGAAAAGTCAGATTTGTATCTAATCAGTTTTTAATTGAGAAAAATTCAGATATGCATGTCATAAAGATGCCGATTCGTTTTTATTAGGAAAAAATTCAGATCTACATCTAAGAAAAATGTGGATCTGTTTTTGTATTGAGGAAAAATCAGATCTACATCTAATAATGATGTATGTTAGGTTCTAAGGATTAGGAACTAATGTATTAGAACTCTAATTTGTATTGTTGGCAAACCATGATCAAAACAGGTTTTAGTCTTGTTTAGAATTGCTCAAAGTGTATGTGTTTTATGTAAAGTTGGAATTGAGTTACTGCAAAATTTATTGTGCAATTCTGTTTGGCTCGACTGATCGAGAATTAGACTCGATCGATCGAAACTCGGGCAGAATGTTTTTCTGCAGAATTTTCCAATTTAGCCCAAGCCGTTTGACATGTAGGGTTTTATGTTTTGTCTTAAGTATAAAAGAGAAAACCCTAGCCCGTTTTTGGTGGCTCCTTATGCTGTGTGTGTGAATCTTTTGTGAGATCAAGAGGCGGTTGCCTTCACACATACTTAGGGTTTCCAAGATTCAAGATTGTGTCAAGAACTTGGTGATCGATTCAGTTGCTGCATTAAGAGCTTAAAGATATACAAGCGGGAGTGCTTGTACTTGCTGGAGAATCCAAGAAAGAAGAAGTCCGTGGTCTCGGAGATTGCACGTGGTCGTGTCAGTAAGTTTCTACTGGTGGGTAGCAATAGGATGTTAGTGGTCTAAGTTGCTATTTTAAAACTTCGATTCTTTCATAGTGGATTCAAGTTTACCTTGAGGATAGCTAGGTTAAATCTTCCCCAGGTTTTTACCGGTGTGGTTTCCTGGGTCATCATATCTTTGTGTTCTTTATATTCCGCACTTTACATTGATATGATTATATGATTGTGTGTTAACCTAGATCTGAATTTGGACTAAGTAATCACTTGGCTAATTAACTAGGTTAATCCAATTGTATTTTAAGGGGTCTAAAAACAAATAATGTAGATCTGTTTTATTTCAAGAAAAATCCAGATCTACACCTAATAAAGATGTAGATCTGTTTTATTTTAAGAAAAAGAATTGCTCACATGCAGATTATTGACATTCAAAATAAAGATTATAACAATCACATAAAAAAAAACAATCATGCTTTAAACAAAACAACAATTAACAATTCATGCTATGGATAAAACATTCATCACCATAAAAAGATAGCTTAAGAAAGGGAGGGCGATTGAAAATAACCTCTTGCATGAACACTCCTTGTTCTTGAGAGGGTGTTTTAGGGTTCAAAGAAACTTATTTAGTTATCTTTGAAACCTAAAAAACCTAATTTAAGCAGCAAATCTTAGAGAGGATCAGCAAATATTAGCAATTTGAAAGCCTCAAAACGTGTGCCTCTCAGAGCATAAAAAGAAGGGTGCTAAATTATGAGGTTCAATCTCTATTTATAGTGGCTAGAAGACTCTAAAAAATAGGCACAAACGATTAGGGTTTGAATTTGGTCGCATCCTTTTGCGAAAAGGTCGAAAAGGATGTGCCTTATTATCACCCGAAAGCCATTAGGCCAAAGCCCACAAGGAGAAAATTCGGCCCTTTTAGAGTTTCGTTCAGCACTCCAAAAGTGCCGAATTGCCCTTTGGACTCCGAACATTCTTTTGTATTCGGGTGCCGTTTAGACTCCTCTCCTAGGGTTTTTTGGGTGGTCTTTGTACCTAGACGTGTTTTCATCATCTGTTTATGATTTTTCACCTCTTTTTTGGATAATTCAGGCTATTTAAGAACAATTATCTTGTAGATAAATACCCTAAAATAAATATTGATAAAGTTCAGATTATCCACAATTTTATTGTTATCCAATCATCCCTTTTATTCCTATGCGTGCAATCCTATTTTAAACACTAATTATCAACCAATCACAAAATTATTTAATTAATTTTAATGGCTTAACCAATCAAAATTAATTTAAACTAATCATGTGTGGTCAACCTTACCTAGACACAATGCATGTTGACCGTGTAAACTTGATCATGCGATATCTTTCGATTCGATGGCCCGATTTGAAAATCGGAAACATCGTTGCGACCGTTAGAATCTCAAGATCATTTTTATGATATGTAATGAATGAATTAATGCATGTAATCCAAAGACAAGTTGATGAATGTAATGCAAGAACCAATTGATATATGTAATGTAATTTGTGGTACATGGATGGTTATTGAAGTCATTCTCCTTAATTAAATTATGGGTGCAAAATTAAGTGTCTACAAAATGCGCCTCATTGATAGAGTTTGAAAAGAAAATGTCAATGTAAAACAAAGACACTGATTTTAGTGACCATGATTTAATTTGAGGTTGAATTTTCAAAGATTACCTAGCCCTCGAACTTGAAACTTTGGAACATAGAACTAGTGCCTTATCTTTTAACAAAAATGGAAAATACCGAACTTAGCTAGTAATTGATGATTTTGGAAATAATTCTTGACAAGTTGGGTGACTAGGAAACTTTCCAATCCTAATCTGGAGTTACCTGGAATGACAATCAAAAGTCTTCTTCTACTTTGATCTAGAATGGAATGATGATCAGAAGTTCTCTTCTACTTCGATTTGGAATGGAATGATGATCAAAGATCCTCTTCTACTTTGATGTCGATCAAAGGTTTTCTTCTACTTCGATCTGGAGTGGAATGACGATCAAAGGTCCTCCTCTACTTTGATAATCTGGAATGGGAATGGTGATCAAAGGTCCTCTTCTACTTCGATCTGGAATGGAATGACGATCAAAGGTTCTCTTCTACGTTGATAATCTGGAATGGGAATGGCGATCAAAAGTCATCTTCTACTTCGATCTGGAATGGAATGACGATTAAATGTCCTCTTTTACTCTGATCTGGAATTGAAATGGCGATCAAAGGTCCTCTTCTACTTTGATAATTTGGAATGGAATGACGATCAAAGGTTTTCTTTTGCTTTGATGTTGATCAAAGGTCTTCTTCTACTTTGATCTAGAGTGTAATGACGATCAAAGGTCTTCTTCTACTTTATTCTGGAGTTGTAATGTCGATCAGAGGTCTTCTTCTACTCTGATCTGGAATGGAGTGATGATCAAAGGTCTTCTTTTACTTTGATGTCGATCAAAGGTCTTGTTCTACTTTGATCTGGAATTGTTAGAAGGATGATCAAAGGTCTTCTTCTATTTTGATCTGGAATGGAATGACGATCAAAGGTACTCTTCTACTTTATCTACTTTGAAAATTTGGGATGGGAATGGCGATCAAAGGTCTTCTTCTACTTTGATCTAGAATGGAATGATGATCAAAGGTCCTCTTCTACTCTGATCTGAAGTGGAATGACGATCAAAGGTCCTCTTCTACTTTGATAATCTGGATTGGGAATGGTGATTAAAAGTCCTCTTCTACTTCGATCTGGAGTTGTAATGTCGATCAAAGGTCTTCTTCTACTTTGATCTGGAATTGCTACTTGCAAAAGGTCAAAATTTAGAATTAGACTTTAACTGATAAGTGCTTCATGGTCCCACTGTTTCTAAGATGTGTGATTTTCATTTGCTTACTCTTGATTTGAACTTTGTCAAGAAAAATTTATTTGACAAAAAATTTTCTCTTTTGAGAAACATTTGATTTTTGATACTTTGGAAATTTTGAAAATTTTATTTCAAATTTTGAGACTTTGGAACCTAAATATTTTTACTTGAAATCTGTAATTTAAAATTTGAAATTTTGAGCCTTAGAATTTTGAACATTAAGGCTTGGAATTTTGATCATGAAATATGAAGTTTGAATTTTTGAAAATTGAAGATTTGAGTTTAAAATTTGGGCATTGAGAATGTGAAATTGAAAGCTTGGGAATGAAAAATTTTGAATTGAAAATTTGGATTTTGAAAGATACTTATTTGAAACTTTGAAAAATGATTTTTTTTTTTTTTGGGTTGATTGAGTCAACTCAATCAAACTGAGTTGACTCAGCTTTTGGCTGGGTTTAAGTGTGGGGGCCGAAATTTTTTGCGCCCCACTTCTTTGTCTCTTCTCTTTTTACTTTTTTGCTTCATCTTCTTCTCTTCCTCCATTGGCACTATTCACCTTCTTCTTCCTTTTGATTTTTTTTCTTCATTTCACCATTTCGTCTCACAGAAAACACTTTTCTAAGCTTCTTAACTCTCCCTCATCCATTTCCATCAATATTTCTTTAGATCTTTGTGTTTTGAGCATTTTCATCCCACACCCATTTTCCAATACCCATTTTCTGTGCATTAAAATGGCTTCTTCCTCCAAGGGATCTTCTTTTCTAGCTTCTCATGGTAAGAAATATGATCCAACATTTGAGTGGCATGATGATAATGGACTTCTTCAAGACCCTAGGACCCATGCTCCATATTTTCATGTAGACACCAAGGTGAGGTTTTCTTTGGTTTCTTTGCTTTGAAAAATATTGTTACATGTTTCATTGAAAGTTTTATGGTGAGATATTGTCATTTAGTTATTTTGAAATTTTGGGGGCATTGTGTGATTGATCATGTTTTAGAAATGTTGGCTTTGGAGCATTCTTGAAGGGTTTTTTATTTATTTATTTATTTTTTATGGTGCAATTTGGACAATGTTGGTGGCTTATGGAATTTTGACAGTGTAGGTAGATTGTGATGTTGTTGGATGAACTTTGGTTTGGATTTTCGGAGTATTGGCATTGTGAAAATTTTGGGTTAGGCTTATATGAATATGTTCATGGTGTATGCGGGAGAAGTTTATTGGCATATGTAAACTTTGTTTTATGGACACGGCAAAATTTTGTGGGTATGTGCATGGACATATATATGGGTATTGGCAAACTTTTGTGGGTATGAAATTTTGATTTGTAAAAAATTTTGTTGGATATGCTATGTTGGTTCTTGGAAAACTTGTATGGTTATGATTTTGGCTAGGTGAGAATTTCTTTGTGCATGAACTTGTGGGAATTTTTATCTTCATCATCTAGGAATTTTTTCTTTTTGCATGGCTATGGAAAATTTTTGGTAGTTGTGTATAGATATGTCAAAAATTTTGGTTGTGGTAAAATTTGGTAGTGGTGACATTTTGGTGGGGCATTGATTTTTCGTTGTGGGACATTGACTTTTTTGGGTGCATGAGAATTTTTGGACATGTGGGTTTTGGTTATGGAAATTGATAAGCTGAACTTTTATGTTGTAGAGTCTTAAAAGTCGAAGCAGCCTCCAAATGTTGAAAAATGCACGGGCACCATTGTTTCCTAGCATCAAAAATATCATCAATGAAGCAGGTTTCGGTACTTTCTTCAAAGTTTTGTTAAATCATGACACACATGAGTACAAAGATTTTCAGTTACTTCTTGTCTTAGCAGAGTGCTTTTGGGACACTACCTATACCTTCCATTTTCCAGGCACTGAGGAGGTAATGTTGACACCTTATGACTTCTCTGTTATTACTGGTCTAAGGTTAGGTGGTAAGAGAATTCTTGTCAATGATTCCTTTACTTCCATTGAGCTCAAGAAACTTCTAGGTATAGTGCCTTCTAAAATAAGGAGTAACAATATTCATTTGTCTTGGCTATATGAGAGTATTCCCTAATGTGAGACTGGGGCAAAGAGTGCCCGCATGTTCATGCTTCTTTTTATTGGGATCTTTCTATGTCCAGATTTAGGCAGTACTGTGAATCTGCGCTACTTAGGGAGCTTCAGAAAAATTGAACAAATTCGGAGTTATGACTGGGGTGGCATGGCCTATGCTACTCTGATGCATTTCATGACCCAGCTCTCTAGGCAAAGCCTTTCAAGCTTGGGTGGGGCTCCATTTGTTTGGCAGGTGAGGTTTGATATTTATTTTGGCTACGTGTTGGTGGTGAAAATTATTTTGGCTATGTATGGGTTATTTTGGCTATGTGGTAATGGTATTGTGAATTTTTCAGGTCTGGATGTATGAGTATTTTGGAGTTGGTCCTGAAATTCGAGAGGAAGTTGCTGGCATTTTTCCTAGATTTCTCCGTTGGTTGCCCAAACATCTCCAGACTTTCTTTGGAGATTTGGCGCTTAGTGATTGACAACCTGACAATTGATGAAGTGAGCACTTTCTTCTTTCTCCTTTTCAAATCTTTGGCACTTGGTTATGCTTCAGTCCCTTCTCTTTCTGAGTTCCTTTTTGTGATTTTTCAAATGAACTTAAATCCTTGGGCTAGATGTGAGGGGTATGCTCAGTGTGAGCAGGCTCTAGAATTGAATGGCCGCCAAGTATTGTTTGAATGTGGGATGGAAAGTACTGGTATCATGGTGATCGGGTGTCGCCCTAAGTTGAACATGTGTATCCTTATACCACAATTCCAACTCCTCCTTGGCACACTATTTGGTTGGCTAACCTTTTGGTTGATGAAGAGATTGCTCGGGCCCTGATGGCTATATTGTTGCAGGAGTAGAAGGAAATTACTCTGACTTTGTCCAGGATCATCTACAAGGTTGCTTGGTTGGTAGAACAGTATTTCTCTTCCCTTCTAAGATCAAATTTTTGTTCTCCAAATTCCCTTTCCATATTTTTGCTTGGTAACAATATTTGCATGTTGGACTTTTAGCCTCCTGCTTTTGAAGGAGAGGAAGAGGGAGAGGAAGAGGAAGAGATTCCCTCTCCTCACTATGCTGTAGCTCTTCTAGTTCTTTCACAGAGACTTATCCTCATTTTCTGGCATCGTAGTATGATGTGATGAATCCTGATGGAACGTATAGTTCCATGCCTTTGACAAGGCCAGAGCACGTACCAAATGTTCCTTGGCCCGATCCAATATGTTCTTGAATGTTCAGTTCTTTGTCCTTATTTTCTTCTTAACTAAATGAATGGCTCTTAATCTGGTAGAGTTGCTTTAGGTTGGTGTGGATTTTGTGGAAGAAAGCATGTGGATGATTGGAGGCTTACAGTCATTGGCTCGCACTCAGTCCTCCCAATATGTGCTCAATGATTCAAACTGGGTATGCCACTTTGCTTTCTGAGCATCTCTTGCTTCAACTGTGCTTGATGGTGCAATTAACACTTGATTTTGCTAACTTTTCAGGCACATCGAATGGAAACTGCTGATGCTGCTAGAAGAACTTTAGAGGAAAGGATCAGGAGCCTCGAAATTGAAAATCTTCAGTACGATCCTCGCTTTTTCGCAAGTCAGGAAGGAAATATTGAAGGTGGCTCCTCTTAAGGTGGATCAAGGAGATCCTCATGCAGGCAGAATTGGAGTCTTAATGATGCATAATCTGTATTTTTGTTTTTCCTGCAAAACAAAAGGAAGTGTTCCTTAGACAATCTTATATTATTTCCCATGTTTAACTCTTGCTTCTTGGCACCATGTAGAGACTTTAACTAAGACAATTTTAGAATTCACTTGATGAGATCGTGTAGTACTAATTTAAACTTATCTTACTTGGCTCTGTTGGAGTTTGCACTTACATGAATGAGGTGGAGCCGAATGCCCCTAGTTTAAAATGAATGCATGATTTTTTGGAAATCTTGGTGATGATGATTTTTTCTAGAAAAATGATGATGGTGATCTTTTTGAAAAATGAGCCATGGGCGAATGCCCCTAGTATACAACAGGATATATGATTCTTGAAAATCTCAATGATATATATATATATATATTTTTTTTTTTTTCTTTGAAAATTGAGACATAGGCGAATGCCCCTAGTTTGGAACATAAATCCATGAGTCTTAAAAAAAAATTGATTTGATAATTTTTTTTTTGAAAACAATGGTGCAATTGATGATTTTTGAAAACAAGTGGGTTAGACACGTCAAAATGTCACAATTTGATCAGAAAAAATCTTTTTGAGTGTCAAACGGTCTTAAAAAAATTACACGAGAACGTAAAACTGCATGGAATTGCATGAGTGTAGGACTGAGGGGCTACGTGCCACTTAGCAAATGAAGAGTGCCATTCGGCACTTTTAAAGTGCCGAATTGCACTTGGCCACGCCGCGACACTTACGCCATGGTGGGCCGACACCTCACGCTTTTCCAATTTGCGTTTCACATTTTTTGAAAGATTTCTACTTCGTTTGTGATCGTGAAACACTCTCCTAGTCAGTTGCAAACTCTCTGAAACCTATTTCAAACCTAATTAGGAACGTAAAACTGCATGGAATTGCATGAGTGTAGGACTAAGGGGCTGCGTGCCACTTGGCAAATGAAGAGTGCCATTCGACACTTTTGAAGTGCCGTTCGGCACTTTTAAAGTGCCGAATTGCACTTGGCCACACCACGACGCTTACGCCATGGTGGGCTGACACCTCACACTTTTCCAATGCCCGTTTTGCATTTTTTGAAAGATTTTTACTTCGTTTGTGATCATGAAACACTCTCCTAGTCAGCTACAAACTCTCTAAAACCTATTTCAAACCTAATTAGGAATTGATGTAGCTTATTTAAACGAATTCTCTTGCGACAAATCTCTGCATAAAGGTTAGTAAAACACAATAATCACAAGCAAACATCATCCATGGCTAGCAATCATAACATTTCTCATTCAACAATTCATGATATCAACAGATGGGTTCGTAGCTTTGATTTCAGTACCAAAACCAATTTTACAGCCTATAAATTAGATGGAATTAAGGCTCTGCGGAATGTAAAGATCAAGTGGAACTTCCTCCATGCTGGTATGAAATTCTGGGATCTCGAAGAACATGTGTTTCGGTTTAACACTGCTGAACTCTGTCTGACATTTGAAGAATTTTTCGCTATCCTGGGCTATGATCCCAACAAAAAATCTATAATAGTTTCTTGTGATCCCCGGTATAAGGAATCTTTGTCTGATGCTCTCGGTCTTTCTACTTCCATTACTGATAGTATGATTGAAGGTCATATGGTGAATCTTCGTGCCATTATCTCTTGGCTAATTGACAAACGCACCTATGGAGTGATCGACAACATGCAGAAAAACTTCAGTTTGGCTTTATGCTTTGTGGGAGAACTTTTGCTTTGCTCTGGAAGACATAGCTTTGTGGATGCTTGAGCTATAAGTGTTGTGAATCAAATTAAGGATGGTGATAATCCCATTTCTTTGATATTGGCAAAAACTCTTCTAGGACTGGATGCTATATTTCATGGTAGAGAAACTCAGAACTTCTTAGGGAGTCCTTTGACTTTGCAGATATGGCTGATGGAGTGACTGGACATGATTACCAAGCTTACAACCAGTAACTATGGGCCTAGCAGTTTTCTTAGCAGGGTTGTAATCAAGACTGAATGCCAAACTGAGTGACTGGGTGAAGTTCTTAGACAAGAAATCCAGTACCTCAATTTAATGACACTGTTATTGGTGGAAGTGCCTACCCCCTTTATTGAGGTCTCTAGGATCGGACCACATCTTCCTTATTGGGTTATGGAGGGCAACTTTCTACAAGGGAGACAGACTTTTGAGGCAATTCAAATATGAGCAAGGAATGCCTGGTGGCAAAAGAAGAAGACCTTTCTCTCCTGTGGACACAAATACTACTTCTGTATAGAACATGTTATTGGGTTAAAGATGGCTGACCGAGTGGACTAATCTTTTGTCAAGGTTCACTCTCACAAGATGAATATAGAATACTCTAACTGGTTGATAGACAAGATTGTTGACAAGGAAACTGAAAGGATTGCTATGAGAGAACAATTTCTCAGAGACAACTGAGAAAGACCTGATGAAGACAACTATGAATTCAAAAGAAGGGACAGAAATGATGAAGTGCCTATCACAAAAGAAATTAATGACCAACAGAAAAAGAAAAGATTGAAGACAAAGTGACTTTCTTATTTTTTTTGGCTTTGAACTTGCTTATTTTAGAAGTTGACATAAAACTCTTATGTTTAGGAATTATTTAGGATTTGCAGGTTGAGGATTCTGTTTAAAGTGTAGGCTTTTGGGGTTTGGAATTTTTATGATTTGGTTTAGGGTTTGGGTTTTTGGATTTTATGTAATGGCATGGTTTAAGGGAATGGTTGAATTTTTGGTAATTTTGGTTAATGGGTAAATTGTGGGTTTTGGGAAATTGTGACCGAACCAATGCATGGTTGCCTATGTACCCCCTTAATAGATGGATCAGGTCATCACGTAGTCATTTATGATGATGGATTTTTTATTTATTTATTTATTTATTTTTATTGCCTTAACTTTTGCCTAGGTCACCCTTTTGGGTTTTCAACTTAGCAAGCTCTCTCACTTCCTTCTTCTTCTTCTTCTTTTTTTATTTATTTATTTTTTTTTATTTTTTTAACTCTCCTTTTGCATAGATTGCCCTTTTGGGTTTTCAACCTATCTTCTTCTTCTTCTTCTTCTTTTGTTTTGTTTTTTTTTTTTTTTTTGGTCTTTTTTAGTCAAACCTAGGCAGGGAAATAACATAATTTACAACCACTTCAGTCGTGGTGCTTTCAGACTACCACCTCAGACATGGTATTTCTTCAATTGATCCATGTTGGTTGGTTTAGTGAAAGGGTTTGCATCCAAGTCCATCAATCTTACTGCTCCCCCAGAGTATATCTACTTGATAATGTATGGGCTTGCCCAATGTTGCTTGAACTTCCCATTTACATCTTAAACCAGGTCTCGGATTTCCTTCAACACTAAATCCCCCAACTTCAAATCTCTAGTTCTCACCTTCTTGTCAAAAGCTTTCCTAAGCGTCCTCTGATAATCTTGAATGTGATACAAGGTTTTGAGTCTCTTCTCATCTAGCATGCATAACTAATCATATCTGCTTTGCAACCAATTTGCTTCAAAGATTTCACTCTCTAGTACTGTCCTTAATGAACGGACACCCATCTCAATAGGAAGGACTGCTTCCATCCCATACACCAATGAATAAGGAGTGGCTCCTGTGGAAGATCGAATTGATGTTCTATACCCCCAAATTGCATAGGGCAACTGTAGGTGCCAGTCCTTGTAGTTCTTTGTGCTCTTCTTCAAGATTCACCTTATGTTTTTATTAGTAGCCTCAATTGCTCCATTAGTCTGAGGACGGTAAGATGAAGACTTGTGGTCTTGAATGTTGAACTGTCATAGCAGCTTCTCTGTTTCTCTTTTAAAGTGCAACTCAATGTCTGAGATAATTTCATGCGGTACCCCATATCTGCAGATGATATTGATATGAATGAATTGAGCAACTTTCTTTGAATTCAAGACTTTGGATGAAGTAGCTTTGATGAGAATGCAAATTGTCATATTTTTCTCCCTTAATGTTTAGTCTTTTATATTTATTTGGTGCCTAAATGTATCATTATTCTTATATTTTGATTCAGGATGCAAATGGAGGCATTAAGTGCAAAACGTAGCTAATTGGGCGATTCTGGACAGCTTTGACATCGCTTCGTAATCTGGTCCTAACTCTCTCATACAAGCTCCGATTGAGATGATTCAAGATGATATGGAACGCCAAGACAAAGATCTACAACGTTCATGTTTTGAGTTTTGAGAGATACGGGATGCATCAAGGTTGAAATCGGGCTTGAATTTGCTGCACCTGCACTGCTGACGTTTTGGAATGTTCCTTTGCCTGCAATTCTAATACGCAGATCTGATGGGGTTTATTTTCAAAAGCTTTCAGATCTGGTGCACGAAATTCCCAGTTGAAAAACACCACTTTCCAAGTCATATTAGGACTTTGTTTTATTTTTAATATTTTTCCTTAATTAGTTAGATTTGGATATTATTATTGAGAATATTTTTAGGAGATTTTGTAGGCTTGGGAAAGGGGGAAGGAGAAATCAAAATTGGACACACATGCCTCTCTCTCCCCTCTTTTATGATTTTTTTCCTTTGAGTTTTCATCATGGCCCTACTTGGCTAAACTTTTATACTTGGTCGAAGGAAACTGAAGCCTGGGAATCAATAAAACTGTGAGATCTAATTTGTTTTTATTGTTCAATTTATGCTTTGAATATCGAATTTTCTTGTGTGCCTATTTTCATGAATGTCTCGTTTAATTACTAGGAGGCCTACTAGTTTATTGTTCGTTGCAATCTACTGCTAGGTTAGATATCAAATCCATAATTGTTTGATCTCTCTAACTTGTGAAGCAACCAACATTTGATGATTTGCTACGTCATAAATTATTAGATCTTAGGAAGAATGCTCGACTAAATTAAATGCAACCGCTTGTGTTTGTGTTGTTTAGTTTCATCGATCTCTCTAATTCTTAAGGCTGCTACTAGATTAAACCTATAGCCCTTGTCTTGGGTTGTTTAGTAGTTAGGGTTTATTAGATCGCTCGTTCTCTAATTAACTACAACTAAGGAGAGATAGGAAAATTGTTCCGATGGTGAATATTCAAAGTGTGAATTGATATATACTTGCATCGATGATCAGTTGTAAAATTCCAATGGTGGATGTTGACTTAGACCAAGGTTTGTTCTTTTGATTAATTTTGATACTTTAATTTGAATTGTTCCTTATTTTTTTTTTCTTTCTTAAAATTGTTTTCATTATACTCCACCCCCCCCCTCCTTGTTCACATAGCATAAAATTAGGCTAGATACTCTCCGTGGGAACGATCCTTACTCGCACTACTACATATATTTTTAGGAGTATAGGTTTTATTTTTGGTTGCCTGTGACAACACACCAAGCTTCTACCCATTTAGTAAAGTAGTCAATGGCTATAAGTATGAATTCATGGCCATTGGATGTTGTTGGGTGAATCTTCCCAATAATGTCTATTCCCCGTGTAGAGAACGGCCAGGGTGATGTCATAGTATGTAGTGGCATAGGTGGCATATGTTTTAGATCTTCATGGACTTGGTATTGACGGTAAAGAACATGAGAAGCACAGTCGGCTTCCATGGTAGTCCAGTAGTAACCCTGTCTTATTATCTTCCTTAACAACATGTGTGCATTCATATGTGGCCTATAACTTAACTTATGAACCTCTTCAATTATTTGCTGTGCTTCCTTATTAGTTACACAAAGGAGGTGAATTCCATCATATGATCTTCTGTAAAGCTTTTCTCCACAATTGATGTAATTAGTAGACAACCTTCGGATGGTTAACTGATCATTCTTGTCTGCAAACTTCGAGTAGGTCCCATCCTTGAGATATTGTAGGATGTCTAAATAACATTCACCTTCCCCATTCTTTCCCTTATCTTCTTCTATTGTCATGCAATAGGTTGGTTCTTCTTTTTGTTCCAACACTATCGGCCTAGCTTTATCTTCTTTTAGCCTATCCATTATGGATGCCATGGTTGCTAAAGCATCTGCGATTTGATTTTGCATCCTTAGCACATACTGATATTGGATCTTGCTGAATTTTGATGCCCACTTCTGAAGACATTCATGATAAGGCATCAGCTTTTCTTCTTTGATCTTCCATTTATTATGTACTTGAGAGATTATTAATGCTGAGTCACCGTACACCTCCAACTCTTTTACTCCAAGGTCTAGGGCTGCTTGTAGACCCATGATGCAAGCTTCATATTCTGTGGCATTATTGGTGGCAGGAAAGTTGAGTTTGCCAGAAAATGGAATGTGTGTCCCTTTTGGAGAAATTAAGAGAACTCCAATTCCACTTCCGTTTTGATTTGTTACTCCATCAAAATACATCTTCCATGATTCTACTTCAATCCCCATGATGTCTTCATCCAGAAAGTCTCCTTGGGTTTCTTCAGCTTCTTCTAGTGAATAATGGGCTAGGTGATCGGCAATTGCTCTCCCCTTCATGGATTTCTAAGTCACATACTTAATATCAAATTCTGACAGAAGTAAAACCCATTTAGCAGTCTTTCCATCTTGCACAGGTTTTTCCATTAAGTACTTCAAAGGATCCATTCTTGCAATCAACCGGACCTTGTAAACAAGCATGTAATGTCTAAATTTATGAGTTGCCCATACTAGTGCTATACATGTCTTTTCTAATGGTGAATACTTCTCTTCATAAGGCAACATCTTCTTGTTGATGTAGTAAATCGCATTCTCTTTTCTAGTCTCCTCTAGGTATTGAGCAAGTAAAGCCCCCATTGCTATATCTATAGTGGTGAGCTACAACAACAATGGTTTTTCAGGAATTGGCGGGACAAGTATAGGTGGTTTATCAAATAACTCTTGATCTTCTTGAAAGCTTCTTGGCATTGTTCATTCCACACTGTAGGGACTTCTTTCTTGAGTAGTCGGAAGATTGGTTCACATGTTATAGTGAGTTGGGCTATGAACCTGCTGATGTACTGTATCCTCCCCAGAAATCCTCGGATCTCCTTTTCAGTCCTTGGAGGCTTCATCTCTATAATTGCCATTATTTTGTCAAGATCAACTTCTATTTCCCTTTTGCTTACCATAAACCCTAATAGTTTTCCGTATGTAACTCCGAAAGTACACTTCTTTAGATTCAACCGCAACTTGTAGAATCGGATTCTTTCAAAGAACTTCCTTAAAGCTGGTATGTGCCCTTCCTGGTCTTTGGTTCACTATCATGTCATCAACATAAACCTATACTTCTTTGTGGATCAAATCATGCAACAAAGTGGTGGCTGCTCGTTGGTAAGTAGCACCAGCATTTTTAAGGCCAAACGACATGACCCTGTAACAATATGTCCCCTATGGAGTGATAAAGGAGGTTTTTTCCATATCTTCTGGAGCCATCTTAATATGATTGTGAAAGTTCAAAAACGTGTACAAAAACACTTTTGAACGTTTAGACCCCCAAAAACCAACTTAACCAACACAAGCAATATGTCAAACAACAAGTGTGCGGAAACTTAACATATGCTATAATATGAAATTGGTTAAACAACTATCTAAGCCATAACAAAATAAACCACAGCAGATAATGTAAAGGCAGAGATAGAGAGGAAGGAAGATGCAAACACAGAGATAACACCCGATGTGTTATCGAAGAGGAAACCGAAGACCTCGGCGAAAAACCTCTCCGCCGCCCTCCAAGCGGTAGTCAATCCACTAGAAAATACAGTTGGGATACAAGGACAGCAATAGACCCTCCAAGCCTAATCTACCCAGTGCACCTAAGCCCTCCAAGCTTCTTGCTCCAACGAGGTTGCGCCGAACCTTTTTCTTTTCTAGCTTTCCGGATTCCGCTACTGCACCGTAGCATCAACCAATGAAGATTGGCTCCTTCCTAACTACTTCCCAGAACTCCAAACGACTGTCTCACAGAGATGATAATGGTGAGAACCAGGTTTGGTATAATGCCTCTCAAGGTTTTGACAATGGAGAGGAAGAGAGTTGAGGAATATGATGAGACTCTAAGGTAGGGATTGTGTGTGAAACAATCTTGTTTTTCTTTAGGGTTTCTCTCTCAAAATTCTCTCTGGAAGCTCTCTTTCAATCGTGGGTTAAAGGGGTATTTATACTGGAGTGAAGAGGAATGTGAAACGTCAGGTTTTTCCAAAACAGGGGTGGCTCGCGGCTTGACCAAGTCGCGAGATCCAGTCGCGAGTTAACCGTATGGCCAGTTGTCCTGTTTTGTCCTGTAGTGCTCCAGCTAGCATGACTGTTCATCTTCCAGCATGCTTGGCACGTGTGCAGCTTCTGGCGGCTTGCAGCCGCGAGTCCACCCGCGAGTCCCAGCCGCGACACTCTGTTTTCTTGCACACTCTTGAGCAATCTTCACTCTATCTCACTCACTACCCTTACAACAAACCCACCTAAATACAGGGTTACTAAATGCTGAATTACAAGCAAATTTGGCACGGAATAAAGCCAATTAGATGGTTGAATAAATTCAACCTTACAGATTGTATACTGAAAATCCTTCCATAAACGAGATAGCGCATGCCCTGCTGTGTTGTCAACCAGGACGTCAATGTGAGGCAATGGAAAGTCATCTTTCGGGCTGGCCTTGTTCAGATCTCGAAAATCTACACACATTCGGAACTTCCCATCTTTCTTCAGTACCGGAACCACATTAGCTAACCATTCTAGATAGTTGACCACTCTTAGAAATCCTACATTGTACTATTTTCTACTTTTTCCTTGATCTTGAAAGTCCATTCCAGCTTCATTCTTCTTAACTTCTACTTGACTGGCTTCATGGTTGGATTTGTTGGAATGCAATGTTGTACTATATCTGTATCAATCCCGGGCATGTCTTCATATAACCAGACAAAGACTTCATTGAACTCAGTCAGTAGTGCCACTAATGCATCTTTCTCTGAGGTGGTTAGGATATTGCCTACTTGGATCATTTTGGGCTCATCATCGGTTCTCAGGTTAATAGGTTGGGTTTCTTCTTTTATAGGTTCTAGGTATCCATGTTTTAATTCCTTATTATTAAGAGTTTCTTTACCAATTTCAGAAATAAAAACATTCAAAGCCAGCAAATAAGCAGAATCAGAAATCATATTAAAAGGGAAAGAGTTTTTAACAGACTATAGACTCAATTGGAAAACTATCACAAACAGACTTAACAGGAATAGAAACACTAGTAGAAATAGAATCAATAGGAACAGAAACAATGTTCTTGGCAGGAGTGACTGGCTCGGCGGTCTTGATCTTCTTTGCAAAGGTGACTGACTTGACGGTCTTGATCTTCCTTACAGAGTCTTCCATGGGGTGGGCAACTCCCTCCCATGCCCAGTTCTTTAACTCGGTTGTCGCTTCCACAATTGTAGGTGGCTTCCAGTAAGCTCATTCTTCCCCAAGCATCAGTACTGTGGGATCTACATCCATATCATCTGTAATTTCTTCTTCAACCTCCATGTCTTTGGGCTTGTCGGTCACAAAAGCATCTAGGCACTCTATGCTATCCATCCATTCATCAAATAGATCTATTTGCTTCTATTGCACAAGTTAGTGGACTGAGGGAGATTTTCTAACTTACTTTCTTCTATTTTCTCCTCATTATGTTTTGCATTCTCAAGTGTCATGATTTTGAGACTGTGGACCATTATCTTTTGGTCTAGAACGACCAGCCTGCTTCTATATCATCCTCCTTTACAGTATGTAAGGTAGGTGTACTTGGTTTTGAATCATGATAGGACACCAATTCTAGAACTTCTCTTCCATGCTTATCATACCTAGGGCCAGACCTTGAACTGACATTGGTGATATCACTCCAATCTGAAAGATGCCCATAGGGATATCCATCATGATACATTTGATTGGCTTGTGCATTCTCCTCTAACACATTTATCAACCTGTATTGGTCACTATTAGTGTCGCTCCACCTGTTGGCTTTGACATCGTCTTTTATGTCTTCATCATAATAGTCCATATCACTGTCATATTCCTCATAGAATAGGTCTGCATCTTCATCTTCTCTATCACTAGGGGGTTCACCGCAATCATCTCCACTGTATGGGCTATCATAACTTCTACTGCTGTTGTCGTCACTATTGGTGTTGTTGTCATCATCATCATGTCCACCATCATTGTTACTGTTGTCACTACTACTATCACTCCTGTCTTCACTTTCATCTTCTTCATCACTAGAGGCTGTTCCTCCTTCCTCATCTTCATCACTGGCTCTTAGTTCATATAGGCTCTTCAATGTATGCTAGCAGGCCTCCCAATATTCTTCTTCTTCAATATTGCAAATTGGATCTCCAAGGAGTGTAATCATGGCATTAGGATCCAAGTGATCAGCCCAATCAGTAGGGACCTAAGTTGTATCTTCCTTTTTCAATTTTGGAACCTCATTGTTGCAATCAAGTAGTATCTCGAAATTGGGCACCATTGTCTTTATCACAGGATCAAATTTTGGTTCCGGGAATCCCCAATATTGTTGACTTTTTCCAGCTTTTACAAACTTCCCATTCAATGTAGGAGTGTAGGGCTTTAGTGGTTTTGGAGGACAAGGGAGTCCTTTTGCTTTGGCTTTGGCTTGAGCCATCCTTCTTACTTCCATCTCTAGCAAATCATCATCAGTGGGCTTTTAGCCTAGCCTAAAAGGTGGTGTGGCAGTAGGAATTGCCAAGTCTTGAATAGTTGGTTTCTTCATAGCTCTCCCCAAATTCATCCCAGGAAAGTAATTCATTCTTCTCATCATTGCTACCACATTGTTGTTACCATAAGGAGCGAAGTCTATTGGGATCTTCTCGACTTCTTCTTCTCTCTTTTCAAAACCAAGCCTCTCAATCTCAAAGCCATCCAAAGTCAATGGCTCTTTCTCAGAATGAATACCATAAACAGGTTAAGATACAGTCAAAGTATCCCCATAGATGGTCACAATAGTCCTTTTATATGAAAACCGAACCTTTTAATATAGGGAAGAAGGTACGACTTCTGTGTCATGGATCCATGGTCACCTAAGGAGCATATTGAAGCATGAGGCTATATGAAGGACTTGAAAATCCACCTTCTTGACCTTTGGTCCTATGGTAAGCTCTAATGTTATGGTTCCCAAGACCTCTCTTCTACTGTTGTCGTATGCCCTCACATGTTGATCAGTAGGCACAAAGTCTTCAATGCTCAGGCCAAGGTAGCTTGCAGTCTTCAAAGGACACACGTTCAAGGCACTTCCATCATCTACCAAAACCATCAGTATTCTCTTCCCCATGGCATCTACAGTGATATGTAATGGATCGTAGTGGTGCTTCCCCTTCTTGGTTAGATCCTTGTCAGAATAGGAAATAGCGAGTTCCCTATTGATGGATCCAATCATAGCATTCAGATCCTAGGAGGTTGTGGTTGTAGGGACTTGGATTTGGTTGAGCAGGTTTTCTAGGTTTTGTCGATGTTTGTATGAGGCCATAAGTAAACCCTATAAGGATATGTTGGCTTGTGTCTTCTGTAGTTGCTTGAGAACTTCATCTTCCACGGCAAGTATTTGTTGGGTAGATCTATTCAAAGCTTCCACTGGGTTGTCGGTCTGTAAATGTAGGGGTTTGAAGTGTCTCCCCCCTTGTGATGTGGGCAATTTTAGTTGAGTCATTGGGATTAGTGTCTTGGGGTTTGAACTGTTTCCCTCCATTTGTGAGTGTTTGGCCATTTGCTTGGGGTTTGAAGTGTCTCCCCCCATTTGTAGGTGCTTGGCTGTTCTCTTGGGGTTTGAAGTGTCTCCCCTCATTTGTGGATGTTTGATTGTTTTTTTGTTGTGCTATTTCATTCCATATGTCATATCCTATAGTGGTAGTAGAGGTCCTATCCATTAATTCTTCCCATGTTATCATGAAGCACTTGGGTAGGTCATGGATCAAGGTGGACGGGTCTTCCTTATTCTCTTCTTTGGTCATCAAGCAATTAATCCTTGGTCCTTTCCCAAAATTGTGATTGGGCAAGGGATTTTTAGTGATGCTAGGCCTTGTAGGCAGCGCAATCACTTTGTTGTCTATTAAGTCTTGAATTGCATGACGAAGGGTGAAACAACGGTTAATTTTATGACTAGGGACTTGGTGGTAGGCACATCTTTTATTCACATCAAACCTTGGGGGCAAGGGGTTCGGAATTGGTCTTGGGTCTAAGGGCTTCAGTAACCCTTTTGCTTTTAGCTTATCAAACACTTGGCTAATGGGCATATACAACTCATGAAATTCTCTCTTAGGTCTAGGTCCTTGGGGTACTTGCACAGGTGCAATGGGCGCAATCAATTAATATGGATCATTTTCTGCAGCCTTAGAATTAGACCCTACATTCTTTCTAAACCTTGGAAGGTCATCAGTCTTTATAGTGCCATTGTTTATAGCATCCTCAATTTGGGTTCCAGCAACAATTAAAGCTTTAAATATTGGGAAAATATTGTGCAAACAAGTATTTATGGTATACATGCAATAAATTCTTTACAACCATGGCTAATTGTTCTTCCTCACTTGGCCTACTCATCATCTGTGCGGCCTTGGCTCTCCCCTTGGTAATGAAAGTAGAGAGGGATTCTTTCGGCTTTTGCTTGGTAGTCTCAAGGTCTCTCCTTGTGATATCCACTTCCATATTGTACTTGTATTTCTTGTGAAACTCTCGGCAAATGTCCTCCCAACTTCTGGCTCTTGCATCATCCAGGTTGAGGAACCACCTAAGAGCGGCTCCAGTCAGTGTGTTTTGAAACATCTGAGCAAGCACTTCCTTGGTTGCGCCTAAGGGCTGCATAGCCCTCATATGCATCTTTAGATGGGACTTTGGGCAACCAGTCCCATCAAACTTGTCTAGAGTTGGAGAAATTATGAGGTTTACATGGTGGACAAGTGACGTGATCCACCATTCCACTAAAAGATTCATACCTGTTTAAAATTGCTGAATTAGAAATTTTTTTTAACAAAAACTGATTATTAACTCAGTAATTTTAAACAAGTGAGAGTCTTTTAGTGGAATGGTAGACAATTGACGTGGTAGACAAGTGACGTGGTCCACTAGAGGACTGTATAATTTCTCCTAGAGTTGGCATCTTTAACTTAGGTGGCACCCTTGCATTGGGGAATAGGGAGAGAGAATCGTAGTCCATAAGTTCATCCATCTTACGGGCTCTTCTAATCATCTCCTCCATTTTATTCATCCTCTCTTCTTCTCATTCTCTAGGGCTGGGGAATCATGATCAGTCTTGTCCTCCTCTTGATTACCCTTTAAATTCTAAAATTGTTGCATCATACGGTTCATGTCTTCCCTTAGCTGAATCTGACTAGCTACCATGGTGTTGAGTAGCTCTTGGGTGTTCATGGGTTCCTCTGTGTTTGGATGTTCTCCCTTTTCTGCCATGTTGCTAGGAGCTTTAAACTTCTTGTGGCTTGAACTATCTTGGAGGTCAAAGATGGGATTGTGATATTGCAGTAGTGGAGTCTCTTTTATGCTTGAAGGCTTCAGTATTGTGATGGGAGTGACGGGCTTGGAATTGGAGCTACTAGCTTGAGTGTTGGGCTTTGGTTCTCTTTGCAGCCTTCCTTCAGATCTTGACTAGATTCTCCCCTAATGACAGGCTTGGTCAGGTTAATCAAAGCTAAGACCCTATCCACATCCATCAATCAATCAAAACAAATACACACAACATGCAATGCAATTTTAACCGGGACCGACCTAAGGGTCGGTTCTAAGTCATTATGTTGAAAGGTGGGTTTGTTGTTTCATTTTTTCCCATAGCTAGAACGTTACACCTCCCAACTTGTAATGTAATGAACATTGCGTTGGTCCAAATGGCATGGTTTGTCGGTTACAATCAACAGGAAATGATCTAGTGACTGTAGGCTATGAGTTGGTGAGTTCGCCACTGGGTACCCGAATCTAATGAAGACCAATGATCCATGGTTACTACCACCACAAAATTGTTGAAAAGGGGTGCATTCATTATTGTTTGAAAGGCACACACAATGACAATTAGGGAAAGCTTTTAACAAACAATACAAACAACAAATTCCATGCACCAAAATATCATTCAACATTCCATTAAACATAAATAAACAAACAACAACTATATCATTCAAGACAATGCAAAACAAGGGTACATATTTGGTCACTTAAGTCTAATACGAAACTTAGCCCTCGACATCCCTAGTAGAGTTGCCACTGTGAGAGACCTCGACAAAAGCATCCCTCAAAAAAGAGATTCGGGTATCTTTTAGGGCACCTCTATTTTTGGGTAAATAGTATGGAGTCACCACTCATTTATTTTTTTTTTTTTATACAAAAAAATAAGAAAAACTAAATATATACAAATACATGACTGAATTGTTCTCTTCATTGATTGAATAAAAGAAATTATATATCTTGAAAAACTTTAAAATTACATAGCTTTGAGTCCTAGTTACAATCTACCAAAAATACATGGCTTTTGTCCTAGTTACATTCTACCCAAAAAAATAAATAAATAAAGACAATGCTAGATCTACTTAACCAATTACCTAAATCTGGAAGCTAGGTTATGGAATGGGAAGGTGTTAGGCACCTATTTCCGTTAGACAGAGTCTGGTCTTCTAGACTCTTGTGACCAATGTACTTTTTTATGCATGTCATGAATGATATGTTGAACATGTGAATAAAAAAAAAATCAAATCACACAAATTTATTTATGAATTAAGTCTCTTCTTTTGTTTAAAAAAAATTTAGATCTGTTTTGATTGGTAAAAAAATTGATTTTGATTGGTCAAAATACCAGATCTATTTTGTAGTATGTAGAAAAAAATGGTTTTTGGAGATAAAAATTCAGATCTATTTTTATTACATAAAATAAAGTCTTTTGGTTTAAAAAAAATATCAGATCTATTTTGTAAGAACTTAAAAAAATGGTTTTTTGATTTGTAAAATATCAGATCTGTTTTGAGATAACAAAAAATTGTTTTTGAATAATAGAAAAATCAGATCTGTTTTTTTATATGTTAAAAAATGAAAAAGGTTTTTTAAGAAGAGAGTTTCACTCATAATTTGAATTTATGAAATCATGAATTAAACAAAACAAACATAAACACGATCTTGATTAATCTTTTCCTTTATTTCAAATCTACATATATTAAAGAAAAGTCAGATCTATATCTAAGAAAGATACAAATCAGTTTTTAATTGAGAAAAATTCAGATCTACATCTCATAAAGATGCTGATACGTTTTTATTAGGGAAAAATTCAGATCTACATCTAAGAAAGATGCAGATCTGTTTTTGTATTGAGGAAAAATCAGATCTACATCTAATAATGATGTAGATCTGTTTTATTTCAAGAAAAATCCAGATCTACACCTAATAAGGATGTAGAATTTTTTTTTTTTTTTTTTTTTTAAAGAAAAAGAATTGCTCACATGTAGATTATTGACATTCAAGAAAGAGATTATAACAATCACATAAAAAAAAAAAAAAAACACACAATCATGCTTTAAACAAAACAACAATTAACAATTCATGCTATGGATAAAACATTCATCGCCATAAAAAGATAGCATAAGAAAGAGAGGGCGACTGAAAACAACCTCTTGCATAAGCACTCCTTGTTCTTGAGAGGATGTTTTAGGGTTCAAAGAAACTTATTCAGTTATCTTTGAAACCTAAAAAACCCTAATTTAAACAGCAAATCTCAAAGAGGATTAGTAAATATCAGCAATTTGAAAGCCTCAAAACGTGTGCCTCTCAGAGCGTAAAAAAAAGGTGTTGAGTTATGAGTTTCAATCTCTATTTATAGTGGCCAAAAGACTCTAAAGATCATTGGGCCAAAAGATTATAGTTTGAATCCAGACTAATCCTTTTGCGAAAAGATTGAAAAGGGTGTGCCTTATCATCACTCGAAGGCCATTGGGCCAAATCCCACAAGGAGAAAATTCGGCCCTTTTAGAGTGCTGTTTGGCACTCCAAAAGTGCCGAATTGCCCTTTGGACTCCGAACACTCTTTCGTGTTTGGGTGCCGTTTGGACTCCTCTCCTAGGGTTTTTTGGCCGGTCCTGTGTACCTAGACGTGTTTTCATCATCCGTTTATGATTTTTCATCTCTTTTTTGGATAATTCAGGCTATTTAAGAACAATTATCTTATAGATAAATACCCTAAAATAAATCTTGATAAAGTTCAAATTATCCACATTTTTATTGTTATCCAATCATCCCTTTTATTCCGATGCATGCAATCCTATTTTAAACACTAATTATCACCCAATCACAAAATTATTTAATTAATTATAATATCTTAACCAATCAGAATTAATTTAAACTAATCATGTGTGGTCGACCTTACCTAGACACAATACATGTTGACCGTGCAAACTTGATCATGTGATATCTTTCGATCTAATGGCCTGATTTGGAAACCAGAAACACCGTTGCGACCATTAGAATCTCAAAATCATTTTTATGATATGTAATGAATGAATTAATGCATGTAATGCAAAGGCAAGTTGATTCATGTAATGCAAGAACCAATTGATGCATGTGATGCAATTTGTGGTACATGGATTGTCATTCAAGTCATTCTCCTTGATTAAATTATGGGTGCAAAATTGAGAGTTTACAGTGGGCTACACCATTTTTGCAAAAAGTGGACTTAAAAGTTGAGATATGTGACTGGGTTTTGTTAGCAAACAAAACTTTTGGAGTTTTTGAATGATAGTGGGTTTTGAGTTATGAGTTATGGGTTTTGAGTTTGAGTTATATGTTATGAATACTGAGTTATGAAAACTGAGTCATGTCTAAACCAAATGGGCTCTTAGTTTTCTCTCATTTGTGTTTAGTTGGGAGGATGAAAAACATGCATTCCTATAACAATCTACACAAATATTGAACTCATCCACTTCAACATGAACAAAGAGCATCTGATAAATAGTTTCATAATATTCATATTAATAAGCACATAATATAGCATTCACCATTGGAGGTGGGCCTCTACGTTCTACCAAAATGATGCCTACACGTGGTATCTGAACAGTACACATGTGCCCTACATGCTTACACTGAATATACATAACTTGGGTAATTGTATCATCCCAAGCACACAAAATACTACATCCTATAGTCAAGGTACGTAACTTTTATCCCTTGGAGCATAACAGTCCACAAAATATGCGTACCATCATCACATGTCCATGGTTAGAAATACATACATAGCCTGCTTATACTAGCTAATGTTTACAGATAATACAATGCTGTCACATATATGGTACAATCAGAGGTGAATACTAGTACTACAACATATTACCAAATCCAAAAACTACCATCACAGTCAACACCAAACAGATTCGTCAGAGCCAAGTAAAAAAATAACTATCCATCTAAAGCTTCCTCAACTTAGCATTCTTGGCCAGAAATCCCCTAGCTGCCTTCTTATTACACAGATGATCAGAGGTAGTTGCGAGCATATCTTCACTATACCCATCCGACGCCATGGCCATCACCTCAGAGTAAAGACTGGTGTAATCAACAGGCCCTTGGTTGATTTCTTTCAAGGCCACAACAGTTTCCTTAAGCTAATTAGACAGATTAGTGAGAACACTATCATCACTGGGAGGTGCACGGCCTCTCTTACAGGACTTTGAAGCTATGAATCCGGTGGTGGATGATTCTACCATATTCTTTCCCTTCTCCCCCTTATCCATCACACCCTCCTCGCCATCGCCCACAATCTCAGCGTTATCATCATTCTCTTGCTGTGTGTCAAGATCAACGTATGACTTAGTAGAGCTGCTTGTGGCCATATCCTTACCCACTACAATGGCCAACTCATCATACATTTATATCCTCTTGTTCAAAAACTCGACATGCTCACGATGTGCCCGTAAGGGAGAAAGGAACGTAGAAAATTCAATATTCACTTCAATAATTAGAATTGACTCATATAGATGCCATATTCACTCATATTAATCAATATTTACTAACATAACTCAGTACACATCACAGAAGCATCAAAACAAGACTATATTAACAAAATATTGTTGAAAGCCATTCCATAACTTCCTTCTGATAAGTCTTGGCATTGCATGTGATCATCTTAAGGTTGTCGTTCCATCCAAATCCACTCTTCTTCTGAAGAGTCTAGATGGTACTCCACATAGTCCTCAACATACATAACCGGTTCTCCATAAACGAGGGGTAGCACTTTACCCCAAACTGAGTAAAGATGGCCTTTGCTACAGTGACAAAGGAGCCTGCCTTGAAAGTGTTTGAGGGCTTGTTGCCCTTCATAGGCTCTTCAGGAAGTAGGGTAAGCATGGTAGTGTGCATTAGGGGTAACCACCTGAATTGCTTAGAGCCCACCTTCTCCTTCTCCTTCTCTTTCTCTTTCGACATTGCTACATGTAAAAATTGTATAGTGAGAGTAACATTTAATAATTACTGTGCATATGAATAACAAAACAAACACACATACAACCATGCTTATTTGAGGAAAAAACGCATTAACATCAATGAGCCTACAGATATGCACAAAAAACAAAACAACTATTGGAAATAACAATGTAATACTGAAAATAATTATCCTTTCACCACCATAAGTCTATAATAAATACATTGTCTTTACACAACAGATAATTATAGAAAAATCATTCTAAGTGTCATCAATTATAGAAAAAAAAAACATTACATATTACAACTATAGAATTCTGAATCACACATATTTAAAGTACTACTCTCCACTCCTGGTATAATCGACCACATGGCTTGGCATATCTCATCTCTCTTAACATTTCACAGTCTATTTTCTACAGTGGAGTCCTGACATGAATGTGTTTCCGCTTCTCCACCGCTAGACTCTAATTGGTTCATTGCAACTTCCATCATATAATCAGTAGGATCAACCCCCATAATGTGATTATGAATCATACAATATGCTAACACTACTTCCACTTGGGTTTCAAAAGACCAAAATGGTTCTGCATCCAAGACTCGAAAACGTTTCTTCAATACTCCAAACCCTCACTCAATGCTAGTTCTCAAGGATGAGTGACGGAGGTTGAACAATTTACGTTCATTCTCAGGAGGAAGATCACTAAACTCTTTCAAGTGATATCAAACACTCCAATAAGGTGACGAAATTCCATTTTTATTACCATACCCAGCATCACCAAGATAATATTTACCTACATATATTGAAAATAAACCGAAATCACTACTATTCTTTAGTAAAATGAACAAAATTTAATAAAACTAAAACCTAAAATGTGAAGTAATCCTATAATACCTTCGGGAATTGAAAATCCCTCTAGTCTAGCGAATGCATCATTTAATACACGCAAATCATATGCATTACCTTCCCATCCAGCCAATACATAAGTGAACTTCAAGTCAAAACTAATGGCAGGTAAAACATTTTCAGTGGTTCCATTTTTGCGACCACAAAAGCTTCCTTGTATTTTAGGTGGGATAGATGCACGAATATGTGTACCATCTATTGCTCCAATACAATCCTAATTTTCAACAGATATAATGGTTTAAAAAATACACAAAATCTTCACAATTACAAAAATACACAAAAGTTCTAATATTTACCTTAAAATATGGGTAGAACGTTATGCTATCCCTTATCTCTCGGGGTGTATATTCGCTAGGCAGTCTTATTAGAGCTCTATATAATTTCAAAATCCTCCTAAGGACGACCCTAAAATATCTATGAACAATCTCAGTCGATTTATGGAACTAACTACCAATTACACAGAACCTCACATTATGACCAATTATGTGTAAGAAAATTTGCACTTGCTCCCTAACGGACATGTGAATAGTTAGTCGTATGTGCTGCCCCTAAGTAAGGATGTCACATAATTGGTGGAAAGCTATAGGCTTCATCCTAATTTGACTTACACAATGTCTCTCACTTTCGTGCAAAATACTATTTATGTAATGCTCTCTTTCAGCTGCATGATTAACATAAGGTGCCCTACATAGCCGATTACGCTGCAATTTCCTTAACAATGCAAGCCCCACAAGGAGGATAGATGCAACTGAGACAAGAATTGCTGCTTTGGTTTTTCTCTTCATCTAAAAATAACAAACACTATGCTATAAGAGGTACATAAACAAGCGTTCTATTTAAGACATTACACAGTGTATAGAATAGCACAATGACAAAACAACACAGCACACCCTGTCAACCAACACAACAACGTAATCTCTAACACAATCAGTATATACAGCCATGCCTAGTTTTTATTAAACCATCCAGATTCACATAAATATTGTAACAAGTCCAATTCAAGAACAATGCTAAATTCAGTTTACCAAAAAATTTCACAAGTTGCCATATACCTTCATAAACACTATTACAGATAACATTATGCACATATATTTATATAGAAATAAATATATAAATAACTATGAATATATATATATATATATATGAATGTCTAAATAAATAAATATATATATTTATATGAATATCTAAATAAATATATATATATATATATATATATATTTATATATATAAATAGCGGATCTGGTACAGGGATGGGGAGTGGTGGGTTTGAGAAGACTCGTTAGAGTGGGACAGATGGGGTGTGGTAGGTTTGAGTGGGAAATTTCAGAGATGGGTTTGAGGAGTTCATCAGAGTGGGACAAATGGGGTGTGGTGGGTTTAAGTGGGAAATTTCAAGGATTGGTTTGAGGAGTTCGTCGGAGTGGGATAGATGGGGTGTTGGGATGCTCAAATCAGTGTGGATTAGTTGTGGTGGGTAGATTGGGTTTAGGCATTGCTTGACCTGGGCTTGCTTTGTCGGAGTTGGGTTTGAGCAAGATGGAGGGGATGAGGATGGACAAGGAGAGAAGAAAAACCAAGGAAGAAGAGAGAAAAGAAAGGAAGAAGAGGAAAATACTACTCACCGTCGCGTGGAAGGGACGAGGATGGCAATCTGACCGGCGAATGTGCTTGGGTTGTCTTCAAGTGGAGTTCCTTTTGAGCTCTCTCTCACTCTCTCTCTTCAAATGTGTGAGTCCAGAAATAGAATGAATGTAAAATAAATGTGTAAAAGGTTTTACGGGTCAGTTGGGGGTATTTTATAGTCAACTAAAAATGATTTTTAGTTTGACCTTATTTGCATGTGCACCCAAACACGCATGATAGTGTAAAATAATTTCCCAATCCTATTTACACCCGAAACAAACGCACCCTAAAATATTTTCTCTCCACTTTTTTTTTTTTCATCATTTCTATTTCATCTCCAACCAAACATACCCTAAATGAATAAATGGTGAGTTCTAGATTTTTGGTCTATTTCTTGTTGTAATATTGTGTACAAATGCTTGATCAAGCTTCTTACTAATAAAGCCAAATACGCATTCCTAATTTTATTAGTCCTAATCAAACTACCTCTATTCATGGGAGGATTATAGGTGAAACTATTTTCTTAACTTAAGAGATGGTAAAAAATTGTCATAGGAATTCTAGTTAGCCAAGCTGGTTTATGTTGGAGCATTTTAATATAATTTAATTAAAAGGAATTTATATGACAATATAAATGTAAATATATAAGAGTTAATATGAAAGATAAGGAGTTAGTGAAATATTTAATCCCATCTTGAAAATGAGAGAGACTCTTTTATTCATTTTAATTGGGTGATTAATGGGCTGATGTGTGTATTTTTTTAGATATTGGCTAGATATGTACGCAAGGGGAGGTGAAGGGAGGAGGCTATCTGTTTGGGCATTTTCATTCTTTAGAAACTTCTTATCTCATCCATTAATTGCGTAACTCCAACCTACCAGCATTATATCTAGCAATTAATCTTGTAACACCCACTACATTAGAATTATTACCCTAGTTAATCAGAATTAATCTAGGAGAGATTCTTGGTAAGGAAGGGTGTTCTTTTTTATGGAGTTTTGAGTTTGAATACTTTGTGGAGAAGTTGTTTTAGCCATACAACATTTGTTGGGCTGTTATATATTGGGAGAGACACGTGACGCGCCTCAGTTCAAATAGTGTTGTGTGTGTTTTAATCTCAAATAAATAATATTTGAAAGTATTATTTAGTTTCTCTTTGCGCTATTTCCGTTATTATTGTGTTTGCACCAATAGTTTACAATAAATGATCGTCTTAGAAAAAGATGATGCTTCTTAGAGTTTTGTGTTGAACTCTTTGGAAGCAATTGGCATCCCAGATTAATTAGTTTATGGATTAGGTTAAGGAGTCCAGCACTACACAGTCTACACCTAAGTTTTTCATTGCTTTAGATAGAGGGCTAGTGCGATATTTTTATAGAAAAGAGAATTCAATTTTTGTTCGTGTACGGTTGTGAATCTTGTGATTCCCTGGGCACATAGGGACAGTAGTTCTATATAATGCCGCCGTAAAAAATTCACTCGATTAGGAAACGCAGTGATATATCATAATGCTTAAGTAGTTGTAGGTACAAATAAAATCCTTACTATAAGTGGTTCTTTAGCGATGATTTTAAATCGTGGCTATTCCTCATGTGAAAGATCTTTTTGCAATCTATAGTACTCATCATAATCGTTGTTACAGATGATTGTTAAAATAAATTTTGTTATACCAACAATTCTGTTATGTGTCGTTAATAGACCTATTCTCATGTTCTTTTCAAGATAATTTTAGTTACGCATATAAATTAAAAATAATTGGTACAAACATTTTTGGATTTTTAACTATGATTTTTACATTTTTAAGGTTCGTGGTTTTAACCACAGCTAAAAATCACATTTGTTGTATCCTAGGCTATAAATTAGAGGGGATTCAATAATATTTGGATTGTATACAGCGATAAGAGATACTCTAAGCCCCCATTTTTTGATTATCAAAAAAAAAAAAGAGATACTCTAAGCCAATGTGTGTATAATATATAAGATATCTTTAAAAAGTATAATATATTAGTACATTGAATGTAGATTACATTAGGAATAGTAATCTTTTTTTTTTTTTTTGAGAAAGAGTTTCAACCTATGGCATTCGCTCCTGATGATAGCTCTTTATCATCAAACTAAGACACCAATCAGTTTTTGGTATAGGAAGGGATTGAACCCCAGATCTCTTATACAACCATCAGAGACTTTATCAGTTGAGTTAACTGGAATCCACAAATAGTAATTTTTATTATTGAGAATAGAAGACATTGTAATAGAATAACTATTACTATTCATAAGTTTGGTTGTTATATATGAAAAGCTTGTAAAAGAAGATGTGTAAGGAAATTTTATATTTTTAGAAATATATTAATTTTAAAACCTATTATATGCACTAAGGAATAGCTATTACATCATTTTTAAAGAGGAATAGTTATTCTTTAATTGAAAGAATACTTATTCCAATGTAATAATTAATCCTTGTAATAAAGATACAACCAAATGACCGAATTTCTATTACACATGAATAATTAATCCATTATTGGAGGTATTACAGCATACCAAACATAAAGAGTACTTCAAGGATGTACAGTTGTAATCCTAGAATTTTTGTATTAGTAATGCAGTGACAATCAGAGATGGAGCTACATTAGTTCCTAGAGAGGCCTTGCCCCCTAAATTTTTTTTTTTTTTTTTAAATGGTGTATATACTTGATCTTAACAACAAAAATTAATATTTTTTGATAGAAAATTATTGGACATGTAATAAGATAATAAACATAGCGTTTGTTTGATTGTAAAAGTCAAAGGCTTTATCATGGTTCATGTCTTTTAATATGTAAATAATTTTCCATATGTAATATAGTATCCGGTGGTTGTTCTTTCTTTAAAAACAGAGTTTTATTTTGGTCACCATTTTAGTTGCCGTGCCCTGGGCACAGATCTAGATGATCCTAAAATATACGTGTAAAACGTGCACCTATCTCATTAGTCATTTCCTCCTACTTATAATTGGCATTTCTAAAAATAATATTTATTAGTACTATGCTAATTTAGATTCGTTACAAATCACAGCACATTATATGAAAAGTCATTCATCAAAAAAAGAAAGAAAAAAAGAAAAGAAAAGAATATTATATGAAAAAGTCTAGGACAATAGAATTTTTAAAAGTTTTTGCCACAACTTTAACGTGACAGAGTGTGCTTGGTGAATAAAATATAGTAGATCCATGTGTAAGTGATACTTAACCACTCTCAACTTGTCATGTCAAAGTTGTAACAAAAAAATTGTGGAATAATTTGTAATCTTAAAATTATACCATTGTATTAAATTTCAGACCCAATAATTGCAATTTGCAAACTCATCTCTCATTCTCTTTCTCAAAAACTCACCCACCACATTTTTGTTACAATGAATTCAAGTAACAATGTGTTGGAGTATTTTAATATTAATTAATTAAAATGAATTTAAATGATAAAGTAAATGTAAAGATGTGGAAGTTAATATTGAAGATAAGGAGTTAGTGGAATGTTTAATCCCATATTGAAAATGAGAGGGACTCTTTTATTCTTTTTAATTGTGGTGATTAATGGGCTAATATATATTGATTCACATATTGGGCTAGATACGTACACAAGTTAGAGAAGGTCTGCACACCATCTTACCACTAAAAAACTTGTCAATCATAATTGACATTTCTAATAATATTATTATTATTATTATGCTAATTTAGATTTGTTACAAATCACAGCACATTATATGAAAAAGTCATTCATCAAAAAAAAAAAAATATATATATATATATATATTATATGAAAAAGTCTAGGACAACAAAATTTCTTAAAAGTTTTTGTCACAACTGTAACGTAACATAGTGTGATTGGTGAATAAAATATAATAGATCCATGTGTAAGTGATGCTTAACCACTCTTAATCTGCCATGTTAGAGTTGCAGTAAAAAAATTGTAGAATAATTTATGATCCTAAAACTAGCTATATCATTGTATTAAATTTCAGACCCAATAATTGCAATTTGCAAATTCATCTCTCATTCTCTCTCTCAAAAACTCACCCACCACATTTTTGTTACAATGGATTCAAGTAACAATGTGTTGGAGCATTTTAATATTAATTAATTAAAATGCATTTATATGATAACGTAAATATAAATATGTGGAAGTTAATATGGAAGATAAAGAGTTAGTGGAATGTTTAATCTCACATTGAAAAGGAGAGAGACTCTTTTATTCTTTTTAATTGTAGTGATTAATGGGCTAATATGTATTGATTCAGATATTGGGTTAGATACATGCACAACTTAGAGAAGGTCTGCACACCATCTCACCACTAAAACTCGTCAATCATAAACATCTGTGTGCAATTCTTAAAAAATGTGCTCGGTAAGGTGTAACACTTGCACAATTGAAATCCTTTTCCTAGTTGAACTAATATTTTAATTGTTTTTTCTTTTCTTGGTTATTTTTTTTTTCTTTTCTCAAGTAGAAGTAGGTTTATTATTCCTTTCCTAAAATAATTAGAAGAAATTTTATTCCTATAAATACTTTTTATAGAGAGGTTGATTATTGTTATACGTTTATTAATAAAAGTTCGTTAGAGATGTAGAACTTATTGTTATGCGTGTATTATTGTTTTCTTTATTATTTTGCCCACTAGCCTAGTTTTCTTGTAGAACCTAGGTTTCGTGGAAGAGTTGTAGTAATTGTGTGTTACAGATTTTGCATCTACACGCCTACGTTGCATGTTGGTATTAGAGTAAGGCTAGGTTCCTACAATAGCACAAAGAGGAGCATGTGGGGGAAGACTTGTTGCCATAAATGACGTGTATGCACGCGATGAGGTTGCACGCAATGCGCAATTAGAGGCGTTCTTTTTACGAACAGATGAGTGGTTTGATGCACTTTCAAAGCAGCTCACCGCCTTAGCTGTTGGAAATCGACCTCAAAATTCTCATCCAAATCCATGTTATGTGAAGGAGGAGGAGGATCTCGATATCTCGATATTGAGGAGGAGGACTGTGATATCGAAGAGGATGATAAATACACTGAAAGAGTTTGTGCAGTAAATTGGGATTCTCAACCAATTTATGATGACTATCCTAAAGATTATAGTCAAGGAGACAAGATTGGGCTTGATGAAAATAAAGTCATATACATAAAAGGTAAGCCCATAACTCACATCATCGATGAGACTTTAATCATTAAAGCACAAGAGGTTATTGATTTCTTTTATTACAATCATATGTTGGTACAATTGGTTTGTTCATCAATAGATGAATTCTCTATTGATGAGCGAATTTTTAATTTACTAAAGTTTGAACTTGAACACATTAAACATTATGATTTCATTGAGGTTGATGAGCTTCCCAACAAAAAATTTCTTGATAGTGTATTTAATATTAATTTGGAATGATTGATGGAAAATTTATTGATCCAACCTGGGAGGATTTTATTGAACAATAATTGATAGAAGTCAACAAGAGGCATGAATGAGTGATTTTAAGTAATCTTTGTGGAGGAGGCAATATGAAGTTTATGGAGGTGTGCATGGATTCCTTTTTTGTACTTATTTCTTGTATCCCAATATGGCAAAAGAGGTCAAGAATAAAAATTCGTATATCAAGATTTATTATGAGTGAGAAAAAATTGATAAGTAGCATATTGATTCGTCTTATCTTGCATAGAAGGGTAGGATGGAGAGGATTATTCAAGATTCCAATTGATCGTGGAAGATTGCCACAAAATTTGAGGATGAGTTTTCCCAAACCTCAAGAGAATGATGTAGATTGGTTAAAGGAGATTAAAATATTTTATATTGTTTTTTCTTTCCTAGTGGAATTAGGATTTATTTGTTTTTACTAGTTCAATTAAAATTCTTTTCTTAGTTGAACTAGGATTTTAATTGTTTTTTCTTTTCCTAGTTAAATTTTTTTTCCTTTCTCAAGTGGAAGTAGGTTTATTATTATTTTTTTTCCTAAAAAAAGTAGGAGGAATTCTATTCCTGTAAATACTCTTTATAGAGAGGTTGATTATTGTTATGAGTTTATTAATAAAAGTTTGTTAGGAATTTTTTCTTTAATATTTTGCCTACTAGCCTAGTTTTCTTATAAAACTTAGGTTTTGTGGAAGAGTTGTAGTAATTGTGTGTTACTGCTTCTACATGCCTACCCTGCATTACCTTGCCCCCTAAGATTAAAAAACAAAGGAGTGTATATATACATATATATATATATATATATATATTGTTGAGGAAAATGGAGTAAATAATTGATCTTAAGGACAATAATTAATATTTTTATTAGAAGATTATTGGACATGTAATAAGATAATAAACATAACTTTTGTTTGATTGTAAAAGTTAAAGGCTATGGTTCCTGTCTTTTGATACGTAAATAATTTTCTATGTGTAATTTAGTATCCGGTAGTTGCTTTTTCTTACAAAAGAGAGTTTTGGTTTGGTCACCATTTCAGTAGGCGTGCCCTGGGAATAGATCATCCTAAAATATACACAAAAGAGCATTCCCATTAAAGATGTTAAAAGCTAAAAATGCTAAATTTTAGCATCTTACTCCAAAAAAACACACTCTAACAAGGGTGTTATTGTTAAAAATTTTAGAAGTTGAGCTATAGTAGACTGCTATCTATAACAATTCACTGTAACTCAAATCTTATAAAAATAATATTTTTTTAATATGTTTTCAATTAAATATCTTTTCTCTCTCTCTCAGTATTCTCTCTTTTGTCTTCTTTCTCCGGACTTTCTTTTCTCTCACTTCTTTCTCATTTTCTTCACTCTTGCACTGGTTTCTCTCCTCTATCCTTTTTCTTTCTTTCTCATTGGTTCTTTCTGTTTCTTCCTCTCTCCAACCCTCTCGCCCTTGCCCTCTCTTGCTCGTCCCTCACTCTCTCATTGGTTTCCCATGGGTGCGAGTTACATTGCTTCGGCAGTCACTGTGGGTCAGTCACGATGGGTTTGGGTTGTGGGTCACAGTTTGATGGTGGATCGGATTTGGTGGTGGGTGAAATTTTGTGATGGCTTGATTTTGTGTTTGTAATGGTGGTTGTTTTTGTGATTTGGTGGCCGGGTTTTTGTTCAGTGATTAGTGATTTGGTGATTTGTAATGGATAGGTTTTGATGGTTGTTTTGTAATTGGTGATTTGTGATGGTTGGGTTTGGTAATTGCTTTGTGATTGGTTGTTTGATGGCTGAGTTTTGTGATTTAGGGGTTGTTTTGTAGTGGTGGTGGCTAGTGGTGGGTTGATTTTGGGTTGGGGTGTACGGTGGTGGCAGGTGGGTTGGTGAGTGATGGTGGCTGGTGGTGACTATGGGTTTGCTGGGTTGGGTTTGTTGTGGGTTGGGTTGCCTGGTGGTGACTGTGAGTTTGTTTTTGTTTGTGATTTTGGTGGTTAGGAGTTGGGTGCTGGTGGTGGCGACGACTATGACTGTGGGTGGTGGTGGCTGTGATTGTGGGTTGTGGGTTGTGGGGAGTGGAAGAGATGTGATTCACAATAATATAAATATATATATATATATATATATTTTTTTTAATGAAGTGGTAAAAAATATAAAACCTTTGATGTTGGATAAATTGTAAAATGAGTTGTTAAAATAGATAAAGTAGGTTTTTAAGATGCTAAATGCTAAATTTTTTGAGATCTTTAATGGGAATACTCTAAAACGTAAGCCTATCTCATTTTAGTCATTTCCTCTGCGTATAATTGACACATTTTCTCTATAAAAAAAAAATTGACACATTCATTAATATTACATTTTTACCATTTACATGCTTCTCTTCTCCTTAATATCCTCATGGTTGTTTGGTAATTTTACATTTACAATTATTATTATATTATTAGATGATGCCAAATTTGATACGATTTCAAACCCAATAAATTGCAGTTTGCAAACCCATGTCTCATTCTCTCTCTCAAAAACTAACCCACCACCTTCTTCTTGCAATGGATTCAAGCAACAATGAAACAACCCACGAATTCCCACTTTTCAAAGTCTACAAAGATGGTCGAATAAAAAGGTACTCAGACCGTTTTGCCAACGGAGGTCAGGACCTTGTACCAACCGGCCTAGACTCTAAAACCGGGGTCCAAACCAAAGCCGTCGTCGTTTCACCCAAATCAGGTGTATCAACTAGACTCTTCATCCCCAAAATCAATGGCCCAAATCAAAAGTTTCCTCTAGTTGTTCACTACCACGGTAGGGCCTTCTGTATTGGATCACCTTTCATGAAAGTCTTTCATAACTTTCTTGTTTCCAAAGAGCATTCACATAAGGGAATGCTACTTTATCCTATTTTACTATCTTAAAAAGTTACTTTATCAATTATACAATACCATTTTACAATACATCCAGCATCCCAATTTTTATTTTCCTATTCTATTCATTAAAATAATATATCTACACTATAAAATAATATAATCAAATCTCTGTCTCCACCCATCACACTTTTATCTTTTTCCTCACAGGCTCTCTCTTTCAACCACCCACCACCACCACCCCTGCCACAATAAACCCACAACCACCATAACCACACAAAAAAAAAAAAAAAAACCATTATATCACCACATTTGCCACAAAAAACCCACCACTACCACCGTGAAAAACCCATCACCACCACATTTGCCACGAGAAACCCACCACCACCTCCACCCACAAAACCCACAAAGCCATCGCGAAAAAACCAACCAAACACCATAGCCACAGCCACAAGAAACCGGCCCCCATGCCACCACCAAACTCAAAAACCAAACAACAACCAAGCCCATGCCGATCTCCACAAACCCAGACACAGGCCACCCTTTCCACGTTGATCTCCAAAAACCCAAACACAGGCCACAACAACCACAAAAAAACCCTATCGGAACCCACCTAAACCCACCTCGCCAATCTCCACCTCAATCGTGCTGCCACGCCGATCTCCACATCGCCATGCCACCACGCCGATCTCCACATCGCCATGCCACCACGCCGATCAACAAACCCACTACACCAATCAGACCCACGGCAGCAACCAGAGAGAGAAAGCAACCACGGTGGCAAGCAGATAGAGAAGAGGGAGAAATGAAAAGCACAGTTAGAGGGAGGTGCCGCCACGCTGATCTCCACTTCGCCATGCCACCACGCTGATCAAGAAACCCACTACGCTGATCAGACCCACAGCAGCAACCAGAGAGAGAAATCAACCACGACGGCTAGCAGATTGCACGGATAGAGAAGAGGGAGAAGAGAGGAGTGTTTGAGCCTGAGCTGAGCGTGAAAGACAGAGGAGAGAGAGTGAGTAATAAAAAAATGAAATTTAAGTTTATAATGGGTGAACAGTGACTTGTATAAGCAAAATGGTGCTGTAGCAATATTGTAAAAAAATTTACAATTAGCAGCTTGGATGCAGCCTGGTTTTTGTGCGAAAATGCTAAAATTTGCCAAGATATGGCATATGAAAGTCCTAGTGCAAATGCTCTTAGCCTCAGAAGCTAATGTGGTCGTTATTTCCGTTGATTATAGGCTAGCCCCAAAGCATGCTCTTCCAGGTGCATATGAAGATTCCTGGGCCGCAATGCAGTGGATTTCAGCCCACTCAAATGGGCAAGGACCTAAACCATGGTTGAACCAGTACGTGGATTTCAGGCGGATTTTTATGGCGGGCGAGAGTGCTGGGGCTAATATAGCCCATTATGTTGCAGTCCAAGCTAGTGTTAAAGGATTGGCTGGTCCTAGTGTTATTTAGTAGACATGGCAAAACGGGTGGGTCGAGTTCGGATTCAGGTCGGGTCAAACGGGTTATGGGTCAAACGGGTCATAGGTAAAAAACGGGTCATTTTAAGTAGGTTAAAAACAAATTCGGGTCAATCAGGTTGTGGGTCGGGTTGACTCGTATTTTTCACATGAAATTTTTTTTTTTTTTTTAATAAAGAAAACAACATGTATTTGCCATTTGAAAAGTTATGCAACAAATTACTTGATATAAAATGTATTATTTTGAATTCACCACTTATATTAAGAATGAACTCAGTTAAACTCATTAATTCTTATTCAATAATTTTAAAATTATATAAATCCTAACATTGCTATCTAAAACAAAATAATACAAAGATAAGTAAAACAAATACACAAATTTTATTTCTATACAATAACAACATTCCAAAATATAAAACAAAATTACAAATGACTTATTGGATAACCCATTTGATAAAGAATAAAAACATATAAGAAATTTACTATCTTCAAAATTAATTTTATAATCTATTATCAATTGTGGTTGGCACTCTATTTCAATTGAGATATACATTAAAGTTTGATTGCTTACTTATTTATACATGGTCTCTTTTATGAATATCATTTCATTGTTAAGCAATACACACACACTAGTAAATATCATAATTTATTTTGAAAAGCCATTTATTTTGGACATAAATTGTTAAAAAATAGGTCTAAGCATTCATAATTTATGCTAATTTGTTACTTTGGTTTCACTATTTTCACACTTGTGAACGTTTCTCACACATGTCTACAATTTTAAATCTATGTTTTTAACTCTACTGTAATTAGATTATCTTGGCATGTACTTTACTATTTGATATTTAAAAATTTTTATTCATTACAGAATGCTCAACCATTTATCTTTCAATTAATTTACATGCAGTTATGTAAATACATCAATTGTTTCCTTAAAGCGCACAACAAACAATTAAACCAATATTGTCTTAATTTTACTATTTTTTTTACCCCAAAATATTTTTTTTTTAATGGTCCGGGTCGGGTCAGGTTGACCTGCAAAAACACGGGTTAGGTCACGGGTCAACCCGTTTTTGCTCTGGGTCAAAAATCAGGTTCAAGTCGGGTATTTTTCAGGTCGGGTCAGAAAATTCTGACCCATTTTGCCATGTCTATGTTATTGAATCAATCTTATTGCACTCGTATTTTGGGGGTAAAGAGCCTGATAAAATGATTGATTATTTGTACCCGACTAGTGCTGGGTTCAAGGATCCGATACTGCACCCGGAAGTGGATCCGAATTTGTCAAAGATGGCTGGTAAGAAAATGCTGGTTTGCGTGGCGGAGAAGGATTGGCTGAGAAAGAGTGGTTGGAATGGTAGTGAAGGAGTTTTTGAGAGCAAGGAGAGGGGCATGGGTTTTTTCTATTGAATCCCAGTAGTGACAAGGTGGGGCCACTGATGAAAGCCATGGTTGATTTCATAAATCAGAACCAAAGTTAATGTTGTTGGTTTGTCATTTAATGAAGACTTTCGAATTGTTGTATATAATTGGACTCTGGTGGTGAGCTATGAATGTATTTGATATTATTATTTAGTAAAATAAAATATATGTGTTAGTTGAGTACTTTGAATTTGGCATCACCAATTAATTATTTGAGTACCTTGACTTTAGCAAAACGGTCTGGGTACATAGGTATAAATGAGGAATAACACATATAGCTGTCAGCAAAAAAAAAAAAAAACACGTATAGCGGTTTTCTATATTAAATTGTCGCACAATATTCATCTTATATTGGCAATTAGAAAAATATCGATGCATCATAATGCTTAAATAGTTGTAGCATTATGGCTGCTTTATGGCTGAAAATCCGGAATGGGCAAGGATTGGTTATGGCTGCTTTATCACAACAAATTCCATCACCTGCTTCGGTGGAGATGGTGGAGGTGTTAGCGGCTCGTCAGGCTCTGGTTTTTGCTAAGGAACTTGGGTTTGACAGGATGATCTTGGAGGGTGACTCTGAGATGGTTATTAAGGATGATCTTGCAGGATATTAAGTTGTTGTTTTCTAGTTTTTCTTTTATTTCAGTCAAGCATATTCATAGGGAAGGGAATTGTGTTGCCCACAAACTTGCTAGACGGGCTATTAGAGATCCTTTTCTGGTCTGGATGGAGTCTGTTCCTCCAGATATTCTTGATGTTTATCAACTTGATCTTTTAAGGATGCATTAATAAATCATTAACCCAAGGGGGTTGCTTCTCAAAAAAAAAAAAAAAAAAAAGTTGTAGCTACGAATAAAATTCATTACTATTGGTGGTTCTTTAGTGATGATTTATTGTTTGAAACGGAGCTTAGACCTTGAAGTTTTGAGTTTTGAATTTCAATCTTGAAGCACACTTAACATACTTTTAACTCTATTGCCTTCAATTGCGTATGCAAATATGAAATAGTATAAAAAAAATTTTGTTCATTTTTGTTGTATGCTAGACAATAAAGTTGAGGGGATGCAATGATACTAGGCTAGTATAGAGAGATGAGATAGACTCCAACCCACTGTATGTATAATAAATTAGTTGTCTTATATTAAAAAAAAAAAGTATAATTTATTGGACAAAATTTAGTTACGAAATTAGTTGTAGTCTAACTCTATAACCTTACTCAATAAAATAAACATTATTATATATTTTAAAAATCTAACCGCTGAATTGTATATTCTTTACGTTCTTAATACACATGTCAAATTTTATGTAAATTGAATATCATTCAGTATATGATTTATAAGCCTATATTTTATGTATAATTTTAAACTGCAAAACTTGCAATTTATTTTATTGAGTTAGCATATCTGATATAAAAAGAATATGTAATTTAATCGTGAATTTGTCAAAATTTACCTCTAATAAAAAAATATTAAATAAGGTTATAGTTTTAGGTTATTACTAATTTTGTGATTAAACTTTATATATATATATATATAGAGAGAGAGAGAGAGAGAGAGAGAGAGAGAGAGAGAGAGAGAGAGAGAGAGAGAGAGAGAGAGAGAGTAATTCTGGGGTTAGGTAACATGGTGACAATAGACTACAATCGATCGAGTGTCCCACTCCCATGGTCCCATGCCATGATGCCATCACTAACACTATGATGCCACTGCCCATGCCCACGCAAGAGAGACCCATCTCTTGCTACCTAGTAGACGTAAGACCCGTCCCTAACTCCCTATCGCATACGGCATACCCAAACTAGAGACCCATCTTGCCGCCGTCGTCGGTTGCTCGATCTGCCCAACCCAGCCCAGCTTCGTTGCTCCACTGCTCCAGCCTTCATAGTTCACAGGTATTTAATCTATCATTTCCTTCAAAACCTAATATAATATTTGTGAATCTCAAAATCTAACAATCTATGCTTGTGTTGTGGACTTGTGGTGTTTGTGTTTTTACTGATGAGTGATGAACTGATGTTGGTGATTCCGTGATTGTGAATTGAATCTATGACTCTGTGATTGTGTTTTTTTGGCTTTTTGGCTTTGTGACTCTCTGTGATTGTGTTTGTGACTTTCTCTCTTATATTATATTATATTATATTATATTATATATATATATATATATATAGAGAGAGAGAGAGAGAGAGAGTTTGTAGAGATTAGAGAATATAATAGTGTATAGCTTGTCTGGTTGTTCTTTGTTGACAAGTAGTTGGGCAACAATAGGGACAAGTGACAAAAAAAAAAAAAAAAAAAAAGTTAAGAAAAGTTTTTGTTAGTAGTGTTGAATAAATTTATAGTGTTGATAGTGGGATTGGGTTAGTGTCTGAAATATGGAGACAAGACAAAGACAAAGAGATAAATAAAGGCAAAGACCAACGATAAAATAAAAAAAAATCATATAATATAGAAAATTGTCACACAAATTTAAGAAAATAATAGTGATTCTTATTTTATTTGTAGATCATGAAAAAATCAACTACAATGTTTGATTTTTTCAAAAGAAAGTATTCAAATTCTTTAGAAGTCAATGTGGGATTGCCAACAACTAATGTTGCTATTCCAATCCCAGAAAATGTGGATGTTCCAATTCTAGAAAATATTCATTCCCCAATTCCGGAAAATGTCGATGTTCCAATCCCAAGAAATATTCATTCCCCAATTCCAGAAAATGCCGATATCCCAATTCCGGAAAACAACCATATCTCTCAAACACAATTTCAAAAAGTTGATCTTGATTCTTTGGATCATGATCCCGGAACACGCAAACAAATATGGGAATATCATGTTAATCAACGTGATGAAATTAGACGGACTTACATTAAAAATGGTCCGCACCAACCTCCTCTAGAGACATACAAAAAAAGTGGAAAGCACAATTGTAGCTTTCAAGCTTCTTGGTTTGAATATTATTCAACATGTCTTGAATATTCTCCTACGAAAGATGCAATTTATTGTCTACCCTGCTTTGTCTTTCATAATCCAAATGGGGTTGTGGGACAAAATACATTCACTGTTGGTGGATTTAGAAATTGGAAAAAAGTTGGGGACAAAAATTGTTATTTTCAAAGTCATATAGGAAAAGATCTTAACTCAGCTCATAGAGTTGCTGAGCAAATGTGTAAGGATTTGATGAACCAATGGCAGCATTTACAAAGGGTAGTTGATCATTTCACTACTGAACAAATTGCAAATAATCGATTGCAACTGAAAGCCTCAATTTTTATTGTTCGACATCTTGCCTTTCAAGCTATAGCTTTTAGAGGTCGAGATGAAAGTTTTAGTTCATCTAATCTTGAGAACTTTCTTGAATCATTGGGTATTGTGACTTTTTGGAATGAGAAGGTTGTTGAAATAATAGAAAAAAGCTCCCAAAAATGCAACCTACACATCACCTAGGATTCAAAAGGAAATTCTACATGTTTTCTCAGCCAAAGTGAAGAAGGCCATTCGGGAAGAAATTGGTAATGCAAAGTTTTGCATAATGGTTGATGAAGCTCGTGATGATTCCATGAAAGAGCGAATGGCTATGGTTTTTAGATACGTTGATGCAGAAGGCTTTGTGAAAGAACTTTTTTTGGGCTTATTCATGTTGTTGACACTATGGCTTTGACTCTAAAGACGGGGGGATATATTCTTTGTTATCTCAACATTGCTTAGATATATAAAATATTCGAGGGTAAGGATATGATGGAGCAAGCAACATGCGAGGTATGTGGAATGGATTATAAGCTTTGATTTTGAATGATTGCCCATATGTTTACTGCATCAATTGTTTTGCACATCGCTTACAATTGGCATTAGTAAAAGTATCAAAATAAGTTGTCCCCATTAGTGGGCTTTTTCTTAAATTGCTTTTGGTGATCAAAACTGTTAATGCTTCATGCAAGCGTAATGAGCAACTGAAAGTTGCCAATGCTAATGAAAAAGCACATTTGATTGATGTTGAAGAGCTTGGGACTGGAAGTGGACTTAATCAAATTGGCACTTTACAACGACCTGTAAAAACACGTTAGAGTTCACATTTTAGATTAGTTTCTAGCTTATTAAAGATGTTTACTTCAATTGTTGAAGTTTTACTAAATATAATTGATGATGCAAGTGATGGAGAACATCAAGCAAAAGCAAAGTCAGCTTATGATGGATTAACTTCATTTGAATTTGTCTTCATCTTGCATCTTGAGAAGGAAACTATGGAGATCACTGATAAACTTTGTCAAGCTTTGCAAAGCCAATCTCAAGACATTTTAAATGCCATGCATTTAGTTTCATCTACTAAAGCACTTATCCAAAAATTTAAAGATGATGGATCGAATGACTTACTCACCACTGTGATATCATTTTGTGAGAAGCATTGCCTAAATGTCCTAGACATGAATGCTTGTTATGTTGGGAGGCGAGGTTGAGCTCGTAATCAGCAAGATAACGTTACAATTGAGCATCATTATCGAGTAAATATTTTTTATGCTGCAATATATTCTCAACTACATGAATTAAATCATTAGTTTAATGAAGATGCAATGGAGTTACTTAGGCTTAGCTCAGCTTTAAAACGTCGAAAGGCATTAAAATCTTTTAGACATAGTGATCTTTGTTTGTTGGTAAAGAATTTATATCCACAAGATTTCACAGATTATAATAAACAAGTGTTGGAGAAGGAGCTTTATCATTTTGAGCATAATGTAGTCCAAGATCTTGAGTTCAAAAAATTGAAAAGTTTATCTAAGTTGTGTCAATGGTTAGTGAGAACTAGAAATTCAGAACACTACAAACTTGTTTATAGAATCGTAAGACTTGTACTTACTCTTTCAGTTTCTACTGTTACTACAGAGTGAGCATTTTTAGCTATGAAAGTTGTTAAAACTGACATTTGAAACAAAATGGAAAATAATTTTTTGACGGACTCTTTGATGTTATACATTGAAAAGGATATAGCTCTTACATTTAGTTTGGATTCAATCGTGGATGATTTTGAAGATTTGAAAGAGCGTCGAGTTCCCTTTTCATAGATGATTGTATTAAGAAACAATTGTATTTCGTGTCTTTTGTTTTTGTTGGTAGATGATTGTATCTTAATATATTAAGAAACAATATTTTTGAGTATTTGTCTTAGTTGATAGTTTATTAATACTATATGGATGCGTATTTGAATTTTTTTTTCCTTATCACCCCCCCCCCCCTCTGGGCGCCCCCAGCTTGAAATCCTAGGTTCGTCCTTGGTAAACGCATCGAGGCTTGGATCACTCATTACAAATTAAACATTTCCAATTTTTTTTTCTTCTTTTGTATGAAAATTTCCAATTTCATTTATCATTTATGAACAGGATTGTCATGCATTTATTAGTGTATATATATTCCATGCAAATAGTCACTGTCTACGTTTTATTGTGGATATTAATTTGTCCAAAAATTGTAAATATCACACAAGTAATACTGAATATATATAGTATTTTTTTTTTTTTTTTAGAAATGTAATTATGAATACAATGGATAGGAAATGTATATACTATTAATTGTCTAGCAAGAATTTTTTTCCTTGTTTATTTTCCATTTACTAAATAAGAAAATTTACTATTTTCTTCTTATCTTAGACAGAAGAAAAAATATTTTGTATCAAATGATAACATATCATCTATATCAAAACTTAATAAATGAGAAGCATGTGTATAAAAATAAACAACACTCACTAACACGTGTATCATAAATGTATACTTTTCTCTTACACATAATTATGAGTTCCGCTAGTTAATTTCATGCCTCATGCCCATTTATTGAATATTGATATCATATGAGAGAGAGAGAGAGAGAGAGAGAGAGAGAGAGAGAGAGAGAGAGAGAGAGAGTTAGTTTTTTGTCGTATAAACCAAGGAAGACAGTCATTTCTAACATAATTTCCATCGAAACTGATCACAACAATGGATTCAACAAACACAAACGAAGTAGCCCATGACTTTCCTCCCTTCATCCGTGTCTACAAAGACGGCCGTGTCGAGAGGCTCCTCGGCACAGAAACCATTCCACCCACCACAGATCCCATAACTGGAGTCCAATCCAAAGACATCATAATCTCACAAGAACCTGGTGTATCTGCTCGAATCTACCTCCCCAAAATCACTACCAACTCGACCCAAAAGCTTCCTCTCCTTATTTACATCCATGGTGGTGCTTTTTGCATCGAATCCCCATTCTCTCCTCACTACCACAACCACCTTAACCTCCTTGTTTCTCAAGCAAACGTTGTGGCTGTGTCCATCCATTACAGAAGGGCCCCAGAACATCCTCTTCCAATTGCGTACGATGACACTTGGGAAGCCATGCAATGGGCTTTTTCACACAAAAATTCTGGTGGGCCTGAAGCTTGGCTCAATGAACATGCAGATTTTGATCGAGTTTTCTTAGCTGGGGACAGTGCTGGTGCTACTATTGCTCACAACATGGTGAGGAGAGTTGGGGTTGATGGTCTTGAAGGGGTTAAGATTGTTGGGATTATCTTGGTCCACCCTTATTTTGGGAATAATGAGCCTAGCAAATTTTTAGACTTTATTTTTCCAACAAGTACTGGGCCTGATGATCATAGAATATACCCAGCTGGGGATTCAGAATTGTCAAGATTGGGGTGCACTAAGGTCCTGGTTTTTGTTGCTGAAAAGGATGGGTTGAATGATAGGGGTAAGAGTTACCATGAGGTCCTGAAGAAAAGTGGGTGGGATGGGACTGTAGAGATTGTGGAGACCGAAGGTGAAGACCATGTTTTTCATTTGTTTAATCCAAATTGTGACAAGGCTGATGACCTTGTCAAACGTATGGCCTCTTTCATCAAGGACAATTAGACCCACTTGCTGTCTTGTTTGTGTGTTTGTGTTTGTGTTTGTGTTTTTCTTTTCTTTTTTTTTTCTTTTTTGGTTGAGTACTGTCTCAAACTTGTAGTGTAATAAGTATTCTCCTCTAATAAATAAAATTCTTAAAGTTTTGTCTTATAGTTACATAGATAATGCTGCCTAATTGAATTTCCACGCTATTATATTTCAATAATGAATTTTTTTTGCGTTATAATATTAGCAGATTATGAGATTTACCTAATGATTTAAGTTAGAGTGTGTTTGGAAAGTGATGAAATTAGAGTTTTTAGCTTATTTTTGCAATTATTCATGTGTCTAAATGCCTTTTTTGGTTCTATTTACGAGTCTCACTGTATTATTCAACTAATTTTTACATTTTTTTTATTTTTTATTTTTTATTTTTACAGTACTTTCAGCAAAAAGTTTTTAATTTCAGTTAAATAAGCTGTTCCCAAAACGATCGACCCTTAATGTCATTTAGGCATGCATAGTGTCTATATATGTTCTTAGTGTCTATTTGGAACAGTTCATTTAGCTGAAACTAAAAACTTTTTGTTGAAAGTGTAGAAAAAATGTTAAAAAATAAGCTGAATAGTATAGTGAGACTCATAAATAATATCAAAAAGTATAGTGAGACTCATAAATAGTATCAAAAAGTGTAGTGGAACTCATGAATAGTAGCAAAAATAAGCTTGAAAGCTCAAATTTGTGCTAAAACACAAGAACTTGTTCAGATCCCCAATTAAAAATTACGGTTAGATTACTTTTACTTTAACTTAGACTAAGTGCGGAACAAGAATAAATAAGCGCAATGAATCGATAACACTACCCTAAGCCATATTCATCCATCATCGACAATATAATGAAAGCTTAAAAAGTAGGGAAGAGAGATGCAAACACAAGATAACACCGAGATGTGTTATCAAAGAGGAAACCGAAGAACTCGGCGAAAAACCTCTCTGTAACCCTCCAAGTCGAAATTGATCCACTAGAGAATAAAGTTGAAGTACACGATTAACAAAAGACCTTCCAAGCCTAGTCTACCCCATGTACTTGAACCCTCCAAGCTCTTGCTACCAACTGACTTTTCGAAGCCTTATCTTCTCTAACTTTCTAGATCTCGCAATTCTGCCCGATTGCATCTGCCAATAAATGGCTCATTCCAATGCTTCCCAGTAGCAACAAAATCTCACTTTACACTCAGGATGGGTGTGGTAAGTATTTGGGCTAGCAACCTCTCAAGAATATAGAAATGGAGACGTAAGAGTTGAGGAAAACCACAAGGAAATATGTAGATGATTGTGGGTATGACAATCTCTAACCCTCAAGTGTATTTTCTAAATTTTTCTCTCTAAAAAGCACTCCTTATAATTTGTGGGTAATGAGAGTATATATAGCAAAACATAACTTTTTGCCAAACAGAATGTTTTGCGGGTCCTTCGCGGGTTGGCCTTACCTGTGAGACACTCACGAAAAGTATAGCCTGGCGTAACTCTTCATCTTCCAATCATGTGCTCTACACGTGGCTCTTTTAATGGGTAAGCTTCTTGTAAGACAGTCGCAAAATCCACTTGTACATCATTTGAAGCTTGAGTCTTCACCGATCTTTCACACTCATCCCTTACAATTAATCCCACATATATACAAGGAAAATGATTGAAGAAATTACAATCAAATTTAGCATGGAATTAAAACCAACACAACATAGTTGGAAATCACAACTTTACAAAGCTGAACAAGATAATCGGCTTATACAGCTCCTCAACAAGATAATTAGTCCTTGGCAAACAGCATTTATACTCAGACACTTAGATCCAAATTCGTAGATATCTGCTTAATTCCCTAAAGAGGTTTTCTATGTAATGAAACAAAGAAGGGTATGTTAGGTAGGTTGGGTTGTTACGAACTTAAACAATAAGTCTTTTCAATCTCAACTTATTATCTATCATAACATATCACCTTAATATGTTCTAAACAAATAATATTATTTCAATCAATCACGACTTATCACCTAAGGATATTATGAAAAACTTATGTCCCAAACATTTAGGGACAGAACTATGGTTGGATGTGTTTTTTTTTTTTTTTTTTAATACTAGTATGTGTGTGTGTATATATATATATATATATATAGCAATTTGGTTCAATAAAATTGCACTTAACTCCCCCTTAACAATATCATTGATTTTTTTAAAGGTTATAACAAAAATTATTGATCTAAAATCTAAAATAAATTTAACAAGCCCAACAACAAAATTTATCAATAGCAAAGTTAAGCCCAAATAACAACCCAAAAAAAACCCATGCACAAAAAAGAAAAAAGAAAAAAATCTAAGCAGATTCTAATTAGGACTCTAGGAACATGGTTTTAAAAACCGGTACGGACATAAAATTGGAAAAGATACTGTTTATCGGTTTTCTAGTCCGACCATGGTCAAATCGGTGGTCATGCCAATGATGTCATAATTAATATAATTAAAATATTAAAATAATTTTTATGTAAATTTTGATTTTTCATAACTTATATTATGAAAATATATAAAATATAAAGATAATTTTGTTAGAATATTTTTTTTTTAGTTAGTAATTATTTGACAAAGTATAATTTGCTAAGTTTGTTATTTTTTTTATAAATAACAATTTAATAGTTTAACTTTAACTCTCTTTTTTTAAAACTAAAAACCAAATGTCACGATGACAAGAAAAGTCATTGACTTCCCAACCCAACTTCCCCACTTCCCAACCACACACGTTTATATCGGTTTACTTCTATTTTTCTTGCCCCTAAAAGTTAGCACCACATGTTACCACTTACTACCATTATATCAGTCAGTACTTTTAAGTTTTAAGACTTATTATATTCAAAGTTTCAACCTTTCAAAATTCAAAATCTTTTCATTTTTCTTTCCCCTCATGGCACAAGACACAATGATTCTCTCACAGACTCTTTCTCTCCAATCTTTCTCAAGACAAGTTCTTCTTCAACATCTAATTTTAGTGGCTCAAAGCATAGATTTCTCATACATTTCATCAACATAAGTATCTTTTTCATTTTATTTTCACTAACAAATCTAAGATTTTCCCCAATATCATTTTAGTGTAGATTTAAGAAGTTTCGCAAGTTTGGTTCTAGTTTTTTTTCCCCCTTTAGTTACCAGAATCGGTTTAACCACATTGATTCCTAGTTTTTCCAGTTGAACCTGCATTTTCTAGTTTTTCTTGGTTTTTCTTCAATTTTCGGTTTTTGATGATATCCGAACTAGATTAAGGTTCGGTTCTCGGTTGAACCTGCTAGTCCGGTTCAGTTTTGAAAACCATGTCTAGGAGAACACCCACACTATTACACATAACATGCAAGACACCAAAATAAATATTAAAAAAAAAAAAGAAAAAAAAAAAAAGAGAAAGAAAACCGGCTAAAGAGAAGGAGTGACAGACAGACTGAGTGAGATATGGGAGGGGCACCTTCAATGTAGCACTAGCACTGTGGCTAGGGGTGTTCACCACACCATAAAAACTACACCAGAACTACCCACAAAATGACATAATCACATCGCACCACATGGTGTAGTGCAGTTTGCGATTTTATAATAAGAAACCGCATCGCACCGCACCTTCTCTATATATTAATATATTTATTTTTTTAATATTAAAAATATTATTAATAGTTTAATAACCCTATTTTTTAACAAAAAAAAAATTAGTTTAATAAATCTAGCAAGTGTTGATTAGGAAAGCTAGCCCAAAATAAAGAAAAATTAGCTCAATAGTTTAAAACTTAGCCAAAAATAAAGGGAAAATTCAGTTTTGGGTTGGGCAGGAAAAGTCCAAAATTTGAAAAATATACCAGCTTCAAACCATTCAAACCGCATCTTATATACCACACCGCACATGTGACTTCAAAAATGAGGTGCGGTGTGGTTATGGTTTTAGCTAAATTCTGAGCCGTACCACACTGCACTGCATCGCACATGTGATCGCAAAAATAAGGTGCAGTGTGGTTATGGTTTTGGCTAAACCGCACCGCAAAGTGCAGTACTAAAAATGGTCAAAAACCATACTGCACCGTAACACGAACACCCTTAACTATAGCAATATTTGAATTTCTAGAGTAAAAAATTGCTAAACTTTTGTTGGTTGATTTCATAATCTAAGTTGTGATTTATAATTTGAACTAAATACAAATATCAAAGAAAAAAAAAGAAAGAGAGGCAGAGAACTCTATAATATTTGAACTCACAGAAGTAGAGAGAGAGAGAGAGAGAGAGAGAGAGAGAGAGAGGCAATGGGATAGAAGATGCTCCATCTTTCTCTCTTTAATAAAGTTATATATATATATATATATATATATATATATATATTAGTAAAACCCTCTCTAAAAATAGCTGGGGTATATTTATGTATTGTACTTGTCTCTTAGTGCCTGTCTGTAAGTGTATTTAAAAAAAAATTAAATTAAATCAAAGTTGAGATAACTTTGAAATTAATTGGTTTGTTGTTTGAGATTTAATAAAGTTAGTTGTTTGTAGTGTTGGGTTGTGTGCATGGTACTTAAATAATTTGTAGGTTACTGAACATATTTGTAGATTAATTTTTTGTGCATTTTTTTTTTTCTGCCCCCTAACCTTAAGTCCTAGTTTCGTCCATGCAAACATTGCTTAAAGTTAAATGAGGAAAAATCATTTACACATTAGACTAGAGTAGAGTTTTCTCAACAATGTAATGATATGCCATGGGTTTTCAACTTTTCATAGAAGTGGATCATTAAACATTGTGTTTCAACTCCAACCTTTTCAGTGCTTGTAAATGTAGAACCATTCCTCTTCAAGTAGATTAGAAATCTAGAAAACACATCAAATTGCAAGACGAAGAGAAATGGGGATATTGGATATCCTTCTGATAAGAGAAACATTGTATGTAGACAACAAAAACTGTCCTTTACGTCAGTGATTGGATCAGCAGAGCATATAATTTTACCATGCCCAAATTTATGTGGTCTTTCCATCTTGCATGAAATGGAAAAAGAGGGAAGAAAACGTAAATAAATTTTAAAAAATTGTACAAAATATTTGTTATTTGAATTATCTACAAAAAAATTGTCATCCACTTCTTGTCTTCTTCCTCTCTTTTTCATCTTCAACCTTTTAACTTTCCTGAGTTTCCTCATTTTTTAATAAGGGAATTTAATAATGTAACATTATTACCCTTTTCATGCTACTCTCTTTTATTAATATCCTGGTTGTTTGGTGATTTTCTATATCTCCTTAGTAGGGGTGTCAATTTGGGTTAGCATGTCGGGTTTGTGTCGTGTCGAGGTAGGGGTATTCGACTAAATGGCTCAACCCTAACCAAACCCATTTAATAATCGTGTCATGATACTTCAACCCTAACTCGACCTGTTAATAAAGCGGGTTGACCTGACCCAACCCATTTGACACGCTTAATAAACAAATGGTATTGGGTTGATACGAATGTAACACAACTTATTTCAACCTGCATGATATTAAATATAACATCCATCTAGAAATAATTTTTTTTACATCCCAAAAAGTAGTGCATACACTTCAAGTCTTCAACCCATATTCAAAATAATATAGTTCAACAAAAATATAACATTCATCTAGAAATAAGTTTTTTACACTCCATAGAAATGCATACACTTCAACCCAAATTCAAAATAACAAAGTTTAACAAAAATAAAATAACATAGCTCAACAAAAATATAATATCCTTGGAACTCGCTAAATGCTAAGTATCAACATTGAAAGAATTTGAGCAAACAGCAGACTAATCCAGACTATGACCACAATTACCATCCATAGATTCTTTGTTAATGTCCAAATTCATAACATCTTCCACAAGCTCATCCAATTTTATTTGTGCAAGTTCTATGCCAAAAAAAAAAAAAAAAAAAAAAGAATTAGTAGTTCTAGGGTTTGTAAAGTTTCAATTTCCAATTATATCCCTTGTAAATTTTTATAATTACTCACTTTTCTTTTTAAATTTAAAATATATGTTGGATATAAAAAGTATTTGACAAATCTAAAATAAAATAAATATTAATTTGTTATACGAATTAAACGGGTTGTGTTAAATGAGTCATTTTGGGTTGACACAAATAAATTGGCGTGTCAAACGTGTCTATTGCGGATTACGCGGGTTGACCCGCTTATGACACTTTTCTTATCGTGTCGCTTTCGGGTCAACCCGTTTATGACCCAAACCCATTAAAGCCCAACCCTAACCCGAAAAAACCCGTGTTGGGTTCGTGTCGTGTTCGCGGGTTGGGTCGAACATTGACACCCCTACTCCTTAGTATTATGCTCATTTTGATACGATTTCGGACCCAATAATTGCAATTTGCAAAACCCATATCTCATTCACTCTCTCAAACACTCACCCCAAAAAAAAAAAACTCACCCACCACATATTTCTTGAAATGGATTCAAGCAACAATGAAACAACCCACGAATTCCCACCATACTTCAAAGTCTACAAAGAAGGTCGCATAGAAAGGTACCCAGACCGTTTTGGCAACGGAGGTCAGGACCTTGTTGAACCCACAGGCCTAGACTCCAAAACCGGGGTCCAAACCAAAGACGTCGTCGTTTCACCCGAATCAGGCGTATCAGCCAGAATCTTCATCCCCAAAATCAACGGCCCAGATCAGAAGTTTCCTCTAGTCGTTCACTACCACGGTGGGGGCTTCTGTCTTGGATCGCCTTCCATGAAAATCTTTCATAGCTTTCTTGTTTCCTTAGCCTCAGAAGCTAGTGCGGTTGTTATTTCCGTTGACTATAGGCGAGCCCCAGAGCATGCTCTACCAGTTGCACATGAAGATTCTTGGGCCGCGATGCAGTGGATTTCAGCCCACTCAAATGGGCAAGGCCCCGAACCGTGGTTGAACCAGTATGCGGATTTCGGGAGGGTTTTTGTGGGGGGTGAGAGTGCTGGGGCTAATATAACCCATTACGTTGCAGTCCAAGCTGGCGCTACGGGATTGGCTGGTCCTAATATCATTGGGACAATCATATTGCACCCATATTTTGGTGGCAAAGAGAATGATAAAATGATTGATTACATGTACCCAACAAGTGCCGGGTTCAAGGATCCGATACTGTACCCGGAAGTGGATCTGAATTTGTCGAAGATGGCTGGTAAGAAAGTGCTGGTTTGTGTGGTAGAGAAGGATGGGCTGAAAGATAGAGGTGTGGCTTATTATGAAACTTTGGCAAAGAGTGATTGGAATGGTAGTGTGGGATATTTTGAGAGTGAAGGAGAGGGACATGGGTTTTTTCTGTTCAATCCCAGCAGCGACAGGGTTGGGCCACTGATAAAAGCCATGGTTGATTTCATAGATCAGAACTAAGTTACTGTTGTTGGTTTGTCATGTTTTGAAGACATTGCGTTGTAATTGGACTCTGGTGGTGAGCTACGAATGTCTTTGTTATCTGGTGATATTAAATAAATGTGTTAGTCGTAATTGTAATTCAGTGGCTGATGCTCTCGCTAAGAAAGCTAAGTCAAACGTTGGGATCAGATTTGGCTGCATGATTTGCCAACTGATATTGGCCCTTTAGTTTTGCATGATGTTCACTAGTATTGGGTTGATGAATAAAGTTTCCAGGTCTCTGATCTGGCTTCTCAAAAAAATAAATAAATGTGTTAGTTGAGTACTTTGAATTTGGCGTCCCCAATTAATTAGTTTATTAAATCAGAACTAAGTTAATGTTGCTGGTTTGTCATGTTTTGAAGACATTGAGTTGTAATTGGACTCTGGTGGTGAGCTACGAATGTCTTTGTTATCTAGTGATATTAAATAAATGTGTTAGTTGAGTACTTTGAATTTGGCGTCCCCAATTAATTAGTTTATGGATTGGCTTTATATATAGAGTTCGTGGGATATTTCCTAAGAAATTAAAGTTTAAGATAAGAGGATTCCATTTTTTTTAGTGAATATGGTGATGATGTCCTGGGTGCGTAAAGGTTTGCCGCTCTCCCCCTTTTTTTTTCTTTTTTTTCGATTTCGTTACTACAAGTATATAGGTATAAATGAGAAATAACACGTACAGCAGTTTTCTATATAAAATTGTCGCACAACATTCATCTATATTGGCAATTAGAAAAACGTCAGTATATCATAATGTTTAATTATTTTTAGCTACGAATAAAATCCTTTATTATTGGTGGTTTTTAGTGATGATAGATTGTTTGGAACGGAGTTTAGACCTTGAAGTTTTGAGTTTTGAATTTCAATTTTTAAGCACACTTAAGCGTACTTTTATCTCTATTGTCTTTGATTGCATATGCAAATATGAAATTGTATAAATTTATTTCTATCTCTATTGTCTGCTTGTGGTTTGTCCGAAAAATACTTTACTTACCTGTTGTTTAAAAATTGGCACTTTACACACCTGAAGTAAGCTCCATTTGGCTCTCGTTACTCACATTTTTTAAAAATAGAGGTAAATTTGTATTTTTGCTACTCATTTATATCTCTTTCCTCCCTAAACATAAAAATCTAAAAAAAATCAATAGAAAAAAAAAATCTAAAAGTTAAGTTTAAAAAAAGAAAAAGAAAAAAGAAGAAGAAGCATCTCACCTCACCTCACCGCTACCCCATCTTACCCAATAGATACCGAATAATATCACTCTCATCGGAAACCAAGGTGAGTAGCTCCAAAATGACCTTATATGTCTTATCCTTTGCACTCCCTATAAGAAACAAAGACTTGTAGCGGAGTATAAACAACTGGTTTTTTGGCATACCTCTCTTGGCTTAAACCGATGATCACATAGGAGCTTTGAGATTGTTCTATGTTGTCTAGAGCCAGCCTCCACGTAGACCAACTATTCAAATACGTTTTGGATTCCAATTTGTATAACCTAGATCAAAAAATGTTTCTTGACGGTGTTGCACACTACTAGAATGATGCAAACATAACTCACAACCTAAGAGCCTCACAACACTCTGTAAACACTATGAGAAATGCAAAATTTGTTCATTGTTCAATGGGTACCACTCTTGGTGTTTATATACACACCACTCCATTAATATTGAGTGGGGTAGAGTAACAATCCAAACCATTACTCCATAACTCTTGGATGTTACAATTATCCTAAGGTATACAGAGGGACATGCCTACTTTGGGTGTCCATCCATATTCTTTTTAGTTTCTAACACTCCCAACCATATTTAACAAGGAAATAAGAGCATTCGTGTGTTTAATATGCAAATTTAAGTTTTTAATCAAAGCATTCTGGTTGGTCTTAATCTCACCATAGGTACTGGACTTAGCACTAGGATCAGGTCCCACATTACTCTCTAACAAGCCATCTTCAACCTTTTCCTCTTTTTTTTTTTTTTTTTGGTAAACTTCAATGTATTAACTCAAAAAGGCAAACAAACTAAGGCATCTTCCTCACAAATAGCAGCCAAACTGGTTGGAAGATTGCTTGGTACAAAACAGAGAGAGCCTATACATTCTAGTGCGTAGTTTGCTGTCACATGAGCCATAGCATTTCCACTTCTATTAATCCAACCAAAAAGAAAAGAGGAAAAAGACTTAGCCAACTGACTGATGTTGAAGACCTTAGTAGAGATAGCCCACACGGGGATGCCTGAAGAGTCCAAGATGGCATTAATTCTGATTTTTGAATCGCTTTCCACTGTAATATGCCTCCAATTTTCCCCATGAGCAAGGTTTAGAGCCTAGAGGATTGCTTCAAATTCAACAAGAAAGGGGGGAACAAAGAGGTATGATTTTTGCCCAGACTTTAAGCACAGCCCCACGCTTGTTTTTGGCAATTACTACTAAGGCCGCATTTGATTGGGAGATGGCTGCATCTACATTAAGCTTGATGGTGCCCACAGGGGGAGGCATCCACTTGACAAAGGTCTTATTTGGATAGGGAATCTTGCAAGGAGATAAAATCCGAGAGCATTCCTTGAATTTAGTGTTGATCCTTAAACAAGCTACATTAATATCAATAGAACCTTTAAGATGAAGTACATCATTTTGGGTATGCCAAATTTCTTCCAAAGTGAGTGCCATATTGAGTGTAACTCTCCAAAAGTCCTGGGATTGGCAGAGGGCTGAATGGGGATTTAGGATGACCTTTATAATATCACTAGTGCTAGAAAAGTGGATTTCATCTGGTCTAAACCCCCAGCAAGCCGCAAACCAGAGAGCTTTCGCTGCTTGGCATCGAGAGAACAAGTGAATGGTAGATTCTACCTCTTGGTTACATAGGACACAACAAGGGTCTGAAATGTCCATGTGACACATAAGGTTATCCCTTGTGAGAAGAGCATTGACAGCTACTCTCCACAAGAACATTTTTAATCTTTCCAGGTCTCTGATTTTCCAAATTTTGGACCAATTCATATCAGAGGGAGCTTGTGCAGGAAGATTCAGCATTAGTTCATTGTATGCGGATTTCACCGTGAAGCAACCTTTGGATTCAGGAATCCATATGAGCTTATCAAGTCTAGGTCTTGACGGTAAAGGGATGGACAGAATGGCATGTGCTGAATTGGGGTTAAAGATGTCAAGCACCAGTGACGTTTTCCAAGTGTGGAGCTCATGATCGATGAGGTGGGCTACCTTCATAGGCGATTGTACCAAAGACCCCACCTTTGGAGATGGAATGAAATTTTGAACCCAAGGCACCCAAGGGTCCAACCACATATCGACGAATTCGCCATCTCCAATAAAGAAGCAGGCACCTTTCTTGACCACTGACCTTGCTTTCTCAATTGCTTTCCAAGTGGGGGAAGCATGCTTAGATGCATTTGCCCAAAGCCAATCCTCTTTGACCTTGTATTTAACTCTAAGGATCCTCATGCAGAGGCTATCCTTTTTGGCTGCTATCATCCAAGCCAGTTTAGCCAACAAAGCAGAGTTGATACTTTTTGTTTTTTTGAACCCTAGGCCTCCAACACTTCTAGGGAAGTAAAGATTATCCCAGGCTCTCAAGCTATAAATCTGCCTTCCCGCTAAGAGGGTTTCCACCAAAACCTTCTAGCTAGCGAGTCCAACTTGTCACAAACTTTATTGGGGATATTGAAAGTGGACATGGTGTAGATGGGGATGGATTGTGCCACCAAGTTGATTAGGGTCTTTCTCCTTGCCCAAGACAAACATTTGCTTCTCCACCCAGTAAGTTTAGCTTCGAGCTTACCTTGGAGAAAAGCAAAATCCTTAGAGGGAGCTCTAGACAAAAACATCGGTGCTCCTAGGTAGATCGCATCCTTTTTTAAGCTTTTAACTTGGAGAATACCCTTTATAGACCTTAGGGCTTGGTTTTAGGTATACTTGGAGAAGAGAACACCTGACTTATTTCTATTTATAGGTTGCCCTAACCATCTACAATATTTTTCAAGAGTTTTCACTAGGCTTGCTGCATCTTTTCTAGAGGCCTTAGAGAACAAAACCACATCATTGGATGCATCACATGAGTGATGGTTGGGCCATTAATACTTTGATAGTTTTTAGACCCCTTAAACAATTGATTAAACCTAGGTAATTAGTCAAGTTGTTACTTAGTCCAATTAAACAAGTCTAGGTTATCACAATAATAAAGATCAAATCATGCAAAGCAGCAGAAAATAAATAACACAAGATATGATCACCCAGGAAACCAAACCGGTAAAAACCTGGGCAGGATTTAACCTAGCTATCCTCAAGGTAAACTTGAATCCACTATCTTGAAAGAATCGAAGTTCATACAATAAGACTTACAAGCCCCCACGCTCGACTTCTTATTGCTACCAACCAGTAGAACTTACTGACACGACCACATGCAAACTCCGAATCCACAGACTCCTTCTTTCTTTGGCCTTTGTAAAACACAAACACCCCCGTTTGTGACTTTGAGATCCCACTCAAAGGTTTAGCAACACAAACTCTTCTGTTTGTGACTCCAAGACCACCCTTGAAGGTTTAGATCATCAACACCTTTGATGACAAGAGAAGGCAACAACTTCTACAATACCGGATCTTGAAATTCTTCAAGGAATAGCACCGGTAAAAGACATAAGAGAGCTTTTTAGGAACAATACCCTAAATACAAAAGAGGCACACTCTTTTCTCTCTGAAAAGCCACCTAAAAACGTGCTTAGGGTTTCCTTTATATACTGGGAGAAGTAGATTAGAAACCCTAATCCTAAATGGGCTTGAACTTCTGTTTGGGCTTAATTAAAATTCTGCAGATACGACTTTCGATCGGTCGAGCCTGTCTTTCGATCGATCGAACCAGGCAGATTATGAAAACTTCTTCCTGCAGCTTGTATGTTCTTGAATCTTGACTTGAATCACCTTGAGCATTGTCTAATAAAACCTATAGACTCTAAGATCTATATCTAGACAAGTTTGTGTTCACGATTTGCCAATTGTTCTAGATTTTCCTTAGCTTTTCTTCCTGATTTGTCTCACTTAAGAGACTTCATAATTCATCTCTATGTTTTTTCGATTGAGTATCCAAAGCATTCAAACGATCCATAACCGATTGCTCCAAAACATGCTCTAACTTTTAAATCTTTTTTCTCTTGATTTTTTTAGTTTTTTATGTTTTAGGAAGAGAGAGAAATAAAAAGAGTAACAAAAATTCAAATTTATCTATATTTTTAACCGAGGTGGGAAATAGGAGATAAACGGATTTTAGGGTAAAGTGCCAATTTTTAAACTGCAAGTAGGCAAAATATTTTTCGAATAAATCACAAATGGACAATGTAATTTTTCCTAAATTTTTTTTGTTCATCTTTGTTGTATGCTAGACAATAAAGTAGAGGGGATCTAATAATTGCGCATGCAAATATGAAATGGTATAAAAAATTTTGGGTAAGGATTTGCTGCAAACAGTGTTATGTTGCAACTTAGAACACTAGCAATAGTGGTGCTAAATAGCTATATAGCTATTTTTAGCACTACCAATTCTAAAAAGTGGGCTACAACAGTGGAGTTAAATTTAAAATTTTCAACACCACCAATTTTAAAATAATGTTTTTTTTTTTCTTTTTTCTTTTCTCTTCCTGTTTTAGCTCATCTCTCTCTCTCTCTCTCTCTCTCTCTCTCTCTCAGACCAAAGCTCCTCTCTCTTTCTCATCCCTCTCTCTCATCTCACAGATCAGGTCAAGCCTTTGCCGCCGCCGATCATGCCCTTGCCTCCGCCAGTCACACCTTTGCCGTTGCCCTTGAATCCATCTCTTTTCTCTTTGCTCAGATTGGAATTTGGGTGTGTTGGTTGTGATGGTGGTTGTGGTGGCTATGGTGGTGGTACGGTGTTTGATTTTTTTTTTTTTTTTGTGGGTTTGTTGGCTGTGGTGGTGGTGGTGGTGGTGGTGGTGGTGGTGGTGGTTTGGTTTTTTAATTTTTTTTTTCTATGGGTTTGGTGGCTGTCGTGGTGATGGTGGTTGTGGTGCTGGATTGGTGACTATGATGGTGGTTTGGTTTTTTATTTTGTTTGTGGGTTTGGTTGTCTGTGTTGGTGATGGTGGTTGTGGAGGTTGTTGTTGCTGGAGTGGTAGTGGAGGTGATTATGGGTGGATGAAAGGTTGTTGCAGTGGATATTTTTTATTTTATTTTAATGAGTTTTTTATATTATTTTAATCAAATAGCTAAAAATATAGATCCATTAATGTTAGCTGCATTGTAAAGTAAAGAGGTCAAATAGATAAAATGACTTTTGTAGGTGCTAAATAGCTAAATTTTTAACTCTACTGATGTGGATGCTCTTATAAAGCTAACATGTGTCCTGGGCCATGTGCACGTCACATGACTAGCCAAAGTCACCAAATTCAGTTAACCACAGTTAGCATTTAACCACCAGCTTTTCTCTTTCTCTTTCTCTCTCTCTTAACCAACCCAAGTAAAACGAAACCCCAACCACCTCTATTTTTGCCGGTCTAGCCCCTTTCTCTCTCTCACTCCACCACTCTTTTTTGCCACCATCACCCCTTGGCAACAACAATGAGCTCGGCTCAACTAAGCCATTCTCTCACCATTTAGTTTTATTCTCTTAAAAAAATGAAAAGAAAAGAGAAAATATTTTTAGATTTGATTACTTGTGATTCAATGTGCATCCACAAGACACAAATCCAATTACTAAGTGGACCACATAAAAAATTACAGCCAAGAACAACTAAGGCCTTTTATATATATATATATATATATATATATATATTTGCAAAGGCAGAGCTTTATAATGAAGCAGAGGTTTATTACTCAAATCTGCCATCCTTCTGATCATTTAAGTATTAATCCCACTGCCATTTGTAGCAAATCAAAATAATACATTCCATAATAGCGTGGCTCGACAATTGTGACTAACAACAATGTAACAAATTGATCACCAAGGAAAGAATTTCACATATAAAACTGAAGCTAAAGGCTTACAGCAAATGAAACAAAAGAAATAATGAATTCTTCATCTCCATGCTTCCTAGAAAAAGAAACTACTTTATGGGCATCCCAAATACTCTCTGCAACTCAGTCACAGGAAGGAATGTGGAACTTGATTTGGGGAGTTAAAATTCCTTTGAAAATTAATACCTTTGGGTGGAAACTCATGCATGACAAATTGCCCACCTTCTTAGCCTAAATAATAGAGGAATCACAATCCAAAGCATGCATCCTCTTTGCAATGCAAATGATGAATCTACAACACATCTCTTTCTGTTATGTCTCTTTGTAAGGTTGAATTTTATCGACCATCTTATTAGCTTTATTCCTTGCCAAATTTGCTCGTATTTTAGTAATTAGTAATCCTGTATTGAGGTGAGAATCATGTAAGGGTAGTGTGTGAGAGAGTGTGAAGAAATGCTCAAGATTGTGCAAAGAAGCAGGGACTCGCGACTGGATCTCACGGGTAGCTCGTGACTTGCAAGCCGCTAGAAGTTGCACACATGCCAAGCATGCAGAGAAGCTGAACCGTCATGCCAACTGTAGCACTATAAGACAAAAAGTCCAATCTAGCCATTCAGTTACCTCGCGGCTGGAACTCGCGGCTCAGTCAAGTCGCGAGGCCAAGCCACCAGCCAACTCTGTTTTGAAAAACTGACTCTTCGCATTCCATTCTCACCCTAGTATATATACCCTTTATACCCATGAAATGTAGAGATCTTCCAAAGAGAATTTTGAGAGAGAAACCCTAGAGAAAAACAAGATTGACTTATCCCCAATCTTCACATAGAGACTCTTCAAATTCCTTTACTCTCACCCTCTCCATTGTTACATTCTTGAGAGGTTCATTACCAAAACCTTTTCTATCCATACCCACATCTGTGAGAAGGCCTTTTGGTGCTTGGGAAGCAGTTAGGAAGGGACCAATTTCATATTGGTTGATGCTATGGTTTATAGCGGAATTCAGTAACTTAAGAAGACAAAGGTTTGGCGCAATCTCGTTGAAGTAGGAGCTTGGAGGGCTTAGGTACACTGGGTAGATTAGGCTTGGAGGGTCTTCTGCTGTTCATGTATCCCAACTACATTCTTTAGTGGATTATTTACCGCTTGGAGGGCGGCGGAGAGGTTTTATGCCGAGGGCTTCGGTTTCCTCTTCAATAACACATCATTGTGTTGTCCTTGTGTTTGCATCTCTCTTTCCTTAATCTTTGCCATTTAATTTCTGCTATGGATGTGATTTTATTTGGTTTAGATTGTTTATCAATTATGTATTAAACTTATGTTCATATTCCGCGCATTAATTGTTTGATATTAAGCTTGAATTAATATTTTGTTAATTGGGGGTCTAAACGTTCATAGTGTTTTATACGTTATTTGAACATTCAATTGGTATCAGAGTGGGTTCACTTATATTGGTTTCATTACCTTAGTGTGATCCTTGACCCCACATTGTGATGGACCGGTCTCAATCTTTAAATGTTCCACTATATTTTGATGGTAGCAACTATGCCTTTTGGAAGGTGCGGATGAGAGCATTTTTGTGTTCAATAAATGAGGTTGTTTGGGATGCCGTTGAAATAGGTTGGACAAAGCTGGAGGCAACCAAATCCACATGGGATAAAGCAGCCCTCGCGGCGTCAAATGCTAATAGCAAAGCACTTAACGCTATTTTTTGTGGCGTGTCTCCAGATGAGTTCCACCGGATTTCTCACATGACCATTGCCAAGAGGCATGCAGATATTGGAGACCATGTACGAGGGAACAAAGAAAGTTAAAGACACCAAATTGCAGATGCTGACCACTCGGTTTGAGGAGCTGAGAATGAGTAAGGATGAGTCTTTTGACTCTTTCTATAGCAACCTGAATGAAGTGGTCTTCGGCAAGTTTAACTTGGGAGAGAAAATAGAGGACTCGAAAGTTGTACGAAAAATTCTTCGTTCATTGCTGGAGAGCTTCCGTGCAAAGGTGACTGCAATTGAGGAGAGCAAGGACCTTGATGAAATCAAAATCCAAGAGTTGATTGGTTCTCTCCAAACATATGAGATTTCTTTTTCAAATCAAAGAAAAAGCAAATCACTTGCTCTTAAGATGATAAATGAAAGGGCGCTCACGGTTCATCGAATGAGGATGTAGTCGAAAAGGATGTTGCCTACCTTGCAAAGAATTTCCGCAAATTTCTAAAGTTCAAGAACAGTGAGAAATTTGGTGATAGAGGGAAATTCATGAGTTCCGGAATGGAGAGGGACTTCAAAAGGAGAGAAGGGAAGGAGTCCTAATCTACTCAAGGAGTCACTTGTTTTGAGTGTACTGGGCATGGCCATTTCAAAAAGGAATGTCCTAATTACTTGAGATTGAAGGGTAAGGCGTATGCCACCACTCTCAATGACTCAGATTCCTTCACCTCTGATTCGGAGGATAACTATGATGAAGAAGGGAATTTCTCAGCGTTCATGACTGTTGCTCATGTTGAGTCTTCAGAGGACTTGAACTTGCTTGTGGAAGAGCTTGGGGAGCATAGTGATGAGGAATCCATAGGAATCGTAGAAGAATTAGATGTTGAAGAAGATGAAGATATAGCTGGTCTTCAAGAGAACTACAATGCACTCCTTAAGAAGTCGAGGGAATATGCAAGAGTGGCCAAGACAGCTGTGAAAAAGATGAAGAAAGATAAGGAGGACTATAGAAGTCTCCTAGTGAGATATAAGGAGGCTAAGTGTGAGATAGAGACGCTAAATGGTGAGCTAACCAAAGCTTACACCAAGGTAAATTCCTTGACCAGGAGGTGGTTCAAGCAAATGCCAAGGTAGAGCGAGTATCCACAAAGAAGCTTGACGATGTCCTTTCCTCTCAAAAGACCTTCTCCAACAAAACCAGATTAGGATACACCGGAGAAAGTAGTTCAACTGTGAACATCTCCAAAGAAGTGAAATTTGTGAAGGCCAAAGAGCCGGTTGTAGTTGCCCCTACTGTGGCGAAGGCACAAGTTGAGAAGAAGAAGAATGTGGCTGACCAGCGGGTGTTGAACAAGCCCCGTAATCAATCTGTGGTCAGATCTGAAGCTAGAGCAAAATCTCTTCCACGATTGCAAAGAGGTCCTAGAACAAACCATGTGTGTCATCATTGCGGACTTCAAGGGCACACTTGACCCAATTGTCATAAGCTGAGAGCATTGAGGAATGCAAGTGATCAAAGGTCAAGAGGACCAAGAAATGACAAGAGGACTTGGGCTGTTAAGCCATCAAGAGATCGAAATGGTGATCCCGGAATGATGGACGTGATGAAGATGATTGGTGCATTCACCAACTGCTTAGAAAGCTTCACTAGAAGGTTTGAAAGTCCTAACTCTCATACCCAATCCTATAGGGATATCACCCCAAATGCACGTGATGTGTGGGTGATGAAGGGTACTCATGCATAAGCTCTATAACAGGTCCATGCATTAATACTTTCTATGCTGTGTGACTATGTTTTGTTGTGTGCCTGTTGGTTGTTGAGTTGATTATTGGTTGTTTGTTTGCTTTTGCTTTAAATGCTTTTACATTGCTGGTTTTGATCATTAACCTTTTGTGTCAAAAATCCAAAAACACATAAAAGTAGAAAATCAAAAAGTTTGATCGACTTTGTTGAGTTTTGTCTCTTAGCATGTTTTGCCTTGTACCTTTGTACTAATGGCCTTGTGCATCTATGAGCATAGCTTGTTCCCTATGCACTTATATCATTGTGGGAGAACTCTTGACATCTATGTGACTGTTGTAAATAGATCTTCAAACTTGTCATGAATGATTAGTGAATGGTTTTGTTGATCTTGAGACATGCATAGACTTATGCCTATATATCTTCCCACTCATTTATTTTATTGTTTTTGCTTAAAAGAGCTCTTAAATGTAAATCTCCAAATGAAAAGAGATAATGAGCTGCAAAAGCCTGTCGTGCATACTAGTATTTGACTAGGAAATAGGGAAAGCGACCTAAAATAAAATGTTTGATGCCCAAAAAGTCAAAGACTTGCTCATCAATTGAAATATCGAAATTTTCAGGCATCGATCTCACAGTGAGATATATTGATTCAAAAAGATCAAATGATATGATGTATATGGAGCCAAATGAAAAGCTTTAAAGTTATGTAATCAAGTTTTGTGGGAGGTCATATATGCATATTTCTATAATTGAGATGGGTCACATTATTTAGTGCTAATTGTGTATGTCTTGGTTGAATTCATCATTGAAGCTTCACATTAGACTAAGGATTGTCTCATTGACGATATCCACACACATCACACAAGTCTATGTTTAATGAATGCCATATTCATTTGTGTGATTGTACTTGATTAAATGTGTTTTCATATGCTCAATTCTTGTTGACCAAACACAAAAAGATTTTTGTGCGTTTTTGGAAAGTATTTTGTTTTTACAAAAATTGTCAAAATTTCAAAAAGAGTGTTACCCTGTTTTGGCGATTCAGTTGCGAGTTGGTCCAGTCGCATGCCCCAGTCGCGAGCCCACTCAGAGATTTTTCGCGACTCACTGGCGGGTCAATGTCCCAGTTGCGAAAAATACTTAAAATATTTTTCAAAAATTTGGGTCTTTATGTTTCTCACGGCTCAATATGGCGACTTGTTCGCGGGTGGAAGGTCCAGCTGTGAGGAGTACATAGAGATTTTCGCGGCTTACCTCGCGAGTAGAACTTCCAGTCGCGAAAAACACTTAGAAATTTTTTTTTTCAAAATTTGTGTCTTTAGTGTTCTGGCGACTGGTCCTGGCGACTTGCTCGCGATTTAACCCAATCGCGAAAATCACGTGTTTTGTGCCAATAGGTTAATTTTTTAAATATTTTCAGTTTTTCCTCGAACTTTTGTGACTGTTCATTGTCTTCCCCATTTCAACTCTCTCTCAAACTCACCATGTCACTCTCAAAAACCTCCATTTTTGCTTCATTTCAACTTCAAATCTTCAAGAAAAAGGTATGGGTTTTCTCTCTCTCACTACATATTTCATGTTTTGAGCTTTGTTTTCTTGGATTTGTGAGTCGTTACTGAGTTTTGTGACATCTATGGTTTCGGATATGGGCTGGGTTCATGTTTGTTGAGTTTGGGTGTTTGGGCTTGGTTGATCTTGTTTCTAGGATGCTAATTATGGTTGTTATCATGTTTAATTTCACTGTTAGAGTTTGTAAACTAATATATGCTGGTTGGTAAATCTTATACCCATGTTTATAGGTCTCATTGTCATATGCTATTTGTTTTTTTTATATACTCTGTTTGTGAGTATAATTGGTTCAATATGGTTGAGTTATGATGGTTGGGTTATAATGTTTTGACTTTTAGTTGTTATAGATTCTTGATATCATATATGCTACTTTTGCCTTAAGGATACTGTCTGCTCTGTGTTGGTTTGATCATATCATAATCATTAAGATATGTCTCATAGACATATACTTTCTTTTGGATAAATGCGGTATGCACTGCTTCAATACAGCTGAGTATTGCTTGTTGAAGTTTGTGCTTGGGAATGTGCCCTAGAGTGTTCTTATCTGAGTTGTTGTGTTGATAGGTTGTTCTATACCTTTCTAATTTGAGCTTTCTCATTCAACACCTAACTCTGAACTATGTCTAGACTGATTGTTTTGGTGCAATATTCTTTTGACACTAACATGTTACTAATGTTCTAAGTGTCCATCAATTGTTCTTTGTTTTGTGGCATTGTCTGTTGTGTTTACAGATGGCTCCTTCTCCTACAAAGAAGAAGACTACTGCCAAGAAGAGTGATAAAAGGCTAAAAATGGACAACACCAAGTTCAGGTCTCTTCAACATTTTGAAAGATATAGAGATTTTATACTTAAGGGCAATGATTTGAAGGACACCTTCATTCCAAGTTGTTTTGAGGGCAGAGGTTGGGAAAGGTTGCTGAGTGACTTGGCTGGAGTGTAAGAGCCTTTTATTAGAGAATTTTATGCAAATGCTTTGCTGAGAGAAGATGAGTTAAACTGTTGGATTAGAGGAAAGGAATTCACTGTAGATGCTGATGATATAGATAAGGTGCTGGGTCTTGAAGGACTAGATGACCATGACTTCACCAACTACAAGGACATGATGTTATCCATAGAAACTGTCCAATCTCGCATTAGTGGAGCAAGAGAGAGGAGATGCCTCAACACTACTGCCTTCCCAGCTGACATGAGGTCTCTAACCACCATCATGATGTTCAACTTGTACCTAGTTAGGAAGCTAACTACAATCAATGATGCCAGAGCTATATTTCTCATGGAGCTCAAGGAAAACACCTTCATTGACATCAACTCTCACATCTTTGACACAATTGTGGATGAGACTAGAACAACCTCTAGGGCCAAGCTGATTTTTTCCAACCTTCTTATGAGGCTTTTTAGACTAAAAGGAATTACCATCCCTCAAGATATCAGTCTCATGCCTACACCCTTAGCCATCAACAAACTGACCATCACAAGGATACAAGTTCGTCTCCCAGGTGATGAAGAGAAAGAAGGTGACCAAGCTAAAGGTGAACCCATGGACACAAAGACAGAGGCTGCAGGACAAGCTTCAAGCTCAAGAGGTCGAGGCAAGAGGAGTAGAGCTTCATCTTTATGAGTTGTACCTCCAGATGCATTCCAAATTATCCTAGAGAGGATTGATGGACTCAGAGATGTCCAGAATGAGCATTCTGATAGGCTGGCTGCAATACAAGACCAGATGAACATTCTCTCAGCAAAGTTTGATTGCTTTTCCACTCATCAGTGACCCTTTGGCCATTCCGGTCAAAAAGGGGGAGAATTTTTGAAGGGCAGATCTTGAGGGGGAGTGCTTGTTTGAGGGGGAGCCTGCATAAAACTTACATTTAGCAATTTTTACCTCAGTTTTAACTTTATGTTTTTGTTGTTGGTGTTGGTTTTATGCTTTGGATAATGCTGTCTATATTATGAGTTTGCTACACTTTGGTTAATAGTTTGGTTTAAACTCATGGTTGTTTTATTAAAACTTTTGAATCTTGTGGTACTTGTTTATGGTACATTTTGTACTCATGTTGCTTTTGTAAGCTTTTCGGGCTTGTTTCCATGTGTTTTGTAGGCTTTTATGGTTTGTACTGTGTTTATGCAGCCTTTATGCTTTGTTTCCTAGTACTTCTAGCTAAATGTTATGCATTTTCTTTAAGTACTCTCACTCTTGTGCCCTAGTAGGATCTTGTTCCTAGATGCATATACTTCATGTATTGTGCATTGGTTGAGTGTTGGACATGCAAGTGATTTGCATTGAGCTTATTAGCTTGTATGTTCAGATGTTCATTCCAAGTATGAATAAGCATTGTGGTCACTATTTTGTAGTGATTGCTTGTGTGGTCAAGCCATGGTTTATTACTTTATTCCATTTTACTTGATCGCATTGTGCTTGCCTCATATGCATTACAATTTTTTCTACATACAATGATCATATTGTGTTATTGTGTTTCAGGAGATACTTGGTCATATGATTCAAGAGCTTCACAGATTCTAGAGTTAGGTGTGAGTGAGTTTTGTTCAACTGTTCCCAACTCACATGTTAAGTATAGAGTTTGTTTTAGAGTTTTGTCACGAAATAGCCAAAGGGGGAGATTGTAAGGTTGAATTTTATCAATCATCTTGTTGGCTTTATTCCGTGCCAAATTTGCTTGTATTTTAGCAATTAGTAACCCTGTATTTAGGTGGGAATCATGTAAGGGTAGTGTGTGTGAAAGTGTGAAGAAATGCTCAAGAGTGAAGAAATGCTCAAGATTGTGTAAAGAAGCAAGGACTCGCGACTGGATCTCGTGGCTTGCAAGCCGCCAGAAGTTGCACACGTGCCAAGCATTCAGAGAAGCTGAACTGTCATGCCAGCTGTAGCACTACTGGACAAAAAGTCCAATCTGGCCATTTAGTTACCTCGTGGTTGGAACTCGCGGCTCAGTTAAGTTGCGAGGCCAAGCCGCCAGCCAGCTCTGTTTTGAAAACTGACTCTTCACATTCCACTCTCACCCTAGTATATATACCCCTTATACCCACGAAATGTAGAGAGCTTCCAGAGATAATTTTGAGAGAGAAACCCGAGAAAAAAACAAGATTGACTCATCCCCAATCTTCACATAGAGACTCTTCAAATTCCTCTACTCTTAACCTCTCTATTGTTACATCCTTGAGAGGTTCATTACCAAAACCTTTTCTCACCATACCCACATCTGTGAGAAGACATTTTCAGTGCTTGTGAAGCAATTAGGAAGGGACCAATTTCATATTGGTTGATGCTATGGTTTATAGCGGAATCCGATAAGCTAAAGAAGACAAAGGTTCAGCGCAACCTCGTTGGAGTAGGAGTTTGGAGGGCTTAGGTACACTAGGTAGATTAGGCTTAGAGGGTCTTTTGCTGTTCATGTATCCCAACTACATTCTTTAGTGGATTATTTACCGCTTGGAGGGCGGCGGAGAGGTTTTACGTCGATGGCTTTGGTTTCCTCTTCGATAACACATCGTTGTGTTGTCCTTGTGTTTACATTTCTCTTCCCTTAATCTTTGCCATTTAATTTTTGCTGTGGATGTGATTTTATTTGATTTAGATTGTTTATCAATTCTGTATTAAGCTTATGTTCATATTCCGCACATTAATTGTTTGATATTAAACTTGAACTGGTATTTTGTTAATTGGGGGTCTAAACGTTCATAGTGTTTTATATGATATTTGAAATTCACTCTTCACAAGAGCTTGCTGGCATGGTTCAACTTTAGCCATCCACTTATCTGATTTCAACAACACAACAGTCCAACAATGGCTGACTTCTCTTCTCACCAAATACAAAAAACGAGAAGCAACCTCTATGGAATATTTGCAGGCTATTTTCACAACTTTGTGGACCATTTGGAACCATAGGAATCGGGTGGTACATGAAGGAACGAATAAATCCTAATCCTATAAAATGTGATTCTAACAGCACAATCTGTGTCTTGCAGGTACAAGGAAACCTTCAATGAACAGCCAACCTATAACAGAAGTCCAGGAAGACCAAATGCAGAACATCAGCCAACAGCAGGACAATGGCAGTTGATCATAAGATTCCAGAAGTAAGATGCAAAAAACCAAAAAGATGTTCTTTTGCCTATGAAGCTGTTAATATGCTGGGTGATAATATTTTCTTTGGTGTAGATAGTAGTGTAGCCAGGTCAACATGTAGGGCAATGCTTGAAGCCATGGTGGAAGCATGCATCAGAGTAAGAAACCATGGTTTTCAAGAAGTTTTGTTTTTAGGTGTCAGCAGAAGACTAGTCCACGCCTTTATAAAAAAAAAGGCACCAAAGTTGCTTGATAACACTAGATTGGCTGATCTAAATTTTCTGAATCAAACTAGACTTATCTGCCATATTTCTAGTACCCCATTTGATTGTTAAACCTGTATGGTTTGTAGTTATGGCAACTCGAGTGCCTATGAACCAATGCTGTTAAACTCTCTACAACTCATAATATACATTCTTTAGGATCAGCAAAACTTGTCTTCTTCTGTGGTAGTTTAACAAATCAAATTTTCCTTTCAAACAAGAAACAAATTGGCCCATTTTGTACTCTCAATCCCCATTTCAAGCCAAACTGCTAAAAAATAAATCTTTTCTTTTTACCTTGATAGTTCTAAACACAAAATTTGATCCAAATCAAATGCTATATTTACAACTAAATCCACCCATAACTTCCATGTATTCTTCCCAATTAAACCATGAGTCAATCACACTCAAAAGTAATTTATTTTTTATTTTCCTATTTTTGTGAAAAAGTCAAGACTAAATTGACAGATAAAGGAGTGTTTTCGCTTTGTTGAACCAAGCTGTTCGAGATATAACCGCCAAGTGCCAACTATGGTAAAGTAAATTTAGTTACTTTAGCTAGTCATGTGACATGCACATAACTTAGGACACATGTTATCTTCATAAGTTGCCACATAACACTGTTTATAGCAACTCGTATTTGCTACTAATCCTTCCCCAAATTTTTTTTGTTCATTTTTGCTATATTCTAGACAATAACATAGAGGGGATCCAATAATACTTGGCTTTTATGGGAGATGAGAGAGACTCCAACCCAACACGTGTATAGAAAAATTAGTTGTCTTATATATAAAAAAAAAGTATAATATATTATTAAGAGTAATTCCATGTTGTGGTGACAATAGACTCCAATTGAGTGTCCCACTCACACCTAGACATGGTAAACAGTCAGGTTGGGTTGGGTTAATCAGCTTGCAGGTCAAATGGGTCAGGTTAAAAATGGGTCATTTAAACGGGTTGAAAATAGGTCGGACCAATCGGGTTGTTTGCGGGTCGGATGGGTTCGGGCAAACCATATTTAAACATAAAAATAAATAAATAAATAAATGCCAAATTTTTAGAAAGAATGAATCAAATCAATCAAGGAAACAAATTGTACATAATACCTCTCTTCTTCTTCTTTTCTTTTTCTTTTTCTCGTTAATTGAGCATCTACTATTATTAGACTATTTTTGTTACTATTATACATGTGAAGGGAAAAACAAACAAAACATAAAACTTTCAATATCTTTCCAATTCTGATAGTTTTGTGTATGACTAAAATTCTTTACCCTCATAATAACAAAATCTTCCATGCTAATAACTCACAAGCATAATGCTTATAATTACAAATTTACAACTTAAGAGAGATAGATTTTAAGGGGCACAAAAAGTATATATTTTAAGTTTACACACTTCAGATTCAAAATTCACTAATGATAAGGATTTTTGGGCTTTTTCCTTTACTTTAGTTTTGTTTTGTGCTATTTAGACATAGTTTTAGTAACTTAGTCCTAGTAATTAACTCTACTACTTAGTATTTAACTTAGTGTTAAACGTATAGAGTGTAGACCTGTAGTTGTAAATGATTTTGCATTTTGTATTTTTTTTCCTCTACTACTTTGTGTTTAACTTAGTGTTGGACGTTTAGTAGTATAGACGTGTAGTTGTAAATGCTTTTGCCTTTGGTATTTTTTTTCTCCACTACTTAGTATTTAACTTAGAGTTATACGTTTAGTAGTGTAGACGTGTAGTTATAGATACTTTCGCCTTTTGTATTTTTTTTTAATAAATGGGAAAAATAGTGTCAATGCAGTACTTTGTGTCTCTATGTCTATGCAACTAGAACCTTGGCATGTAGTCTAAATATTTTTCAGGAAAAAGAAAAGTTTAAAAATTAGGTCAAGTCTATGGTTAGTTGGGTCGGGTCGGATTGGCCCTCAAAAAACGGGCGGGTCACAAGTTGGCCCATTTTTTTTTCAAAATTTAAAACCTAACTAATGAATGTATCTATCTTGCACTTGATGACTGTGATGCTATCCTTTTCCTATTTTCTACTCTTTGACTCCGGGCGGTCCAATAGTACATGCATGCTTATATTGATTGCAAACGCATCGAATCACTCCTTATAAAAAATTCTCAATTTCTTTTTCTTTTTTTCTAAAAATTTCCAGTTTCATTTATGAAGATTGTCACGCATATATTAGTGTATATATTTCATACAAATAGTCACTGTTTACGTTTTATTTTGGATATTTGTACATAAATATCACACGGAAAAAATTGAGAGATAGAATTGAGTGACAGACAGATTGAGTGAGATATGGGAGGGGTGCCTTCACTGTAGCACCAGCACTGTAGCAATATTTGAATCTCTAGAGTAAAAAATTGCTAAACTTTTGTTGGTTGATTTCATAATCTGAAAGTTGTGATTTATCATTTGAACTAAAGACAAATATCAAATGATGAAGTGCAAATTCGTCAGTTGTTGTAAGTACGTCCAAATGGAGCCAAATGTTCATCAATGTCACCGTGAGAAGGGTAGGATAATTCCCCTAAAGTGGTCACTGGTGTGGTGCCTGCCACAACGTCTTCAATGCCAAAGCCAGTATAAGAAAACTTTTGGGAAATAACAGAGTATCAAAATAACTAATAGTGCTTTTTGAGGTATCTATGTACCTTGTATTGGAGCTGTGAGGGCTTTATATATGTTTCCACAGCCCCTAGCCATTGTAGTGGTTAGAGTTAGGTGTGAGTGAGTTTTGTTCAACTGTTCTCAACTCACATATTAAGTCTAGAGTTTGTTTTAGGGTTTTGTCACAGAATAGCCAAAGGCGGAGATTGTAAGGTTGAATTTAATCAACCATCTTGTTGGCTTTATTCCATGCCAAATTTGCTTGTATTTCAGCATTTAGAAACCCTGTATTTATGTGGGAATCATGTAAGGATAGTATGTGAGAGAGTGTGAAGAAAAAGCTCAAGAGTGTGCACTCAACAAGGCCTCGCGACCGGATCTCGCTACTGGCTCGCGATTTGCAAGTAGCCAAAGCAAGCACACGTGTGAAGCATGTAGAAGAGCTAAAAAGTCATACCCCTAGAGGAGCTAGAGCATGCAAAGGAGCTAGAGCGCTATAGGACAAAACTTCCAGTCTGGCCAAATAGTTAGCTCGCGACTCAAATTTGCGACTCAGTCAAGTTGCGAGGTCAAGTCGCTAAACCACTCTGTTTGGGAAAAACTGACCTTTCGCATTCCAAACACACACCAATATAAATACCCCTTATACCCATGTATTGTAGAGAGCTTCCAAAGAGAATTTTGAGAGAGAAACCTTAGAGAAAAACAAGATTGACTCATCCACAATCTTCATCCTTTGATTCTCCAAATTCCTATACTCTCACCCTCTCCATTAGCCAAAACCTTTTCTCACCATACCCATATCTGTGAAGAGGCTGTTTGGTGCTTGGGAAGCAGTTAGGAAGGGACCAATTGATATTGGTTGATGTTATGGGCTATAGCGGGATCCGATAAGCTAGAGAAGACAAAGGTTTGGCATAACCTCATTGGAGCAAGAAGCTTGGAGGGCTTAGGTACACTAGGTAGATTAGGCTTGGAGGGTTTTCTGCTGTTCATGTATCCCAACTTCATTCTCTAGTGGATTATTGACCGCTTGGAGGGCGGCGGAGAGGTTTTACGCCGAGGACTTTGGTTTCCTCTTCGATAACACATCGTTGTGCTGTTTTTGTATTAGCATCTCTTTTCTCTTAATCTTTTCCATTTAATTTCTGTTGTGGTTGTGATTTTATTTGGTTTAGATTGTTTTATCAATTCTGTTTTAAGCTTATGTTCATATTCCGCACATACATTGTTTGATAATAAGCTTGAATTGATAATTTGTAATTTGGGGGTTCAAACGTTCAAGGTGTTTTACACACTATTTGAACATTCAGAACCCACCACTAAAATTATTTTTTTACTCACTAATATTAACTAATAACAATCTGTTACTTAAAATTTATTGTGAAAATATTGTGGTAGCATTTCTCAATTAGGATTTTTTATTCTTTATATTATTTTTACTTTCTTCATTTCACTTTCATCCATACATTTCATTTCTTTTTTTCTTGTTTTTCTCCTCCACGCACATGTCCTCTATCTCTATCCCCCCCTTCTTTTGTGTTCTTTTTCTCCCTCATTCAAGAACATTCCAGCGAGCTCTCATTCTCTTCTCTTTTTTTTTTTTTTTTTCTCTAGCTCTCTTTTTTTCTTTTTTTCTTTTTTTTTTTACTTGATTCCAGAACATTCACTAGCTCTCGCTGTGATAAGAAAAGAAAGAAAAGAGGTATAGAGAGAAAGAACAAGAGAGATGGGTCACTGTGCAGTCCAGATGCGTTAGATGGCTTTTTTCTTCTGTCCTTTTCCTTTTTTGGCTTATGTTGTTATGATTTGATTAATTTTAAAATTGTTTTTTTGAGTTTGTATTCTGATAATATGATTATGCTTGAGTTTAGAGATGTTTGAGAGAAAGATTGTTGTGTTTGTAGCTATGAGAGGAGAGAGAAAGACTTTTTTTTATTTTTTATTATTGAGGTAAATTTTTTAAGTAGAAAAACTCATTCGGAGTTGCTACAGTGTTCTCTATATCTAGAGAAGCACTGTAGCAACTTCAAAAAATATTTGGAAAAGTTTTGGATTTAGAGAATCTGTTGGAGGGTGAATAGTGGGGCTTTCTCTCCAAAAAATAGATATAGCTAATCTATTGGAGATGCTCTTAGTGCCATTAATAACAAATGGACTAGTTCTCCCATAAAATATAAAAAAGAAAAAATAAGAAGAGAAGGACTAGGTTCAAATAAGACATATTGACTAGCTCAAACTTCACACACTATATTATATGTGCACCAGTTTTAGCATCTCACCGTTCTTTCTTTTTGTAATTTCATTAAACACATCCTACTTGCAATTCACAACTGGAACCATCAAGCAACCATGAGATAGCCCATGAATTCTTCCCGTTCTTCAAAGTATACAAAGATGGTTGTGTAGAAAAATTCATGGTTGCTAAGCATGTGGCCCCTAGTGATGACCCACACATGGGTGTTCGATCCAAAGATGTAGTAGTCTCACCCGAACCTGCAGTGTCAGCCCGTGTTTTCATGCCCCAGATATCCGACCCAAATAAGAAACTCCCTATCCTAGTTTACATGTACGGTGGAGGTTTTTCTATTGGATCTGCTTCCCACCGGGGTTACTAAAAGAAAACAAGAAAGCTTGAAAAACCAACTATGGAAAACAGAGAGGAAGAGAGGCTTTAGAGAGATTATTGAAATAAGAGAATTCTGTTAACTTTATAAATATCTAATCTGTTACACTTTAAGTGAGCGTTTGGTTTCAGCTGAAACCAACGTTCACGTTTTCATTTCCGCGTTTCTATCCTTTTTTTTTTTTTTTTTCAGCGCATGAACAGTAAATTTACTGTGCAAAGGCAAAAATTACTGTTTATGTACTGTAGCAATACTGTTCACGTACTATAGCAGCACTGTTCACACATTAAAAATATTAAAAATGGGTCCCACGGTACTTTTCACACATTTAAAAATTATTTTGCTACAGTGTTTTCAGTTTTCAGTTTCAGCAACAATAAGCTCAATCCAAACGGACCCTAAGACTAGAAAAATCTAGAAGGAAAGATTCCTTGCTACCAGTGAAGAGATGAAGATAGAGCAACCTAAGAGAACTTCTGAGGTTGATGATCAATACGGTGTCGTGTTGAATTTTTAAAACAAAACCTCATCTTAAAGACACGCCAAACGATGTTGTTTTCCCTTTAATGAGAAACGTCACCGTTTGGCTAGTTACCGTTAGCTAGCTGTTGGGCTTAATTTCAAAAGATCTCTTCTTCCTGTTTCAGTTTTAGACTTGATTCTAATGTTCCTTTTTCATTCCCCCCTCAAAATCATGGGGGTAGCAAACATGATTTTGGAACGGAGAAAATGAAATTAAGCCGTAGGAAGACTCTTGGTGAATATGTCAGCTAGCTGATCTGCAGTGGCTATGTATTTGACTTGAAGATCCTTTCAAAGAACTCTATAATGCACAAAGTGGTAATCCACTTCAATGTGTTTCATCCTAACATGAAAAACAATATTCAAAGCAATAGCAAGGGCAAACACATTGTCACGCCAAAGCTTAGGGGAAGTAGACTAAAAGATGCCCAGATCCTTTAGAAGTTGATGAAGCTAACACAATTTTGAACTGTTGTTGATGCCAGAGCTCGGTATTCGGATTCACTGGAGGAATGTGAGACAGTGAGCTATTTCTTGGCAATCCAAGTGATAGGACTATAGCCTAGATAGACCAAGAAACTAGTTGTGGAACACCAATCAAAGGGATCACCAGCCTAATCTGAGTTTGAGAAAGCAGAAAGACTGAAGGGACCAGGTCAAAGAAAAATCCCATAATCAGTAGTGCCATTGAGATAACGCAGGATTCTTTTTTGCAGCAACCAGATGTACATTAGTAATCTTTAACATGAACTGGCAAACTTGATTCATAGCAAAGCTAAGAGCTGGTTTAGTAAAAGTTAGATAATGCAAAGACCCAACAAGACTGCGATAAGGATGAGGATCAGAGAGAAGAGTACCTTCATTAGGAATAAGTTTGAGATGAGGAGTACAGGGTGTTTTAGCAGGCTTAGAGGTAGGCATATTATGCTTAGTGAGTAATTCATAAGTGTATTTGGCTTGATTGAGAAACAGCCCTTTGGAATTCCTTGTTATATGAAGACAAAGGAGTTAATGCAAATTACCAAGATCCTTAAGCTCAAATTCCTAGCTGAGTTGCTTGATCAAGGCATTAAGTAAAATAGTGTATAGACAAGAAGAAAAGCTTGAAGCTTGCCTTGTTTAAAAATGAACAAAGATGAATCAGCCAAGGAAGCCTGAAATCCCAAATGTAATAGCTGAGTTGAAAATCTCTCAAACCAAGCTCGAGGAGCTTGTTTGAGTCAATATAGAGATTTCTGAAGTCTACAAACATAACCAGGATACTGAGGATCAACATAACCAGGGGGTTGAGTCATGTAAACTTCCTCCTTAAGAATTCCATGGAGAAAGGTATTTCAAACATCAGGTTGTTTGAGATGCCAATTGAATTGAACAGCTAAAGTAAGATTCTTACTATTGGAGGCTTGATTACGAGACTAAAGGTTTCAACAAAATCAACCCCAAATTGTTGATGAAATCCTTTAGCCACCAAGTGTGCCTTATACCTGCTGATTTAACCATCACGATTGTGTTTAAGCTTAAACACCCATTTACATCCAACAACATTCTGAGATGGAGAAGGAGGAACCAAGATCCAAGTTTTCTGTCTCTGCAAAGCATCAAACTCCTCATCCATTGCTGAGCACCATTGTGGGAACTGAGCTGCAATCTTATAGGTAGGAGGCTCAGTAAGAGTATAATCAATGGGAGTAGAATTAGTGGCAGGGCTCTTGGTTTGAAGATACCATCTTGGGTTCTAGTGATCATAGGGTGAGTGTTTATGGTTGGAAGTTGTAAAGGAAGGGGATCAGGTGGTTCACAGGGTTGTATAGGAGATGGAATTGATGTCGGGTTAGGTTGGAGAGAGGGAACAAGTGATGTAGTGGGAGACTGAGATGAATTTGGTGAAAATGTAGAATAGTGAGGAGTGATTTGGGAATGCTGTGTCTGTGAAGTAGATTATGTGTGATCAGATGTAGTAGGTGTGATATGGGAAGTGGACTAAAAAGGAATAGAAGTATCTATAGGAGTAGAGATTTGAGAGACACGTGATGGGGACCGATGGAGAAGTGTGTAAAAGATATGCCATCCAATCAGAAACATTAAAAGAAGAAGTATCAGTGGAAGAACTAATGGATAAAGTGAAAGACTTAGGGGATAAGAACTCCCTTTCATTAAAAAGGACATGTCTAGAGATATAAATTCAATCGGAGACCGGATCAAGGAATATATCCCTTGGTGTATGCAAGATAATTAAGAAAAATGCAAGGACTGGTATAAGGTTGGAGCTTATGAGTGTTATAAGGCTTAAGGAAGGAAAAGCATTTGCAACCAGAAACTCTTAGATGTGTTATATCAGGTAAAGACTGAAAGAGAAGTTCTCAAGGAGATTTATGACTTAATAACAGAGTAGGAAGCCTGTTAATGATCTGTGTGGTAGTAGCTACTGCATAGGACCAATAGGTAAGAGGGAGTTTGAATGAGATAGCATTGTAAGAGAACACTCAACAATGTGCCTGTGTTTTCTTTCTGCCACACCATTCAGTGTTGGAGTGTGTGGATAAGAGAATTGATGGATATGCCTTATGACAAGCAAAACTCAAAAAAGGCATTAGATGAAAATTCACCACTACCATCAGTTCTAAGAGTTTTTATTTTCAAGTTAAGTTGATTCTCAACAGTTGCTTTAAGGTATTTGAAGATAGTGAAAACATCAAACTTGAATTTGAGCAAATAAATCTAAGAGAACTTAGAATAATCATCAACAAACACTAGATAATATTTGAAATCTAAGAGCTCAAAAATGTGTTAAAACACAAGAACTTGTTTAGACCCCCAATTAAAAGAAATTACGGCTAGATTGCTTTTACTCTAACTTATCTAAGTGCGGAACAAGAGTAAATGAAGTGCAATAAACCAGTAACTACTCTATTGTATAAACATGAATAACAAACAATAAAAGTAAAGCACAAGAGTAAGGGAAGAGAGATGCAACCACAAGATAACACCGAGGCATGTTATCAAAGAGCAAACCGAAGAACTCAGTGAAAAACCTCTCCGCCGCCCTCCAAGTGGTAAGTCGATCCACTAGACAATAAGTTGGGATACACGAATTGCAAGAGACCCTCTAAGCCTAATCTACCCCATGTACCTAAGCTCTCCAAGCTCCTACTCCAATGAGGTTTCTCGGAACCGTGTCTTATCTAACTTTCCGGATCCCGCAATACGCCCGATTGCATCCGCCAAGCCTCACCGGCTTCTTTTGGCAAATCCCCAAAGCTTCCCAAGCTCCAAAACACTCTCTACACTCTGAATAAGTATGGGTTGTATTTGGGTACAAATCTCCTCTTAAGGTATGACAATGGGAGAGGGAAGGAGAAGAGGTTAAAATGATTTCTCACCAAGGATGAGTAGCACTCTCTCTAAAAGATGGGTGTGTGTGTTGTAGAAAACCCATCTAGTGTTTTTCTCTCTGAATGGCCTCCTTACAATTTGTGGGTAATGAGGGTATATATAGTATGGGTGAAGGGTAAGAAAGTCACACTTAAAAATCCTCCAAGCAGAATGTTTCGCAACTATCTCGCGGGAAGGCCTTACCCGCAAGACACTCGTGAAAACGACAGCCTGGCACGACTCTTCAACTTCCAGTCATGTGCTCCTCACATGCCCTTTTCACGGGAACCCTTCTCGCGAACTTCTTGTGAGCTAGTTGCGAAATGCGCTAATCTTCAATTAAGCTTGAGTCTTCACCAACTTAATACTAAACCCAATACAATAAAATCCCACAAAATACAAGGAACAAAATTAAAGCAATTACAACACTTTTTGTCATGGAATAAAGCCAACATAAAACATAGTTGTAAATCACAACTTTACAAAATCATTGACAGAAACAAGAGGTGTTGGGCCCGAAACATCACTATGAATTAATTCAAGTAGCTTAGTAGCTTTAGAAATGGATTTATTGAAAGGTAACTAATGCATCTTACCACTAAGGCAGTGCATACAATGTTGTACAACATCAGAAGTTAAATTGAGTACATCAGTATTTTCAAAGGAGGATATAGCAAAAAGTAAAATCTTATCACTAGGATGACCTAGTCTATGGTGCCAAAGTAACCATTTATTTGACTTATTAACATTGAAAGTAGAAGGAGAAGGCACTGAAGTAATAGCTACTGATGCATGTGCTTGTGAAGGATGTTATGAGTGAAGCCTGGCGTAGAATGAAGGATGTTGGGATGTAGGATGCTGTCAATGGAGCTTTGAGTAAATAGGATAAACTCCATTCTCACTCAAGCCCTTGTAGAGGATTCTCCCCTTAGGAATATCATGAATCTTTAATTCATTAGCATCAAAATGGCATGAACAATTATTATGTAAGCAGAATTGATGCATTGAAAAAACATTCATGGCAATTCTAGGGACATGTAAAACATTTCTGAGTAAGAATTTATGATACTTAGTGTTAATAGAACTGTTACCTATGTGATTAATTGGAATGGACTGACCATTTCCCACAGTAACTTGTTCAACGCCCTTGTATTGAGATTAAGTGGACAAGTTGTTCAGATTTGGAGTAAGATGGCCTGAAGTGTCAGAATCAACCAACCATGGATCTTGATTATTGGTAATAGCAGTATTTGAGGCTGTAGCCATAGTTGCAAGCATTGTTGGGGTATTTTTTCCTTGTTAAGAAAAATCCATCATGTGATAGCAGTCAAGAGCAAGATGTCCAAATTTTCAACAAATTTGACATACTGGACGACTGTTAGAAGATTGGTTTCCAGAAAGTGAGAAATTTTGGTTCTGATGTGAGTAATTCTGTTGTGGACTAAAATTCTAATTAGATGATCCTCCACCATTGTTGCTATATCTACCACCTCCTCTTCATCTGTTAGAACCATTATGGCCTCCTTCTCTACCAGATCCTTGATTCTAGTTATTTCCTCCATTTTGCTTGGAATTTGAAGCAGACATGGCCAGAGATTAAGAAATAGCCTCCATATTCTCATTCATAGCTTGTTCTTCACTTTGCAACATAATAGAAAGTTGTTCATAAGTGATAGAATCACTTCTGGTGCGTATTTCGGGTGCGTATTGCTGAATAGAAGTGAGGGAATTCCTTTGGTAGGCCTCAAAGTACAATACAAAGCAATTCTTTATTGTCAACAGCAACACCAATGGCAAGAAGCTTGTCTCTTTTAATCTTGATCTTTTGTAGAAAGTTCACAGTATTGCTTCCTTTCTTGAGGCTCTGAAGCTCAAGCTTCAAGTTCAAGATATTTGCTCTTGAGGTTGAAGTGAACCTCTGTTCAAGAGTGTTCCAAACATCTCGAGAATTGGTAATACCAACAACAAGTAAGAATACTTATGGGGTGAGGGTTGAATTAATCAAGGAAAGTAAAGCCTTATCCTTGATCTTCCATGCTAGAAAATCTAGATTCATAGTGGATTGACCTTGAGCATCAAGAACAAACTAATTAGGTTGTGGCACAGTGCCATCAATGTACTCAATGAGTGAGTAAGCTTCAAAAATGTGTAGACACCGCATTTTGTACCCCTTACGACTTGGGCCCCTGTTCCCCAATGATGCTCAAACTTTAAGACCCAAGGCCAATTTAGAGCCCAATCAGATATTAAATTGACTTGAGGAGTGCTAAAATGAAAAATATAACCTTTTAAATGAGCAAAATTCTATTTTTGGAAATGAAATGACTAAAGTGGCCCTCGGCTTGTATACGTGGGTCACGGCCTGTATACGCAGGCACATTCCTGTGTACACAACTAGGGTTTTAGAAGCATAAGAAAGACAAGTCTTCTACAATAGGGGCTGAGGTTTTGAATGAATCCCACATCGTTTGGGAGCCATTCCAAACCCCATTTTTTCAACTATAAAAAGCCTTACATGGTACATTTTTAAAATACACTAAAATCCCACAGGAAAAACCTAAAATTCAATAGAAAATAGTGAATTAAAAGGGAGTTTTTCACAAAACACCCTCAACTCATTTTTATTTGATTGGGACCTTTTTTGGCCCCAATCCTTTTAGTTTAACATTGTTAATTACTTTCTAACTGGTTGCTAAATAGACTTGACTGAGGGGAATTGTCAAAATCAAGCTTGGAAAGTTTTTGCTTAAGGTATTGGGTCTAACTCTTTCTCTTTATTTCTTTTTCTTTTCTACTTTTCTTTCTGCATTTTAATTTTGTTTTTAGTTTATGTTTGTGTATATCTGTCTAAGTTAGTTTTTGAGTTCTTTTCATGTTTTGTGCACGTTAGGTTGTTAGATCTTTGTTTTAAAGTTTTGCTCTATTTATGCGTTTTTAGGTTTTCAGGGCAAGGACTTGCATACACATAATCTTGCTTGAGCACACAGGCTTGATTATGCATACGCAGGCCTGTTCTAGTGTGTGTGATGTGTAGGAAAAACATAGTTTGTATCGCATACAAAGCATACGCAGCGGAAAATTAATGGATCTACTTCATTCGCAACTGATAACATGTACTATGTAAATTTTAGAATTTAAGAACAAGAGAGCATACCTTGGTGCGGTGAAATTCAAAAACCAAAGATTAGAAGTAATTGGGAACACTTTTAATCTTCACTCCAATTCCACTTATGCCCAAGAGGTGTGGTTTCTCAATCAATTTATATGTATGTGTTCAAGGAAAAATAAGAGAGTGGCTTACACTCATATACACACCATTTCATGCATCTGAAAATTCTATATGTTTCTCTCTTTATATATAACTGATTATCTAATTGGGCTAGCCTTTTGGGCCATTCCAATTGGGCTTTAGTATGCGGCTTGGAGTGTGACCAAAAGGGACAAATAAGACACTAGCTCCAATGGGTTTTGGGTCTTTCTATCAACTCTTGACAAGCCCAAAATTATCATTAATTATATTTAATACCACTATATAAATATAATTGCACTCTAGGCCTTATTAATAAATTACATCCCAAGACTTTATTATACATTCAACCCCTTCATGTAGTAATACATCTTACTAAATACATCTTAATTATTGAGTACCCAATTTAATTCTTTAAGTCATTCATCATAAATTTATGAAATCCAATTTCATAAATATATACTTTAGTAACTTCTTACTAAAGTGGTTAGGCCTAACACTTTGAATAACCAAACCCATTAAACTTATCTCAAGGGAATATTTTATATCTCCGTTAAGAAATTATGAATTCCATTTTGAGAATATATGTTCCTTCAACATTAAATGCAGCTGCCCAACATACTGAAGTTTTGATCATGACTTCAGATCTCACTCCTGATATATCAAAACAACCTACACTTCATGATCAGGTTCATTATTCTCTCAAGATTGAAAGTTCATGTAAATAAAAGTCGTGAGATTTATTATTCATTTAACAGTCGTTAGTAGAATAATAAATCTCATAGCAGTCTAGTTCAATATGTCTTAACACTTAAAACATATCAACTAGAAGTCTCCACTTCCATGATCAAGACAAATCATCTTCGTTGATATGTTATAATCTTCGCAGATGAAATGCCCAATTTCATCACTGACTACGAACTAAAATTCTGAGTTTACAAAGAACTTGTGATTTATATCTTCTGTGACTAAATCACATACTATGCATCTCATGGACTATATGATAATGTCCAAATATTCATGCTACCATTATTTTAGATAATAATAAAATAACTTTATTAATCACAACATAATATCATACATAATATCATACATAGCATCATACAATAGGATTTAAAGGGCACATATTCTAACATGATGTCGTTGCCCAAAAACCCTAAATTTTTGTTTGTTTGTTTTGTCTCTGCCTTCACATGTTTGTTCTATTTACCCTTTTTTTTTTATAGGTTTTAGTCTCTATAGGTTCTTGTTTACCTCTTTTATATGCTTGTTTGCTATCATGTGCTTAGATTAGGGTTTTTATGCTTCTTTCTTGTTTTGATGTCTTACCCTTCATTCACATGCCCATTCATCAGTGCTATAGGTGCTGTGTTGCTGCAAGGTAAGTAAGGTAAGTCATGCATTCATATGAACATTCATGTTATTTGTTTAATCTTCCTTTGATATCTATGCATGAAGTTAATGCCTTGTTCATAAAATGATTTGCTTGCTTTTGGTGATATGCTTACTGCCTTGTTTTAGATGAACGCTAGGATTTCTTTCATTTGTTTGGCTCTGTTTGGTTTGATGGATAGATAAGCATGTTTGTTTGGGATCAAAGATGCCATGTTGTGTGCTAGATGCATGTTAGTGTATGTGTGAATCTAGGATATAAGTGTTGAGTTAGTTTTTAATAGGGTTAAGGTATCAGACACAACAATGGGAGGCCAACCTTAGGGTTGGGCGATCTTGGGTGCCTAACACCTTCCCAAGAGCATATCTAAACTCCAAACCCATACTCTGGTAGTAAGATCAAAAGGTCCTTCCTTGAAGAGATGCTATCATATGGTTCCTAGACCATTGCAAAAACTAGGTGGTGACTCCCCCCCTTGTGTCCACAGTGGCGACTCCACTGGGGATGATGAGTTTAATTCCTATGTGTCTTTTTTCTTAACCTTAATAAAAATTATTTCAATACTTGTTTTCCACACACATCACTTGTTCTTTTGTCCCTTAACTTCGGTTGGTGGTGAGTGGGAAGGTGGAAGGCTCCATTCAGGCCCAAATCTTTTGAAGTTCATCCCACAAACTCACAATCAGTGTCATCGCCTATAATGGGCTTTAAGTACGTTAAAGATTTGCTACCAATCCACTATAGGGTCCACTTAGGCCCTCGATTGAGATCATAGCCCACCTAGTTGTGAGTGACCTACTTGTCTATCCCTTTAGCCTTAGGGAGCCTACCCACACTAGAGAGATCCTCGACCCTATCATAAAGGGAACCCTTTATATATCTCTTGTTTGTTCAACCATATACCATGTGTTCACATAATTCTAAAGGACAAATCAAAGGTATAAAAATGGAAGGGATGGCCCTAAAGTTATTGTATACCCTAAGATGTCATGGGATAAAAGAAAAGAAGTTCTCACATATAGGAGGCTTGTCCCTAAATCCAAAAGTATATCTTAACTCGAAAGGTTCATAAGACCATAGCCTAATTGCTATCACAAGTCTAAGTGGAAAAAACCCTTTTGAAAAAAAAAGGGACTTTAGGCCTAAGATAACAAGTATGCTATGGACTTAGCATCCAAAATCCTACAAAGCCAAAATGAAACTCCGTAATCTTGGGCATCCTTGTTGCATGCCTAGGCCTAAAATTATGAGAATTTCATGGACTTTGAGAGGAAGGCCACAATGTATTCTAGCTAGAGGGCTATTTCAAGAAAAAATGATGAAATGATGAATGAAGAATGAAAAGCCCAAAGGTGATAAATACATTGTAAGCCCAAGTTTGAGACAAAGGGTTGAAAAATTCCTAAGTACATTCTAATGAAAGCCCATGAAAGTAAGATGAAAGCTTTATTGTAAATAGACCAAGACCCAATGAAACAAGGGGTAAGAATCTATGAAAGGAAGGGGAGTGACATTGTAATTGGGCCTTCATTAAAATGAACTTAAGAATTTTCTAAGAACATCTAAAAAAGTAAAGGGAAACTTTTAATTGGGACATGAACTTAATGAAAATGGGGCTTCTTTTCAGGCATCATTGCATTGCCAAAGTCAAGAAAACACATCCCCACCCCCATTTGGAATCGAGAGAAAGGAAGGCGCTTGATCAAGATTGAGGACACACACCAAGAAGAAGGAACCCCCCAAGAAACCATGAATAACTTCCATGGAAGACCCAACGGCACAAAAGATCCTTAAGGCTTTGGATGAACATGGAGAAGCCCTTAAGAGAATGGGAGGGCGCCTCACTAGGTTGGAAGAATCTAAGCTCAAGAAACCTCCACATGTGGAAATCCGTGATGATGAGGAGGAAGATGAAGAATGGGACAAAAAAGGCAAAGTGGAATATGAAAGAAACAAAAAATTTGAGAAGCTTACCACGGAAACCATAGCTATGAGGGAAAAGATGGAGAAGATGCAACTTGCCTTCCGTAAGGCGCAAGGAATGGATGATTACCTCTATAACATGGGGGGAGTAAGTTCAAAGGCTCCTATTGCATTGCCTCCCAAGTTCAAGATCTCCGATGCGGAAAAGTTTGATGGGGCTAGGGATCCAAAGCAACACATAAGAAGATACCTAAGCATTGCTGAATTGAAAGGGCTAGATGAGAAGCAAACTTTCCATGTGTTTCCTCTCTCGCTCACGGGAGGTGCATCAAGGTGGTACTATAGCCTTGATCCAAGCAAAACTAAGGTGTGGAATGAACTAGTGGGGTTGTTTGTGGACCAATTCATCTTTAACACTATGATTGATGCGACTCTAAGGGATTTAGAGACTAACAAGCAAGGTGTGGGGGAGACATTTTCTGAATACATGACTAGATGGAAGACCAAAGAGTCTAGAATGGTCAATAGGCCAAATGAGAAGGACCAAATCAACATGATCATCAAGAACTTGCTTCTGGTTTATAATAGTAGGCTTTTGTCGTCTCCTATTAGCTCATTTGGAGAATTATGTGATTGTGGGACTGTAGACACCGCATTTTGTACTGCTTACAACTCGGGGCCCCATTTCCAATGATGCTTGAACTCTAAGGCCTAAGGCCAGTTTAGAGCCTAATCAAATATAAAATTGACTTGAGGAGTATTAAAATGAAAAATATAACCTTTTAAATGAGAAAAATCTATTTATGGAAATAAAATGACCAAAGTGGCCCTTAGCCTACGTACGTGGGTCACGGCTTGCATATGCGAACCAAGGCATGCGTACGCAGGCAAATTCTTACGTACGCAGCTAAGGTTTTAGAAGCATAAGAAAGATAAGTTTTCTACAATAATGGCCAAGGTTTGAAATGAATCCCATATCATTTGGGAGTCATTCCAAACCCCATTTTTTCCACTATATAAAGCCTTACATGGTACATTTTCAAAACACACAAAAATCCCACAAGAAAAACCTAAAATTCACTAGAAAATAGTGAATCAAAAGAGATTTTTTCACAAAACACCCTGAAGTCAATTTTACTTGATTCGAACCTTTTCTAGCTCCAATCCTTTTAGTTTAACGTTGCTGATCACTTTCTTATTGGTTTGTGAATAGACTTAACTAAGGGGAACAGTCAAAATCAAGCTTAGAAAGCTTTTGTGTGAGGTATTGAGTCTAAACTTTTCTTTTTCCTTTCTTTTACTTTCTACCTTTAAATCCTCCTGCTTGCCTTGTTTGTTGTTAGAATATGTTTTAATATGTCGTTGTAGGTTAGGTTTAAGTTTTTGTATGCTTAAAATATGTGTTAGGTTGTTATATTTGTTGTTTTAAAGTTCTATTCTGTTTCTGCATTTTAGGTTTTCTGGGTAAGGATTTGCGTATGCAGGCTTGATTATGTGCACGCAAACCTATTCTAGAATGCATGGTGCCATTGCCTAGAAACCCTAAAATTTTTGTTTGTTTGTTTTGTCTCTACCTTCACATGTTTGTTCTGTCTAGCCTCCTTTATATATGTTTTAGGCTTTATAGGTTCTAGTTTACCTCTTTCACATGTTTGTTTGCTATCGCATGCTTAGATTAGGGTTTTTTATGTTGTTTCTTATTTTAATGCCATGAACACGCATTCACATGCCCATGCATTAATGTCATATTGCTGCAAGGTAAGTAAAAGGTAAGTCTTTCATTGAAAATTTTCATGAATTTGTGATATGATCTTGTTTTGGTGTTAAAGACAAATGTGAACGTTTGGATGAATCATATATTACTTGAATCTTTCCTTATGCTCATGTTTCTGCCTTAATTTAATTATATATGTTACTACCTTGAATATGCTTTGGTACCATGTTAGATAAATGCTAGGGTTGTTTATTTGCGGATTGGTTTCTTATGCTTTATGGATGGATATTTATGTCTTTGTTTGGTATGCAAGATGCCATGTTGTATGCTTAGGTGTATGCTAGTGTCTGTGTGAGTTAGAATACAAGTATTGAACATTAAGTTTAAGATATAAGACACAATGATGAGAGGCCAACCTTAGGGTTGGGTGGTCTTGGGTGCCTAACACATTCCCAAGAACGTACCTAAACTCTGAACCCATACTCTGGTAGTAAGATCAGTGCTCCTTCCTTGAAAGGATGCTATATTCATGGTTCCTAGACCATTTAACTAGGTGGTGACTCCAACACTTTTCCTTGTGTCCACAGGGACAAGAATCGAAGATGCTCTCAATAATGGACAATTGGAGAAAGGGGAAAGCATGCCTCCAACCAAGAAGACATTTGGAGGGGGAACCACCACTAAAGCACCCAATCCCATAAATGTAAGTGCCATCATACCCCAAAAAACACTAGCCTACCCAAAGAAAGCTCGCCAAGATTTTTCAAACCTAGGAATGACCGTCACCCAAGCATATGAAAACCTATCCTCCAAAGGATTCATCAAGCCTTTAAACCCCACACTCATGCCTAATCCCATACCTCCCACTTGGAACCTCAATGAAAAAGGAGGGAATTATAGGGTCTTAATGCAATTGAAAAATACCTAAGCTTGTGTGTCCGTGTGGGGCCTATTCATGGTCTCTCAAACATCGTAAGGCTCTCTTAGATGCCTTGAATGGAAAAGAAGTACCTGTAGAAACTACACCACAAGAAGTTTTGTCTCTCATTGAAAGTTCAAATATGTGTATAAACACCCTTGAACGTTTAGACCCCCAAATTACAACTTAACCAATTCAAGCATTATGTCAAACAACTAGTGTGCGGAAACTTAACATAAGCTAAAATATGGAATTGGAAAAACTATCTTAGCCAAATTAAAAACACAACCCACAACAATTAATAAAAGGCAAAGATAAAAGGGAAGGAAGATGCAAACACAAAGACAACACGCGATGTGTTATCGAAGAGGAAACCGAAGCCCTCGGCGTAAAACCTCTCCGCCGCCCTCCAAGAGGTAAAAAATCCACTAGAAAATATAGTTGGGATACATGGACAGCAATAGACCCTCCAAGCCTAATCTACCCAGTGCACCTAAGCCCTCCAAGCTTCTTGCTCCAACGAGATTGCGCTGAACCTTTTTCTTTTCTAGCTTCTCGGATTCCGCTACTAGACCATAGCATCAACCAATGAAGATTGGTTCCTTCCTAACTGCTTCCCAGAAATCCAAACAGCCCTCTCACAGTGATGAATATGGTGAGAACAAGGTTTGGTAAAAAGCCTCTCAAGGATTTGACAATGGAGAGGAAGAGAGTTGAGGAATTTGAAGAGACACTAATGTATAGATTGTGGGTGAATCAATCTTGTTTTTCTTTAGGGTTTCTCTCTCAAAATTCTCTCTAGAAGCTCTCTTACATCTGTGGGTAAAAGGGGTATTTATACTGGAGTGGGAGAGGAATGTGAAATGTCAGGTTTTACAAAACAGGGGTGGCTCGCAGCTTGACCTCGCAACTTAGTCAAGCCGCGAGATCCAATCGCGAGATAACCGTATGGCTAGTTGTCCTGTTTTGTCCTGTAGTGCTCCAGCTAGCATGACTGTTCACCTTCCGGCATGCTTGGCACGTGTGCTGCGTTTGGCGGCTTGCAGGCGCGAGTCACCCGCGAGGCCAAGCCGCGAGTCTCTGTTTTCTTGCACACTCTTGAGCAAACTTCACTCTATCTCACTCACTACCCTTACAACAAACCCACCTAAATACAGGATAACTAAATGCTGAAATACAAGCAAATTTTGCACGGAATAAAGCCAATTAGATGGTTGAATAAATTCAACCTTACACTCATGGTGGTCAAGGGCTCCTCACACCCCCTCCTTGCCTTTTCCGATGAAGATCTCCCTCCCTAAGGAGCGACTCACTAGACCCTTGCAAATCACCATTAAATGCATGGGTGCCAAGGTACCAAAGGTGCTTATTGACAATGGATTTGCCTTGAATGTTTGTCCTTTTAGGATTGCCTTCACTGTTGGCCTAGACATGGAGATCATCATCCCTTCTCCCTTGATTGTAAGGGCATATGATAACACTTCAAGGAAGGTCATGGGTACTTTCAAGGCTCCTTGTAAGATTGGGCCAATGGAAACCATTGTGGAATTCCATGTAATGGACATCACCCCAAATTACAACCTTCTCTTGGGAAGGGCCTGGCTTCACCCAATGGGGTAATCCCCTCCTCACTATAGCAAAAGATGAAGATCCCATGGAAAGGAGAGATTGCCATAGTGCTTGGAGATGGGGAAATTCTAGCGCCAGTTTATGGGCTCAAGAAAGGAGGGAATGAGCTTTAAATGAGTGGCTTTGAGTTCGTGAATATGGCTAACTATGGGTTGAAGGATGAGAGGTATGCTACCGACTTGTTCCCATATTATAGCCATAAGGTGATTGCAATGATGAAGAATATGGGATACATGCTTGGCATGGGCCTTGGATGAGAAGGAAAATGGGTAGTTGAGTTCCCCAATATTGAGACTCAAGTGACAAAGGAGGGTCTAGGATTCTTTGAAGGTTGTGACGAAATCAAGAAAAACCATAGCATTCTCAATGGGAACTTCGTGAAAGAAGGAGGAGACTTCCCCTATTGTGGCTTCCCTGAACCTTGGGTAGGTAAAGATGGAAGGGTGTATCCAGGTTGGGAGATGTTCTTTAATGAAAAACTCACTTTTAAAGGAAAGCCTACTGTGGTGATCAAAGAGATGCAAGAAGAGGTTGACATGGTGAACTACATGGATGTTGAAGCAATGAAGACCATGATAAAGTCGAGTGAGGACATGTTTGCCATCACCAATGAAGAGCCAAGTGATCCTTCCAAATTCATCATGCCTATTATGGGGCCCCTTAATAATTGGACTTAGGCTGGGTTTTCTGAGAACATAGGGAAAAAGTTTTGTAATGTAAGTTCCAATGTACTTTTCAATATTTTCAATAAGATGAATTCTAATTTGGCTTACTTTACTTTGATGTGTCCCATAACATTGAAATTTTGCACTTAAATGATTCAAATGAAATTGAAATTGAAATTAATAAACAATTGGAAAAGAAAATTGAACCTACGGAACAAACTCTTGAAAATATTAATTTGGGCAATGATAAGAATCCACATTTAATTAAAATCGGCTCAACTCTAAATGAAAAAGAAAGAAAAGATCTCCAAAAACTCCTCATGGAATTTCAAAAGGTGTTTGCATGGTCCTATGAAGATATGCCTAGAATTGACCCTAAGATAGCTCAACATCACATTGATACTCATGATCATATGGCGCTCGTCAAGTAAAAATTGAGAAGAATGAGGACTGAATGGCTCTTAAAGATCAAGGAGGAAGTTATTAAGCAATTAATGGTAGGGTTCATCAAAACCATGCACCAAGCCGAATGGATAGCCAATGTCATGCCTGTACCTAAGAAGGATGAAAAGGTGAGGATGTGTGTGGATTTTAGAGATTTGAACAAGGCATGCCCTAAGGATGACTTCCCTCTCCCTCACATTGATGTCTTAGTGGATAACACGGCGGGAAGTGCCTTGATGTCTTTCATGGATGGTTTTTCGAGATACAACCAAATCAAGATGGTTCCCCAAGGACATGACCAAAACCACTTTCACTACCGAATGGGGAATCTATTGTTACACAATAATGTCATTTGGCCTCAAGAATGCTAGGGCAACTTACCAAAGGATGGCTACAGTCTTGCTACATGATATTTTGCATAATAAGGTAGAGGTGTATGCTGATGATATGATAGTGAAATCCAATGATAGAGAAAGCCACACCACAAACTTGAGAAAGTTCGTCGAAAGGATTAAAGAATATAGATTGAGGTTGAACCCACAAAAGTGCACCTTTGGAATAACCGCTAGAAAGTTGTTAGGGTTCTTAATGAGTGATAAAGGGATAGAATTTGACCCATGCAATATTAAAGCCATATTGGAGATACCTCCACCAAAATGTGAGAAAGAGATTAGGGGTTTCTTAGGTCGATTATAATACATTAGTGGATTCATTGCCAAACTCACCATCACATGTGAGCCCATCTTCAAACTCCTAAGAAAGAATGAACCACATACATGGAATGATGAGTGCGAAAAAGCTTTTGAACTTATCAAGGAATATCTCCTCCACCCACCTATCCTAATGCCTCCACAACATGGGAAACCCTTACTCCTATTCCTCTCCATCATAGGCGATGCAGTTGGAAGTATGCTAGTACAAGAAGATGATGAGAAGAATGAGAGGACCATATACTACTTGAACAAAAGGTTCCATGATTATCAGACTAGGTACACTCCTATAAAAAAGTAATGCTTTGCACTTGTTTGGGCCATACAGAAATTGAAACATATCATTTTACCCTTCCAAATATGGGTATTGGCAAGAATGGACCCATTAAAGTACTTCTTTGATAAGCCCGCTTTAAGTGGAAGATTGTCAAGATGGTTGATTTTATTGGCAGAATTCGATTTGAAATATGTGGCAAGAAAAACTATCAAAGGGAGCGTCGTGTCAAATTTCTATGCCAAGAATCCTATAGAGGGGGAAGATGGTAAAGAAGGCTTTCTAGATGAGGACATTTTGACTGTTGAGTTAGAAACATGAATATGTACTTTGACGGAGCTATGAACCAATATGAGAATGGGATAGAAGTACTTTTGATCACCCTGAGGGATCTTACATACCCTTGGCAATCAAGTTGAACTTTGAAGATACAAATAACTAGCTGAATATGAAGCTTGTATTGCTGGAATGGAAGCTCTTCGAGAATTAGGGGTAAAAGAGGTTAAAGTCTTTGGGGATTTAACTTTGGTTATAGCTCAAGCACAGAAGTTGTGGAAAGTGAAGGAAGAACATTTGAAGCCTTATCAACAATACCTGGAAGACTTAACTAAGACCTTTGACAAGATTGAATACACAATCATCCCTAGAGCTCAAAATCAATTTGCGGATGCCTTAACTACCTTAGCCTCCATGGTTGAGATAACCGAGAAAGTATGGACACGACCCTTGAAGTTTGAGCAAAGTTATAAGGAAATGCATAAAAGAAAGACCGAAGCTTCAGTAATGACCATAGAGTGAGAGAAAGCTCCATGGTACTATGATATCATGAGGTTCTTGGAACTAAGGGCATATCTGGATGGTAACAATAAGAGAGAACGTTGTTCCATTAGGACAATGGCAGCATAATACATCCTATGTGGAGGACAACTCTATAGAAGGTCCTATGATGGTGTACACCTTCGTTGCTTGAAGAGAGAAGAAGCCGAGAGGATAATGGAAAAAGTTCATCAAGGGATCTGTGGCCCTTATATGAATGGAAGAATGTTAGCCAAGAAAATCCTAAAGATAGGGTACTACTGAAATACAATGGAGACTGATTGTGTGGACTATGTGAAAAGTTGCCATGATTGTCAAACACATACCAACTTGAACCATGTACCACGTAGTGAGTTGTATAAAATGACTTCTCCATGGCCATTCTCAATTTGGGGCATAGATGTGATTGGAAAGATAGCTCCTAAAGCTTCTCCATGGCCATTCTCAATTTAGTGGCAATCGACTATTTCACTAAGTGGGTGAACGTAGCCTCCTATTTTGTATTGAAGGCTAAGCATGTGGCTTAGTTCTTAGAAAACAACATCATATGCCAATTTGGGTACCCTAATAGATCATTTCTAATAATGGTTCCCACTTTGAGGGTGAAGTCCAAAGGGTCATGGAAGAATATGGCATTGAGCATCACAAGTCTTTACCATATCAACCATAAGCTAATGAGGCTGTAGAAGCAACTAATAAGAATGTAAAGAATATCTTAGCTAAAATGGTGGTGACCTACAAAGATTGGGCCAAGAAGCTTTTGTTTGCCTTGTGGGTTACAGAACCTGTATTCGTACATCGACTGGGACAACACCTTACTCTTTGGTTTATGGTAATGAGGCGGTGCTTCCTATTGAGGTGGAGATACAATCTTTAAGGGTATTGGTAGAAACCAAGGTCCTAGAAGAGGATTGGGCTAAGGTGAGATATGAATAATTGGCTTTGATAGATGAGAAGAGAGCTAGGGCACAATATTATGCACAAGGGTATCAAAAAAGGATTGCTAGAGCATTCAACAAGAAAGTGAAACCAAGAAACCTTAAAGAAGGAGACTTGGTCCTAAAGGTGCTTAGAGACGAGACTTTTGACCCAAGAGGAAAAATGAAGCCAAGATGGTCTGGGCCTTTTATTATTAAAAAGATCATGTCTGGAGGTACTACAAGAATCATGAATTTAGATGGGGAAGAGATGTTTCACCCCATTAACATGGACAGGCTCCGAAAATACCACATTTAAAAGAAAAAAATAAGAAGAAGAAAACAAAAGCGTGCTAGGTTGAAAACCTGAAAGGGTGGCCTAGGCAAAAATTAAGGCAAAAGAATCTTGCTAGATGGAAAACCCAAAAGGGCGGTCTAGGCAAAAGTTAGGGGAAAAAACCATGGGCATGGCGAAAATTCCTCAAAGGACGTCGTGGGCAAAAATTACATGGCAAAGAAAAAAGAAAAGAAATAAATGAGATGACAATACAGCTCCCTCGAGTAGTTGGTCACCTCTAACTTGAGATTCCCGGCCAGCCACACCAACTCCTCATGCTCTTAGATAGTGGGCTGCAATTCAAAGAAGGAAGGGTTAGTGACTGAAGCAAAAAGAGAAATTTGGCAAGTAGAGAAAGGACAAAGGGAAGAAAGAAATCACCGCTCGAGTGTTGGGAAGGAAAGGGCAGCCCATGATATTAGGGTTGCGGGGCACAACACACTCCCGAACAAAGCCATTCGGGCCATAGGCATAAATAGTCCAAGGGATATATGGAGGATCATTAGGCTCACCGGTAGTAGGTCCCCCTTGTTACGATTTCCCACATTAGAAGTTATGACAAACAAAAAAGAAATAAAAGAGTGAAAAAGAGATTAAGCATGTACTTGAACAATAAGGGAAGGCATGAGGCGAGTGATGTTGAACTCTACTTAGTCCAACCCCTCAAGAAGCCGCTTGGCATAGGAAACACCGCTCCCCCAGGAGTTGTATTTAGCATCAGTCAAGGAGTGTGGCGCAAGCATAACTCAAAAGGGTCCATCAGAATCTTTGGATCATCCCTACCCACCAACTGACATCGCACCCTTTCCACTAGATATAGCGCACTCAAGCCCGCTCCTTTAAGGGGTTTGGTAATCTCCGAAGAAATGAGAGCAACAAGCTCCAAGTCTCGAGTAGCAGGCAAGGGCTGGTCGGCCCATGAGGCCTAGTTTATCTATAATAGCACAAGGTTAGAAGAAGAGCATTCTAAAGGAAATGCATGAAAAAGCATGAACAACTATAACTTTTAAAACTTACCTTATCCGAAGTTAACCCCATAAGGTGAGCCCTAACTTGAGGAAAGTCCTTCAAAACTAGATCGATGCTCGGAGTTATGAGGCCATACCTAACAATCCATCGATGCAAGACATGCTTGCCCCCAATTGGCCCTACGCACCTCTCCAAAGTCCTGGAAGAGGGTCAACTACCTCAAAGACACCATTTGCCCACAATTGGCAAAGAGGTAAGCCCCCAGTAGATGGAGAAGGAAAGCCCTAGCCATACGGACACACTCCTCTATGGTCCTCTATGGGTAAAACATGTAATCCGACACCAAGTCAAAGTAGCAGATGGTCTCAGTGGAGTACTTCCTCCCCAACATGTCGAGACCCAGCAAGATGCCCAACACACCGACCAAATTGATGATGGCCCCTTCAAAGCTAAGGCCAATCATGCGGTAAAAGTCATAGGGGATCACTGTTATCTCCTGCTCAGCAATATGAAAGGTATGGGTAGTATCCCACCACCTCTCAATGAGGCATTGCACTAAGGTAGCACTTGCAGACTTCTCCAGAAGAAGACCAATGATAGGCTCAAAACCTACCTCCCGGATATAGCCCTTAGTTTCAAGGACAAGAAGGCTGTACCACTCCACCATCTTATTAGTGCTTCCCCTACTAACATAAAGGGATGATGCACCAAAAAAAAAAATTGATATTAAACCCTTGATTCAAGCAGAATTTGGAAAATATGATGAAAGAATGAAGACAAAAAGAACGATATAGTGATATTCGGATGCAAAAATGACAAAAAGGCGTGTTAGAATTGCACATGGAAGTGAAACAGTTGAAAAATGAGTGAAAATGGCCAGAGTAGGGCTTCTACCAGGTGTCTCACGTATGGGAGTCGAAGTCCATGTATGCTGACAAAACCCCGCATATGCGCCCATTCCCACGTACGCAGAGCCTCAAGAACAAACCTGCGTATGCAAGAACAGAGTTGCGTATGCAGGCTCGAGCCCTTACACACAAGAACACGGACAGAAGTAGTTCTTCGACATTTTAAAAGATGCATCATCCAAAATCAATCCTAGATATGTTCCTACCCTTTCTAAGGTGTCAGGTTTTCATCTAAACCCATCCCATAGAAAAAACCAAAGCATTTACATGGCCAAAAACACATTAAAATAGAAGATCAGAGAGGAACTTGAAAATGAGAAAAAATTTGAAAACTTACAGATTCAGCCATGGGAATGTGATCCTCAAGCCAGTATGTCAGTGGTGGAGACCCCATCAACCTCGTTGCTCCACTCCAGCGAGTGAGATGGAATGCATCGGTAGATAGGATGTAGGAAGACTTCTTGGCCTTGGGTGCCATTGGAGAAGATGATGAGAGAATGAAAGAAAATGAGAAAGTGAGGGCTTGAGAAAATGAGAGAGTTAGAAAGTGAGGAAAAGAAAGAGGAGAAGGAGGTTTTTGTAGAGAAAAAAAGAAGAAGAGAGTTATGGAGAATGTGAAGAGGTGAAGGAGCTAAAGAGAATGAAGAAGAAAAAAAAAACGGTTGGTAACCGTAAGGAAAAATGAAAAGGCGAGAACATACCTGATGGCTAAACTACGTGTAGTTTAGGCCTCACCACTAAACTATGTGTAGTTTAGTCAGGAATAGTAAAAAAAAGAAAAAAAAATCTTTCTTTCAAAAAAGGATGGACATCTCAAGATTAACCCAAATGGGCAAAAAATTATCAAAGGACTCCCTAGTGAGCAGTAAAGGAAGTAGAAGCCTCTTCCCCCAATCAAGCGCATCAGGAACCATCCCTAGTGATCCAAGCACATTGAAAACACCATCCCCATGAAGGAAGCAAAAGACTCTTCCCCAGCAGATCAAGCATATCTAGAACACTGTCCTCAGTAAGAAAGCAAAAGATTCCTCCTTAAATGGATTGAACCTATTAAACATCATCCTCAGTGGGAATGCAGAAGACTCTTCCTCAATATTTCAAGCATCTCAAGTAAAATCCCCAGTAAGGAAGCAAAAGATTCTTCCTCAAATGGATCAAACCTATCAAACATCATCCCCAAAGAGGAAACAAAAGACTCTTCCACATGTATCAATGCATCATCCCCATGGAGGAGGCAGAAGATTTTTCCCTGATAGACCCAAGCACATGAAAGCAATTCCCAATGAGGAAGCAAAAGATTCTTCCCCAAAGTATCCCTAGTAAGGAAGCAAAAGATTCTTCCCCAGTGAGTCTCATACACCAAGAAAAATCCCTAGCAACGAAGCAAAAGATTCTTCCTCAAAGTCCTTCATGAACTGTAAAAGAAGTAGAAGATTTTTCCCTAGTGGATCACACATTTACACTACTCCTCAACGAGTCCATCCATACTACTTCTTAGCAAGTTTCCCATCCTAAGCAAGTCGTGAGAGGCAGAAGATTCCTCCTCATGCACATCTACTCCTCAGCGAGTTTTTCACTGTCCCTAGTGGATCCTACTCGAGCACATATTCCGTCGGAAATTGAACATGTAGGCATGGTAGAAAAAAGTAGAGATAGTGATAGAGAAAGAGACTAAGGTCAACCCGAGCCAAGAGCCTTACCAAAAAAGGTAAAGAAAGAAGTGAAGAAGATAAGAGGAACAAGTCACCAAGAGAATTTTGAGGTAAGAGCCCTAGATGGACACCACAGAGACTATATCCATTTTTTGTTTGTTAAGTTAGCTCATAAGAGCACCCTTGTTTGTTCTCTTTTTCTTTTTAGTGACTCTAGGATAGTGAGTCACTCGTCATTTGATTGCAAGTGGCAAAACAGGTTCTGGGATAGTGAATCTGTCGTAGCTTGTTTCCCGAGCAACAAAGGTGGGACTTTGGACATACGAATCCCACGCAGCTCTTTGGAGTTGCACCCTACCCCATGTATGCATGATATGTGTCGTGTGCATAGGTTGGGCTCGAGCCATACATCGAAACAAAATGTTTTTTTCTCTTATTCTTTTAATTTTGTTAGCAAAGCTCACGAATCAAAAGAAGGGCATCTGCAAACACCGCATTTTGTACCCCTTATGACTTAGGCCCCCATTCCCCAATGATGCTTGAACTCTAAGGCCCAAGGCCAATTTAGAGCCCAATCAAATATTAAATTGACTTAAGGAGTGCTAAAATGGAAAATATAACCTTTTAAATGAACAAAAATCTTTTTTTGGAAATAAAATGACCAAAGTGGCCCTCGGCTTGCGTACTTGGGTCGCAACTTGCGTACATAAGCCAAAGCATGCGTACGCACGCACATTCCTACTTATGTAGCTAGGGTTGCAAAAGCATAAAAAATGCAAGTTTTCTGCAATAATGGCTGAGGTTTGGAATGAATCTCACATCGTCTGGGAGCCGTTACAAACCCCACCTTTTCAACTAAAAAAGCCTTTCATGGTACATTTTCAATACACACAGAAATTCCACGGGAAAAACCTAAGATTTACTAGAAAATAGTGAATTAAAAGGGATTTTTTCACAAAACACCCTCAAGTCATTTTTATTTGATCGAGACCTTTTATGGTCCCAGCCCTTTTAGTTTAACATTACTGATCACTTTCTTACTGGTTGGTGAATAGACTTGACTTAGGCAAACGATCAAAATCAAGCTTGGAAAGCTTTTGCTTAAGGTATTGGGTCTAACCCTTTATCTTTATTTCTTTTTCTTTTCTATTTTTCTTCCTATGTTTTATTTTTTATTTATTTTTATTTTTTTTGCGTAGTTTATGTTTGTGTATATCTGTCTAAGTTAGTTTTTGAGTTCTTTTCATGTTTAGTGCACATTAGGTTGTTAGATCTTCGTTTTAAATTCTGCTCTATTTTTGCGTTTTTAGGTTTTCTGGGCAAGGACTTACGTACACATAATCTTGCCTACGCACACAGGATAGTTCTAGCGTGCGAGATGCCATTGCCTAGAAACCCTAAATTTTTGTTTGTTTGTTTTGTCTCTACCTTCACATGTTTGTTCTGTTTACCCCTTTTTATATGTTTTAGTCTCTATAGGTTCTTGTTTACCTCTTTCATATGCTTGTTTGCTATCACATTCTTAGATTAGGGTTTTTATGCTTGTTTCTTGTTTTGATGCTATACCCTTCTTTCACATGTCCATTCATCAATGCCATAGGTGCTATGTTACTGCAAGGTAAGTAAGGTAAGTCATGCATTCATATGAACATGCATGTTATTTTTTTAATCTTCCTTTGATATCTATGTATGAAGTCAATGCCTTGTTCAGAAGACGATTTGCTTGTTTTTGGTGATATGCTTGCTGCCTTGTTTTAGATGAATGCTAGGGTTTCTTTTGTATGTTTGGCTCTATTTGGTTTGATGGATAGATAAGCATGTTTGTTTGGGATCAAAGATGCCATGTTGTATACTAGATGCATGTTAGTGTGTATGTGTGAGTCTAGGACATAAGTGTTGAGTTAGTTTTTAATAGGGTTAAGGTATAAGACACAACAATGGGAGGCCAACCTTAGGGTTGGGCGATCTTAGGTGCCTAACACCTTTCCAAGAGCATACCTAAACTCCGAACCCATACTCTGGTAGTAAGATCAAAAGGTTCTTCTTCGAAGGGACGCTATATATATGGTTCCTAAACTATTACAAAACTAGGAGGCAACTCCCCCCTTGTGTCCACAGAATGGTTACAAGCTGATGTCTCCATGGAATATAGTTGGTGTAATCCAACTTGATTGACATAAGGTTGGACATATTGGAAAGCAATAGTAAAGGAGATTGAATTGATAAAGTGTGAGTTGTTGATGGAGAATTAGTGTCGAAAGTGGAAGCTGTAGTGGAGGATGGGGACACCATGGATAATGGCTCTAATACCGTGAAAGAAAACTAGAAAGCTTGAAAAAACCAACCATGGAAAACAGAGAGAATTCTATTATTCAAGCCTTGAAAAATTTCATTTACACAGTGTCTCTATTTATAGAGCCTTATAATTGAGCACGTGGGATTATATCCCTAAGAAATCTCTAACTAACTTTCCTAACTAATTTTATAAATATCTAATCTGTTACACTTTAAGACTGGAAAAATCTAGAAGGAAAAATTCCCTGCTACCAGTGAAGAGATGAAAATAGAGTAGTGGAAGAGAGCTTCTGAGGTTGATGATCAATACGGTGTCATGTTGATTTTAAAAAAGAAATAAAAAATAAAATAAACTCATCTTAAAGACAAACTAAGCCAAACGATGCCATTTTCCCTTTAATGAGAAACATCACCGTTTGGCTAGTTACCGTTAGCTAGTCGTTGGGATTAATTTCAAAAGATCTCTTCTTCCTGTTTCTGTTTCCAGACTTCATTCTAATCTTCCTCTTTCATTACCACAAATATGTTCCTCTTTCATTACCACAAATATGTTAGTGCTCTTGGAGTCCTCGACTCTACCCCATCAATGAAGTCCTCGACTCTACCCCATTATTGGAGTCCTCGACTCCCTTGAATAAAATGAGAATTCTAATTCCTTCAAATTCCAATATGACTAATTCTTTGGAATTCATAATCTCTTAATCAGGATTGGATTTAATAATTCTCAAAATAAAATGACCATAAAAATTGATCTAAGGAAATTTTCTAATTCCCAATGTTCATAAAAAAAAAAAAAAAAATTGCTTCAAAGGAGTTTTCTTTCCCTTAATTAAATTTGGAAATCTCAATCAAAATATCATTAAAATTCCTACAAAGAAGCAAATGAAAAAATGGGAAAATTACTTGGAACTTCAACTTCTCAAAAAGAGAATCCTTGATTCAATTTGCATGGTCTTTGACTTATCCTTGAGATTGAAACCAATTATTGCACTCAAAAGTAAAATTAAGTCGATGCTTAATTAAATACAAAGTATTTGACTTAAATCTCTATCATTTAAATTGGGCAAAATCAATTTGAGGATTTTGAATCTAAAACCTCAAATTAAGAACTACGAAATGACTTGATCCCCGCCAAGGGTACGTAGGCAACCTAAATAAATTAGGCGCAGCCACAAATAAATAAAAAACACATATCCCCTTAAAACATTAAAAAAATAAATAAATAAATAAATAATAAGCACATGTGTAATGACGAAGTGGTTGGAATCAAAAGGTCTTCCCTTGAAACAAGGGATTGTAATTAAAAAATACATTATCTTGAATGAGCACTACTCACATCAATAAAATTCATACGCCAAAAGGCCTGAGTGAAATTATGTTTGATGAATTTGACAATGTTTGTTAAACATAATTTAACAATATTTGTTAAACATAATTTGACGACGTTTGTTAAACATAAATTGGCAACGTTTGTTAAAAATTATCTAACAATTATTGTTAAGCATTGGTTAACAATTTTCGTCAACACTTTTTATTTCCTTTCTCACCTGCCAACATCACGTCTCATCAAGACATCAACTATATGCTTTTTTTTTTTTTTTTTTTAATTTCAAGGCTACCATTTTCCAAAGTTTAATTTGCTCCACACCTTTTTAAATAATCTCTACAAAACATCGTCATCCACTTGTCTTCTTCCTCTCTCTTTCATCTTCAACTTTTTATCTTTCCTGAGTTTCCTCACTTTTTAATAATATTACATTATTACCCTTTCCATGCTACTCTTCTCCTTAATACCCTCATGGTTGTTTGGTGATTTTATATCTACAATAAATATTTTTTTTTGATAACTCTGCAGTAATTAAATTCTTAGTATTTTGCTAATTTTGATACGATTTCAAACCCAATAATTGCAATTTGCAAAAGGCGTAAATGCACTTTTAGTTCCTATATTTTAGTTTTTTTCCATTTTGGTCCCTACATTTTAATTTTACCATTTTTAGTCCCTAAACCAATTAATACGTATTATTTTCGTCATTTCCGTTAGTCAACCGACGGAAATATCTGAGGAGATTGACGGGGGCATTAAAATATTATAAAAAATGCCACATCAGCATCTAATTTTTTTTTAATAATTTATCAATTTTAACTAAATAAGAAAAACAAAAAACAAAATTTAAAACAATAAAGTACATAAATTTAGATCTAATTCATTTTGAACAAGAACACACAAGAACATCATCACAGATTTAAACATCAACACAAGACCATAAGAGCATAAACCCAGAACTAAACACAAACTCAAATTTAAAAACACAAAGAACACAATAACAAACATAAACTATTTACTCTCAAAATAATAATAATAAGTGATGAAGAACAAGAAGAAACCATGGATATTATTGGAGATTCAACAACTGAGTCTGTGTCTCTCGGTGAAAAAGACTATCTTTTTGGCTCAAAAGCATTGGATAAGGTTGGTGATGATTTATAAGAAGAAGCTGCATCTGGGTTTTGCTCCTTCAAACCCAAACCCACCTCTAATGATAAAGCAGGTAGTGTCGGTGAGTACCTAACTCGATCTAAGGCATTCGATATTCTTGTAGGAGATGAACCCAGAGCTCTCTCTGCATTCAATGCTGGTTCATTCAAGGCTAAAGCTGAAGCTTGGTTATGACTTTGGCTTTGGCTTAGGTTTTCCTCTCTGGACTTGGGTTTGGGGCTCCAACTGACAGGCGGAGAGAGACTAATAAAGTGAGAACGAGCAGGAGATCCCCATTCCAATGTTGAAGACAAATACGAATTCGAACTCGAATCGCTAATTTTCCCCACTACAGCAAAAGCTTTTCGAGACCCAGATCCAGCTCCACTCACACTCCCACCCAATGACCCTCTCGGTGAGTAAAATTCTTCATCTTCATCCTCTTCCTCGGCTTCTCTAGCACTACCAGTAAGTGGCGGAAGTGGGTGTAGCTTCAACGAGTCCATTTTTCGAGTATCCAAACCACCATGATCATCAATCCTAGCTCCTCCACGAGGGTTCACCAAAGTACCCAGTTACAAAAACTCAGAACTTGAGAGTAAATAGTTTATGTTTGTTATTGGGTTCTTTGTGTTTTTAAATTTGACTTTTTGTTTGGTTTTGGGTTTGTGTTCTTATGTTTTTGTGTTGATGTTTAAATCTGTGATCATGTTCTTGTGTGTTCTTGTTCAAAATGAATTAGATTTAAATTTATTCATTTTATTGTTTTAAATTCTGTTTTTTCTTTTTTTATTTAGTTAAAATTGATAAATTTTTTTTTTTTAATTAGATGCTGATGTGGCATTTTTTATAATATTTTAATGCCTCCATCAGCCACCTCAAATCTTTCTGTTGGTTGACTGAAGGAAATGACGAAAATAACACGCATTAATTGGTTTAGGAACTAAAAATGGTAAAATTAAACTGTAAGACCAAAATAAAATTAAAAAAGTCAAAACATAGGAACTAAAAGTACATTTACGCCTTTGCAAAACTTATATCTCATTCTCCCTCTCAAACAGCCACCAACCACTATTATAAAAAAAATAAAAAATAAAATAAAAAAACTCAACCACCACATATTTCTTGAAATGGATTCAAGCAACAATGAAACAACCCACGAATTCCCACCATAGTTCAAAGTCTACAAAGATGGGCGCATAGAAAGGTACCCAGACCGTTTTGGCAGCGAAGGTCTGGAACTTATTGTACCCACAGGCCTAGACTCGAAAACCGGGGTCCAAACCAAAGACGTCGTCGTTTTACCCAAATCAGGCGTATCTGCCAAAATCTTCATCCCCAAAATCAACGGCCCAAATCAGAAGTTTCCTCTAGTCGTTCACTACCACGATGGTGACTTCTGTACTGGATCACCTTTCATGAAAATCTTTCATGACTTTCTTGTTTCCTTAGCCTCAGAAGTAGGGATGGCAATTTTTTCCCGCCCCGCTTAACCCGCCCTTCCCTGCGCGGGTTTTCCCCACCCCGCAAAGACAGTGGGGCGGGGATGGGGCAAGATTTTGGCCCCGCACCACAGGGCAGGACAAGGATGGGTTTAGACTTTTTAGACCCGCCCCGCCTCTCCTCGTCCCCGCCCCGTCCCCGCACTACTAAGGGTTATAATTGTAAATTTTTCATACCCTAAAACCCTACTATTTAAACTAACATATTAATATTAGCATATTTTATTCTACCTAATGTGATTCTTTGTCTTTATTTTGTTATGTGTTATACTATGAGATTTTTATTTTATTTTTATGATTGTCTTGTTAAACACTTGGATATATTATTCAATTTTTTCTAAAAATTGATTTGATTTGATGGGATAAATTTGTAATTTCAAGTATATTTTTATTAATGAAATAAGTTTCATTAAAAAAATTGTACTAGTTGTAGGGTAAATTAACAAAAAGTTGAGTTTTACGGGGTGGGGCGGGGCTTCGCGGGGCCCCAAGGGGCGGGGATGGGGTAAGAAAGTATTCCTTATCATGCAGGGCAGGGCGGGAATGAGACAAGAAAAAACCATGCGAGGCAGGGACGAAGACCCCATCCTTCGGCCCCGCCCCACCCCATTGCCATCCCTACTCAGAAGCTAATGTGGTCGTTATTTCTGTTGATTATAGGCTAGCCCCAGATCATGCTTTACCAGTTGCACATGAAGATTCTTGGGCCGCGATGCAATGGATTTCAGCCCACTCAAATGGGCAAGGCCCCGAACCGTGGTTGAACCAGTATGCGGATTTCGAGCGGGTTTTTGTGGCAGGTGAGAGTGCTGGGGCCAATATAGCCCATTACGTTGCAGTCCAAGCTGGTGCTACAGGATTGGCTGGTCCCAATGTTATTGGGTCAATCTTAGTGCACCCATATTTTGGGGGTAAAGAGCCTGATAAAATGATTGATTATATGTACCCGACTAAGGATCGGATACTGTACCCGGAATTGGATCCGAATTTGTCGAAGATGGTTGGTAAGAAAGTGCTGGTTTGCGTAGTGGAGAAGGATTGGCTGAAAGATAGAGGTGTGGGTTATTGTGAAACTTTGAGAAAGAGTGGTTGGAATGGTTCTGTGGGATATTTTGAGAGTGAAGAAGAGGGACATGGGTTTTTTTTGTGGAATCCTAGCAGCGACAAGGTGGTGCCACTGATGAAAGCTATGGTTGATTTCATAAATCAGAACTAAGTTAATGTTATTGGTTTGTCATGTTATGAAGACATTGAGTTGTAATTGGACTCTGGTGGTGAGCTACGAATGTCTTTGATATTTACTTATTTAGTGATGTGAAATAAATGTCTTTGATATTTACTTATTTAGTGATGTGAAATAAATGTGTGTGTTAGAGTACTTTGAATTTGGCGTCCCCAATTAATTAGTTTATGGATTGGGTTTAGGAGGCCGTCACCACTCCTAAGTTTTTCATTGCTTTATATAGAGAGTACGTGGGATATTTTCTTAGAAATACAAGTTTATGGTTTGCCGCTCTCCCCCTCCTAATTTTTTTTTTTTTGTTTTTTGTTTTTGATATCGTTACTACAAGTATATAGGTATAAATGAGAAATAACACATATAGCAGTTTTCTATATAAAATTGTCGCACAAGATCCATCTATATTGGCAATTAGAAAAAACGTCAGTATATCATAATGCTTAAGTAGTTTTAATTACGAATAAAATCCGTTATTATCGGTGGTACTTTAGTGATGATAAATTGTTTGAAATGGAGTTTAGGCGTTGAAGTTTTGAGTTTTGAATTTCAATTTTTAAGCACACTTAGCGTACTTTTATCTCTATTGTCTTTGATTGTGTATGCAAATATGAAATGGTATAAATTTTTTTTGTTCATCTCTGCTGTAGGCTAGACAAAGGTAGAGGGAATCTAATAATTGCGTATGCAAATATGAAATGGTATTTAAAAATATTGGGTAAGGATTTATTGCAAACAGTGTTATGTTGCAACTTATGAAGTTAATGTGTCTTGTGTCCTGTGTCATGTGCATGTCACATGACTAACCAAAGTCACCAAATTCAGTTAACCACAATCAGCATTTAACCACTAGTTTTTCTCATTCTCTCTCTCTTAATCAACCCAAGTAAAACGAAACCCCGAATATCTCTGTTTTTGCCCGTCCAGCCCATTTCTCTCTCTCATTCCACCACCCTTTGTTGCCATCGCTGTCCCTTGGCAACAACAATGAGCTGGCTCAATAAAGCCATTCTCTCACCATTTAGTTTTATTCTCTTAAAAATATGAAAAAAAGGAAAAGAGAAAATACTTTCAGATCTGATTACTTGTGGCTCAATGTGCATCCACAAGACACAAATCCAATTACTAAGTGGATCACATAAAAAATTAAAGCCAAGAACAACTAAGACCATTTTTTTTTTCAAAGGCACAAAAGATTTAGAGCTTTATAATGAAGCAGAGGTTTATTACTCAAATCTGTCATCCTTCTGAGCATTTAAATATTAATCCCACTGCCATTTGTAGCAAATCAAAATAATATATTCCATAGTAGCGAGGCTGTCCTCGACAGTTGTGACTAGCAACAATGTGACAAATTGATCACCAAGGAAAGAATTTCACATATAAAACTGAAGCTAAAGGTTTACAACAAATGAAACAAAAGAAATAATGAATTCTTCATCTCCATGCTTTCCAAAAAAAGAAACTACTTTTTGGGCATCCCAAATACTCTCTGCAACTCATAATATACATTCTTTAAGATCAGCAAAACTTGACTTCTTCTGCAGTAGTTTAACAAATCAAATTTTCCTTCCAAACAAGAAACAAATTGGTCCATTTTGTACTCCTAATCCCCATTTAAAGCCAAACTACTAAAAAATAAATCTTTTCTTTTTACCTTGATAGTTCTAAACACGAAATTTGACCCAAATCAAATGCTATATTTACAACTAAATCCACTCATGACTTCCGCGTATTCTTCCCAATTAAACCATGGGTCAATCACACCCAATAAGAATTTATTTTTTGTTTTCCCTGTTTTGTGAAAGAGTCAAGACTAAATTGACAGATAAAGGAGTGTTTTCGCTTAGTTGAACCAAGTTGTCCTAGATACAACCGCCAAGTGCCAACTATGGTAAAGTATATTTAGTTACTTTAGCTAGTCATGTGACATGCACATAACTTAGGACACATGTTAGCTTCATAAGTTTTCACATAACGCTGTTTGTAGCAACTTGTATTTGCTACAAATCCTTCCCCAAATTTTTTTTGTTCATTTTTGTTGTATTCTAGAGAAAACATAGAGGGGATCCAATAATACTTGGCTTTTATGGGAGATGAGAGAGACTCCAACCCAACATGTGTATAGAAAAATTAGTTGTCTTATAAATATATATATATATATATATAATAAGTAAGTGTGAGTTTGGCTAGCACGTTCTGCGCGTTTTAGTGCGGCTCCTTTTATTTAGTGGGTCCATGGGTACTGTTCATGGGATCTACAAATACGGAAAAATGCAAATCTAACTTTAAAACTGGGTCCCACGGTACAATTCACATATTTAAAAATTATTTTGCTACAATATTTTCAGTTTTTAGTAATAAACAGTATCCAAACAGACCCTAAGAGTAATTCCATGTTGTGGTGATAATAGACTCCAATCAAGTGTTCCACTCACACCTAGACATTGCAAACGGTTAGGTCAGGTTCAAAAATGGGCCATTTTAAACAAGTTGAAAACAGGTTAGACCAATCGGGTTGCTAGCGGATCGGACGGGAATTCGGGCAGACTGTATTTACAAAAAAAATAAATAAATAAATGCCAATTTTTTAGAAGAATTAATCAAATCAATAAAGGAAACAAATTGTACATAATACCCTTTTTTTTTTGGGTTAAGTGAGCATCTACTATTATTAGACTATTTGTGTTACTATTATACATGTGAAGGGAAAAAAATAAACAAAACATAAATCTTTCCATATCCTTCCAATTTTGATAATTTTGTGTATGACTAAAATTCTTTACCCTCATAATAACAAAATCTTTCATGTTAATAACTCACAAGCATAATGCTTATAATTACAAATTTACAACTTAAGAGAGATATATTTTAAGGAGCACAAAAAGTATATATTTTAAGTTTACACACTTCAAATTCAAAATTCACTAATGATACAGACTTTTGGGCTTTTTCTTTTACTTTAGTTTTGTCCTTGTGCTATTTAGACTTAGTTTTAGTAACTTAGTCCTAGTATTTAACTCTACTACTTAGTATTTAACTTAGTATTAGATGTTTAGCAGTGTAGATGTGTAGTTGTAAATGATTTTGCATTTTGTATATATATTTTTTCCTCTACTACTTAGTATTTAACTTAGTATTAAACGTTTAGTAGTATAGACATATAGTTGTAAATGCTTTTGCCTTTTATATTTTTTTTTTTTCTCCACTACTTAGTATTTAACTTAGTGTTAGACCTTTGTAGCATAGACATGTAGTTATAGATACTTTTGCCTTTTGTATTTTTTTTAATAAATGGGGGTATGGCTACTGTCACTGGTGGCTACTAAATGGATAAATAATGTCAGTGCAGTACTTTGTGTCTTTATGTCTATGCACATAAAATCTTGGCATGTAATCTAAATATTTTTTAGGAAAAAGAAAAATTTTAAAATAAGGTCGGGTCTATGGTTAGTTGGGTCGGGTTGAATTAGCCCGCAAAAAAAGGGTTGGCCGCAGGTTGGCCCATTTTTTATTCAAACCTAACTAATGAATGTATCTCTCCTGCACTTGATGACTTTTTTTTTTGGTAAAAAGGAATGTATTACTGAAACTACCCAGCCAAAAAAGGCTCAGAACAAAGTCTGCTTAAATACAAACCATTGGCATCAGCCATGAGAAGATCCATAATGTCCACAGGCGGACTACTTAAAACATGAAAATCAATTGCTTGATTAGAACGCAGCCTAGCCAAAAAATCTGCACATCTATTGGCCTCTCTAAAACAGTGCTTAAAACGAACCTGCGGGAGCTAAGATAAAAGGTGCCTGCAGTCATCCACCAAGGGGGAAACAACATTAACAGCAACCCTGGGATTATTCAGCAAGTCTACTATGGATTTAGCATCAATCTCAATCTCAATAGCAGGTAAGTGAAGGTTTAAACATTGAAGAAGCCCGTCTCTGAGGCCCCAAAGTTCTGCAGCATAGCTTGTTGTGATGCCAATCTTCCTAGCATAACCACAAACCCAATCTCCCTCACTATTTCGAATGAGACCTCCACTTCCAGCTAGGCCTGGATTGCCCAAAGAGGATCCATTTGAATTTAGTCTGAACCAACCCACTTCCGGCTTTTCCCACCTAATCCTCTTTACCACCTGACCCGAAGCTATTTTAGGAAGTTTCACGTAGTGCTCATACTCCATAGCTTCTCGGAAAATCTCATGACCCAAGTTTTGTTGGATGGTTTTGTTTTGGAAAACAATGTTGTTCCTATGCTTCCAAATACGCCAAATAGCAAAAAAGAAGGAAGTGTTCCAAGGGGGATGATCTTTGTGCTTTTTTGTGTTAGCCTTACCATTAATAGTAATCCATTGATGAAGATTTCCGCTGAAAAAAAAAAGAATTAACCTCCTCGGCACCCAGTTGAGTCCAGAAATTCCTAACCTTGCTGCAATCCCGAAGAGCGTGGATTATAGACTCAGAATCAGAGAGACATAATGGGCAAGTGGGATCCACCAGAACCCCCCTTTTAGCTAGGCACTCCTTCACACCAATACTACTGTGCAGACACATCCACACAAAAGTTTGTATCCGAGGAAGGATGTTAACTTTCCACACCCATTGACCCGAGAAAGGAGTAACTTCGCTTCCCATAGCAATTTGATAAGCACTTTTGAGCTCGAACCCGCCATGAGTGGACTTACCCCAAGCTAGTCTGTCTTCACCTCTTGCAGCAAGAGAAACCGGAGTGGCTTTTAACGGAGTGCACTTGATGACTTTGACGCTGTCCTTTTCCTATTTTTTACTCTTTGACTCCGGGCGGTCCGATAGTACATGCATGCTTATATTGATAGCAAACGCATCGAATCACTCGTTTCAAAAAAAGTTCCCAATTTCTTTTTCTTTTTTTGTAAAAAGTTCCAGTTTCATTTATGAAGATTGTCACGCATTTATTAGTGTATATATTTCATACAAATAGTCACAGTTTACGTTTTATTATGGATATTTGTACATAAATATCACACACGGAAAAAAATGAAGAGAAAGAATTGAGTGACAGAGAGACTGAGTGAGATATGGGAGGGGCGCATTCACTGTAGCACCAGCACTACTGTAGCAATATTTAAATCTCTGGAGTAAAAAATTGCTAAACTTTTGTTGGTTGATTTCATAATCTAAAGTTGTGATTTATCATTTGAACTAAAGACAAATATCAAAGAAAAAAAGAGAGAGGCAAAGAACTCTATAATATCTGAGCTCACAGAAATATAGAAGAGAGAGAGTGATCGAGAAGCAATGAGATAGAAGATGCTCCATCTTTCTCTCTTTAATAAAGTTAAAACTTATATATATTAGTAAAACCTTTTTTTTTAAATAGCTGGGTTATGTAGTGTGCTTTATCTCTTAGTGTTTGTCTGTTTTAGTGTACTTAAAAATAAATAAAGTTGAGATAACGTTGAAATTAATTGGTTGCTTGTTGAGATTTAATAAAGTTAGTTCATCGTAGTGTTGTGTTGTGTGCATAGTATTTCAATAATTTGTAGGTTATTGAACATATTTGTTGATTATTTTTTTGTGCATTTGTTTGTGCTGTGCATTTTTTTTTTCTGCCCTAACTATAGAGAAAAAGCATTTACACATTAGATTAGAGTAGAGTTTCCTCAACAATGTAATGATATGCCATGGGTTTACAAAGAAGTGGATTATTAAACAGTGTGTTTCAACTCCAACCTTTTCAGTACTTGTAAATGTAGAACCATTCCTCTTCAAGTGGATTAGAAATCTAGAAAACACATCAAATTGCAAGACGAAGAGAAATAGGGATATTGGATATCCTTCCGATAAGAGAAACATTGTGCTGAAAATTTAATGTAGATAACAAAAACTGTTTACCATGTCCAAATTTATGTGGTCTTTCCATCTTGCCTGAATTGAAAAAAGTGGGAAGAACAAAATATTTGTTATTTGAATTATAGTATAATACATTAATACTAAGTTGTATCTGTCAAATTAGTATTCTAATCTGTATTTCGGAAATTTCTAACACGAAATTGTAATTGTACGTATTTCACATATTTGACCAACTGACCATTTAGAGAAGAGAACCACCAATCTCACCTAATTTTTATGGTATCCGTGGCCATCTCTAGGTTTCATAGACTAACGGATATTGACTTTGGGTAGGGGTTGCTTAGTGCCATTAATAACAAATGTACTAGTTTTCCCATAAAATATTAAAAAGAAAAAAGAAAAAGAAAAGGAGTAGGTTCAAATAAGACATATTGACTAGCTCAAACTTCACACACTATATTATATGTGCACCAGTTACTTCTTTCAGCATCCTCACCATTCTCTCTTTTTGTAATTTCATTAAACACCTCCTACTAGCAATTCACAAATGGAATCATCAAGCAACAGTGAGATAGCACATGAATTCTTCCCATTCTTCAAAGTATACAAAGATGGTCGTGTAGAAAAATTCATGGTTTCTGAGCATGTGCCCCCTAGTGATGACCCACACATGGCTGTCCGATCCAAAGATGTAGTAGTCTCACCCAATCCCGCAGTGTCAGCCCGTGTTTTCATGCCCCAGATATCCGACCCGAGTAAGAAGCTCCCTATCCTAGTTTACATGCACGGTGGAGGTTTTTCTATTGGATCCGCTTTCCACCTGGGTTACCACAAATATGTTAGTGCTCTTGTGGCAAAAGCCAATATCATAGCCGTCTCTGTGGACTACAGGCTAGCCCCCGAGCACCCAATTCCGGCATGCTACAACGACTCATGGGCGGCGCTTAAGTGGGTGGCTTCCCATGCAAATGGTGATGGCCCAGATCCATGGTTGAATATCCATGCGGATTTTGGGCGGGTCTTTTTAGCGGGTGATAGTGCTGGGGCAAATATTTCACATAACGTAACGGTTCGGGTTGGGTTAACTAGTTTACCCGGGGTTAAATTGATTGGTGTGGCTTTGGTGCACCCATATTTTGGGGGTACGGAAGATGATAAAATGTGGTTGTACATGTGTCCGGAAAATAAAGGTTTGGAGGATCCTAGGCTAAAACCGGCCATAGAGGATCTAGCAAGGTTAGGGTGTGAGAGGTTGTTGGTATTTGTGGCTGAGAAAGACCATTTGAGAGAGAGAGGGACATGTTACTATGAAGACTTGAAGAAGAGTGGTTGGAAAGGGACGGTGGAGATTGTTGAACATGAGGGGGAGAGCCATGTGTTCCATCTGATGAAGCCCAAATGTGACAATGCTGTGGATCTAATGGAAAGGTTGGTTTCCTTCATCAAACATGACTAAAGCGGTATACTTAGCTTAACCTTCGGTGATTTCAATGAAACCTTCATTTTCTTATAGCGTGGGTTATATATGTCAATTAAATCATAAGTTTTTGACGTGGATGAAAGAAGTTCTTTCTCACCTTAATATTGTAATTATAGCCAATAGTGGCTAAAGATTTATCAATAAAATTTACAGTTTTATATATATATATATATATATATATATAAAATAGTTTGTAGTCTATTGCCATTTTTAAATCTACCAAACGTGGAAATTGGAGGTTTGACAAAATTTGGGAGTTTGAAATTAGGAGACTAAGAATTATTACATTTAAAACATAAAAAAATATATATCATATATCGCTGTGTAAGACTATAACTAATAATCTTAACCTTTCTTTTTTTTTTATTCAAAAAAGGGGAAAAAAATCTTAAGAATGAGTATCATTAGCGCATCACACATTCACACTATCCATTGAGAAAAGTAGTACATTATTTGTTGGGCATGTGTCGTAAATACTGCATGGTTCACATACAATTCTAAAATGCATATTTCCCAACTTGAAACCTGTTTCCTTAAAATACATAAATAAATTATCTGAAAGCCTAGACTTCATTCAAGCAAAAGCATTTAAAATGATATGGTTGGGATGTAAACGAGCTCATGGGGGTAGTTGAGTATGGAACTTGATGAAGCGCGAATTCGTCAGTCAAAGTGGGCAGATGGAACTCCTCGTCGATGCGACTGTATTCTCTATAAGGGTCACCGGTGTGGTGTCTGCCACAACGCCTCCGATGTCAAAGTTAGAATAAAAAAGCACTTTATGAAATGAAAATGGAAGAACAAGATAAAAACCAGAGTGCTCTCTCAAAGTGTGAATGTATATGTACCTTCTGTTGACAATGTGAGGGCTTTATATATGTGGCTTTGGGTGCTAGCCGTTGTGGTTGTTAATGCTTGCCCTAGTAACGCCTCTTGTCCAATAATGGGGCTTTTAATAGGTTCCCAACGGTCTGCTTGGCTGATTTGGTAACTGCCCAGGTCATTGATTGACTACATTGAATGATTCCCTGCCTTCGTCAGTGATGACTGGTTTCTTCATTACTCAGGACGCCTTCGTCATGAGTGTTTTTTTCGTCATGAGTGTTAGCTTCGTCTATGGGATGTAACCTCGTCATTCCCATCAGTTGCCTCCCAGGTTCTGTGGTCATCTATGACGTGTCATGAGGATCACAGAAGATGGAAAGTTTTCCTGAGCTCTCTATGATGCTTGGTGGTACACTACTCCTTTAGCTTCACAACTTATAAGGCAGCAAGTGGGGGGTTTCCTTTCGATGTGGGATTCAAGCCAAAATCGGTTACAAGCAAGCTATTGACCGAGCTGAGGCAAAAAAAGTCTACACAGAACTTATGTCAATGGTTATTTATAGATCACAGTCACACACAGTTGTGCTTTTTCTTTAATAAAAAAAATGGAAATAGAAAGTGAAATAAGAGAAAAGATGATAAGGAAAAGTAAACTGGCAGTACAGTCTTTTCTTTTATCTTTTATGGAAGCAATTAGATTATTGGGGAGGTTTGGTTTGCTCCTAACTCAAAACTCAGATCTCATATCTCATTTTTCATCACTTGCAAAGTTGTACAACTTTTTTGTTGCAAAATATGAGAATGTGATATTCAATTGTAATGAAAGAAATACAACGGTATTTTTATTAGGTGTTAAGCAACACTGAAATAGGTTGCTAAATATTCTTACGACACCAGAGCTTCTCATATAGAGTTTGATAATGGTGATAATTGATAAGTTAGGGGCCGGCTCCCCTCCAGTTCAAAATTCTCTCATTCCCTCCCATTTTAATCCGGATGCAAGACACATGGCAAATGAAAAATCTAATGGTGAAAAACAAAGCCACCTTGAAATGTATTTTATTTCAATTTTACCCACACCTTCAGCGATTTCCCTTGCAAACCCACAACCCATACACCACCGTCCTTGGCAATGGGGCCATCTGAAATTCTACCTAGAAACACGACTGTTGCATCCTTCACAGATAGTCAAGATGGATTATTCTATAGATTCTATACTGCATGATTATATGCAGATCCTTCAACACCAGCTAATCAACGTCCCAGCGGGGAATGAAATAACAAGGAGGCCAAGTTAAAACTTCTATGAGATAAGGTTTTGTATTGACACAGTCAAAGAGGCAATATCTTTTATTTGGGTAATTTGTTGTAAAAAATAGAATAGATGCTGGGTTTGATTACTTCGAAGTGAAATGGAGCAAAACCCACAAAAGTTATGCCTAGATCTGAGAGATCCAAAACCTAAAAAGTGAATTTTGGTGAAATTCATTAAGATTTTTGATGTTTGGAAGAGGATTGGAGCAAAACCCAGATGGTGAAATAGGGTTTTCAAGTATTGAATGAAAATTGGCTAGACCCATATGGAGTTTTTGTGGATTTGTGCAAAAATGGAGATAACCCAGAAAAGAATCGGAAGTTTCCACATGATTTTTTTGAGAATTTTTTTTTTTTTTTACTTGCAGAAGAGATGTAACACCAAGAGCTTTTCAGAATGACACCAGTAACTCCAAGGTTTCCAGCACTATTTTCGATGGCTTCTTGCCATATGCTACCAAAGGCAGTGATTTATGGGTTGAGGGTTTGCAAGGGAGGTAGCTGAAAGGTGTTTGAACAAAGCAATAAATTACGTTTTGAGATGGCTTTGTTTTTTACTATTAGATTTTCCATGTGTTTGGCATTAGGATTAAAACGAGAGAGAATGGGAGAATTTTGGACTGGAGGGGAGGCCGCCCCGATAAGTTAAACCTACATGTAAAGCATAGCAAGAAGCTTCCAACAAGGTCAAACATAAGTATTCAACTTCCAACGAGACAAGATTACCATATTCAATGAGAACAAATTAGCACATTTTACAAAGCCTTTATGATGTTTCTAGCCAGAAAATGTGTTTAGTGAAATCATTATAGTGCATACAGCAAAGTTAAAAACTTAAAATATTATGTACAGAAAAGCTTTAAAAAGGTATCTACTAGAGTCAAACAAATGTATCCAGCAAGGATAAAAAGTAGCCATGACAAAGTGAAAGTAAGAAATCCATTAACATTGATCTTAAGGGGTCCGATTAGGCTAAACTTCAAAATCCAACAAGACTACACTCAAGAGATCTAGCAAGATTATATAAATAATTTCAACAAATTTAAATAGAGCAAAGCAAAGAAAAAGAATCATATTCAACAAAGAATAAGAAAGAGTACTTTAGAAAACTAAAGTAAACATGTTGAGCAATGATAGTATAAAAATTTTACCATGGTCAAATAGGAACTATCCAGCAATGTTGAGAACATAAAAGAGTTGAACAAAGTAATACAAACATCTTCAGATAGATTATATAAACATGATCAACATTGATTAAAGAACTAATCAGTTAAATAATTAGTAAGGCAAGGAGAAAAGTGAGTTAGAGAGGGGGAGGACACAGCTTTGGGTGTTAGATGCCGATAGTAGGTAAGTTGCTTTCTCATTTCTCTAATTGCTAGAACTATGTTCCATTCTACTAGATTTTGGATGCTGACTATGGAGGAAAATCAGTTGAGACGGGTAGACATACTTGACCCCTAAAACGACCACAAGGCAAGGGTTCAACATATTCTAATAACAAACTAAAGTTCCAAAATACTACTATGCTTAAAAGTTGAATTTTGCATCTCAATTCCTAATTTACACAAAATATATATCTGGTCTAACAAAATGACCCAAAATGTGTTTTCTTAGGTTTCTTGATTTTTATCCCAATGATAATCAAGTTGCTAACTCTATCTATACATCCCTAGATCTAGAAGGAATGGGAATTGTTAGTTGAACCTTAAGCATGAGACTCACTATCAGGACCAGCCCAAGATAGTTTGAGGGCTAAGGCAAAAATTGTAAAGGGACCCTTTTTTTATCTAAATATCACTTAAATGATATTTTATTTTTTATATTATAATTTTTTATTTCAAATCTATTATTAATTCTTACTAATTAATAAGACTAATTCATCCAAAGTGAGCTAGTGATACTTATGTAGGTTTTACAAACTGAAAAGTTGTCAATAAATAAAAGTTATTCAAAACATTAATTTATTATATTGTTTGATTAGTTTGTAAGTTTTTTGTCATAAAATTTGTATTAGTTTTAGCATTTTTCATTCACTTAATGGTGAATTGGTAATTGTGTTGTATTTCTATTAATTCATAATTTTTTTTTTTTTTTTTTGGTGTGAAGAAGATGCTAAAGTACTATAAATTTTACTATAAAAAACACAAACTAATGTGACATTTTTAGAAAAGAATAAATAAATATTGAATTACTTATTGTGATTGGACATATCAATTTATAAGACCTATGTGATAGAAAAAAATGTGCAAGTTACACACTCATTTTTTAATTAGAAAAAAAAAAAAATACTGGCCCCATTTTAATTTGGGGCCTTTCTATGTTAGGGGGCCTTAGGCCATGACCTATATGGCCTAGACCTAGGGCCGGCCCTGCTCACTATTTACAGAGACACCCGGAATTCTTAAGGCCTCTCAGGTCATAATTCTCACTCACCTCGGCTTTCCGAATCATATTAAGATCTATAAGGGTTTTAAGGCACCAAGGCAAGGGTGTAGTAGGAGAGGAAATAGTACATTTGACTATTTGAGTTTTGGCCTTTGGGATGTGGATTCAATCATGTAGTACTAGAAAGTAGATACAACATAAAAGTTCGAGATTGAAGCCAAACCTATGATTGGTTATCGGACATCCATAATTTAAAGTCTCAACACGACTTCTAGTTGTTACATATACCAAGTCATGTTTCTTTTTTGTCAAAGTGTGCTGGTACGTTTTACTTTAATGAGGAGACCGAGAATTTTAGTTGGATAAGACTGTTAGATGAAACTAAACATCGGCAACCAATTATTTCAAGCAATGATTCTTCCATTACATAAATTGAATAACCAAGAAGCCCTTAATCTCTCACTTTCCTTCTTTGTCAACAAAGCTAAACACTCCAAGAATATTAGTTGCTTCTTTCAATGGCCTCAAGTGACCCAGAAATCACACACTCCTTCCGTTTCTTTCATGTATACAAAGATGGCCGTGTAGTGCTTCACTTCCCCACTTTTGAAAAAGTCCCACCCTCTGATGACCCGATTTCCGGGGTCCGATCCAGTGATGTTGTAATCTCATCCGAACCCGCAGTATCCGTCCGCATCTTTCTACCCGAATCCGTTAACCCGACCCAAAAACTCCCCCTCGTCTTCTACGTGCATGGTGGTGGCTTTTGCATGCAATCCCCTTTCTCTACTACATACCATAATTTTGTCACAACCTTAGTCAATGAAGCCAATGTTATTGCAGTCTCAGTCGATTACGGCTTATTTCCGACCCGACCTGTACCCGCTTGTTATGAGGACTCATGGGCTGCACTCCAATGGGTTGCAGCACATAGTAATGGAAAAGGACCTCACTCATGGTTGAATAATCATGCTGATTTTCAAAGGGTTTTTATTGGGGGAGACAGTGCTGGAGGGAATATTTCACATACTTTAGCTGCTAGAGTTGGGTCCATTGGGTTACCTGGGACCAAGGTTGTTGGGGTTGTATTGATACACCCATATTTTGGTGGTACAGACGATGATAAAATGTGGCTGTACATGTGTCCTACAAATGGTGGGTTGGATGATCCTAGGTTGAAACCGGTTACAGGGGATCTAGCTAGGCTTGGGTGTGAGAAGCTATTGATTTTTGTGGCTGAGAAGGACCATTTGATGGTTGTGGGTAGGAATTACTATGAGGAATTGAAGAAAAGTGGGTGGGGTGGTTCTGTGGAGATTGTTGAGAATTTAGGAGAGGAGCATTGCTTCCATTTGTTTAATCTCAAATATGAGAAGGCTGTGGATTTGATTAACAAGTTTGTTGCTTTTATTAAACAAGAGTAGGTTTGTGCTATGTGGTCTCTAGCATGGATGTATTTGTAAGTGTAATATTTATGAAATAAAATTAATTTTCCAAAATTTATTGGAGATGTATGCTTTTTTATGTTCGTAGCAAAAATTACAATTTTGCTTCTTTTTTTTTTTCCTTTTTTTTTTCTTTTTTTGCATTTGTATGTAATTTATTTATCCTTTTCCACTTAAATTGAAATGTCATTACTCTATTAAAAAAAATGTCATTACTATTTCATTTATAGAATAGTTAGCTTAATGAACCCTTCCCCCAATCTTTTTTTCCTTTTCTTTCTTTTAGTTTGGAAATTTCAAAATCTAGGCAAAATCAAATCAAGGCATGATGCAGATTATATATGTTAGGACATATGTGGATCATTTTAAGAACATATGTCATTTAGAATTGGCTATTCCTTTGACAAAATGCATTTTACTTGTAATTGGGTAGATCTAAGATGTGTTTAATACTTCAAGGAACAAAAGTTCAAGTCCAAGTATTGAAACCATGCAAATCTGTCCAAGAATCAAGTGAAGAAGTGCTGTGTTTTAAAGCTCTACGGATAGCTCAACAATGTATCTATCAAGATTTAAAAAGTGAAGCTCGACAAATAAGCTCAACAACTGTATCTATCGAGAATTACGAAAATCAGTTTTTCAAATCTGATTTCACATATATCCAAGTATATGTGTTTAGGTTTTCTTTTCTCACAACCCTAAACATATATAAGAATTATTTTAAGGGTCATCATAAGGTTGTTGCACCTGTTGTTACAAACATATTGTGACCGGAGACAATTGCCCTAGTTCATCTTTCTCTTGAAGAAACTGCTGCGTTTGTACGCCGTAGGGTCTTGTAACCAAGGAGTTTCTTGATCTTCATTGTGTGATGAACTGAAGAACTTTGCAGCCAATATCCTTCTCAAGTTGGTGTGTCAGTCATATACTTGGATCTGTGCATCGATTGGTTGATCACGTACTTGGAGCCGTGCATTGAAAATGAGAGATTGTCACTACAAAACAAGTCCAATTGTGTATTGGGGTAAGGGTTCAACTGTAGATTGGTATAAGGTACTGAGATTCCTTTACTTATAACCTCTTATTTTGATAATAGTGGATTCTCGAGAGTGATGACCTTAAATTCACCAGATTGGGTTTTTGCCTTGGAAGTTTTCCCCATTTATAAACAAATCACCCTGTCAACTTTATTTTCCGCTGCATTTAACTTGGTGATTTGTTTATGTTACCAAGTGTTTTTCATATTAATTGACTTAATTAATTAACTTGGTTAATTTATCATAAGGGGTCAATACATTCTTGGCCTATCAATATAATTAGTGTTGTTGAGGTTAGGATGTTGTGGAGGCTAATTTTTTTTTTTTTTTTTTTTTTTTGAGAAAGCAAATATTGTGATTTGATTTATGATTATATACTTTTTAGCCTAGTTAGTAATTAGGCATACAATATGCGTATTGTACACGTATGTACATAATATTTAAAAATATTTTCATCTCCCATTCATCTTCCAATTGTACGTCAACATACGCGACTTTTTCAAACTAAGAATATACTATGCGTGCTTTGTTAAGAACATTAAAATCAGCTACTGATGTATGGTGTCATCAAGTGTCAAATCAAAGTTATCAAACATGACATGTAATTTTTTTTTTTTAATGAATAAAAAAATGGATAGAGGGAGGCGACCTGAATTGGCGAAACCTAACATGTAATTTGTAGAGATGAAGGGCCTAGATAAGAATATTAGGCCATGGGCCACACCCGAGGACAAACCAATATAAATGAAGTCAGATAGATATTGGGCTGAGGAAGAGATTAGGTCATGATGAGCAAGTGATGTTGTTCGAGGAGCAATACCACCTCAGCCAGCAATATGGAGGCCTAAAGTCCGACTACCCATCAAGTATTGGACAGCAGACAGAAAGATATAAGACAAAAGAGAATTGAGAAATATCAGAGAAGAAAGCACTGCATTGAATGCTCTACATCTAACCTCCTGACCGCATTAATGTGGAAGTGATACCTGAACAGTAACTTTCAGTCTTACAGCTACCCCCAAAAACTTCAGGAAGGTACTGATGAGACAAGTATTAAGAAGATTAGTAATTTGATCTACACTTGGAGGGTTAAGATGAAAGAAAGAAAAGAAATATAAAGGGATGAACTCCCTTACAAAGGGGATCATCAGAAAAACCAGAGAAACATGACTATGTAACAAAGAACTGTAATTTATGTACAAGTCTAAGAGAAATATATAATAACATATCTTCCTCGGACTCGACCAAGGATAACTTTTCTTGCTCAAACTGCTTGTTTTGTTCATTCCACTGATAACTAGCCTATTGTGATCAGTATCTTCCTAATTCATTGAACGTTCAATTTCAAGCCCACTCTCTAACAAATTCATTGTTTTTGGCTCATTGGGCCATTGTCCATCCGTTTTGGTTATGGAGCAAAACGTGTCCTTACATAATTTATAGAAGCTAATGTTCAATACGAATACTAACTCAATGGTCAATATATTTATAATTATTATATAGAAAAAGTCTAATGATAAAAAGTCCTATGCAGTTATGCCTCTTAGTCGCCTCGATAAATAAATAAAATAAAAAAAAGTGTAGGCCATAATATAAATTTTGTAAGAATATATAGTTCCATTCCATTCATATATGTATATCGATCTATTTTATTGATTTATTGAAAGCTATATTTTATTTTGATTGAATTTTGTGTTGAGATTTGTTATCACTAAATTTTAAAATTTTAGCTTTACCCTTTAACATAAAATGTTTTTAATTACTTTCAAAGATATTTGTTTAGTCTATCTTATAGATATGGAGATGTAGACATGTAGTATTCTTTTCATTTAATTATGATTTATAAAAAATAAAAAAATAACAACCCAAATCTTCTATTCTATCTCTCTTTATCCATCATCACATAAAAATAAATAGAGTTAAATTTTTTATGGTTTATTCCAAATATGAATTTGTCTCTATTATTAGGGGTGTCAAATGGGTGGGTTTGGGGTTGGCATAATTGGGTTAGATATATAAAACTCATTTACCCATTAAAACTCATTTAACTAATTACTTCTAACCCAAATCCAACTCAACTCAATTATTATGAGTAAACCCCAACTCACCCAATTATCCAATTATTAAAATTACCAAGATGCCATTAAAGTGAAAACCCCAACACTTTCTTGGATTTTCTTTTCCACTCTCTCTAGTCTCCATTCTTGAGACTAAAAAATTCCACATAAACACATCCACATCAACAATTATATTAAAAATCCAAATAAAAAAATATTTTCTTTTCTTTTCTCTTTTCTCTCACTTTCTTAGCAACCAAACGGTGCAACAAATACAAAGAAATGTCATTTCAAGCTCAAAAATTTCCTAAAATTTCAAAAGCAACTGTCCTTGAAACAAATAGAAATTCTTCTGAACCAAAAAAAGAGAAAAATGAACACATCTTTATCAATTACTCCATTCTTAAATTACCCAAATTTAAAATTTATTAAAAAAAATGAAATCCCATTATCAGCACTGTCGACCCAACTTGCCGCCGCAATGCTAAACGACGTCACGTCATCTTCCCCCATAGAATCTCTGAAGGCCGAGATCTCTGATCGAGTCCCGATCCATCATCTGAAGGTCATCGTGGACACTGCCGTAGCGGATCTTAGCCCGCTTGTGCCGACCGACACATGCGTCGCCATCAACGACGTTCTGAAACTTCCTTCGGCTAGGACCAGGCAAAAAGTGGAGCTTCGGGTCGAGAAGGTGATCCATGTGGGTTAAGTTGACCCGGCCAAGTACCCATTGCCTAAGACAAGGCTCACCCTTGAGTTTCTCAGGGATTTCGTTCACCTTCACTCCAAAACCAACACGGTAAATCCTTTTCGTTCTTTGCTCATTATTTTATTATTGTTCTTGGGTTAAATGGGACTCAATGGGTTTTTAGTTAAAATCCAATAACACTAGGTCGAATTAGGTTGATGTCCATTTAACCCAACTAATAATTGGACAGGTTTGGGTTCAATTAGAGTGGGTGGGTTTGGGTGGACAAATGGGTTTGGGCAGACAAATGGGTTTAGGCTTACTTTGCTACCCCTAATTAATATGAAAATACGATTTTTATTTTTTACTATAATACTTTATTTAAATGATATAGTGATATTAGAAATTTTATAAAATAAAAATTTTCAATCAATTAAATCTTTTTACTGTAAAACATTATTTAAATAATGTAAGTTGGCTATGCTCTTCAATGTATAAAAGCAAGTGGGATTCCTATATAAATAAATAAAGACACAAGTGGATTACAACTACCCATAATTCTCAAAACCACAACTTTTCACACAACTCTTTCCACAACTTGCTTATGTGACAGGTAATGAGTGGTAGAGTTGTGAACCCATCACTTTTACTTCACCATCCACGACTTACCAGGTGAGCAAGTTGTGGCAAAAATTATAAGAAAAGTTGTGGTCCTACATTTTTCCTTTTTCAAGTTTAAATGCATCTTTAATTTACGAATAGGTTCAAGTGTAATTTCAGACTACTCATAAAGATAAAGTGCATTAGTTAAATCATTTTTCTTCTTCTCCACACAAAATTCCATTCTCCATTCATTGGATTCCTTGTCTTGTCTGAAAGTAGGAAAGTGCGAGGTATAAAGAAATCAAATTTATTGCAATTTCAGGGCTGGCTGCTAAAGTGAAAAGAGAAGAAAGAGGACTTTCAAACAAATTTAGGGGGTGTTTTCATCCTTTGGTTGGTCGTGCCAGGCTTGACTTTCTAAAATTGAGACCTTCAAGTAGAAACTCATCACGAACTTCTTCATAGGCATTAGTTAATGGAGTCTTTTAGCTGAATATTGCAAAAAATCAAGTTTATTTGTTATATAAGTACTGTTCAAAGTTATTTGGCAAAATGAGGAGAGAAGCAAATTCCAGCAATGATGTTACTAAATTCTAAGAAAAAGTATGAGAGAGGAAAGAGAAATGACGTGATGAAGGGAAAGAGAGAAAATTGAATTTCGGTAACTACATCACTGAAATTCCTACCCAAAATGCAAGCTACCCAAAGCTGCCCAGATGATTAGGGGAGTGCCCAAATAAGAAAAAAGGAATTGTGACAACCAAGTTGTCGAAATTGTAGGAGAGGAGAGAGAAAAAATTTAATGGGAATTGTGGTAGCCAAGTTGCCAAAATTGTGGCAATAGAGTTGCTGAAATTGGAGAAAAGAGAAGAGAAAAAATTGATTTGTGATAATGAAGTTGCTGAAAATTGGAGGAGAAAAAAAATTGTGACAATGGAGATGCTGAAAATTGGAGGAGAGAGAGAGGGAAATAGGCGGTCAGGTTTCTCCAACGTAAAAAAAAATATTTTACGAAAATCTACGCTAAACAGGTAGATAGATTCTTATTCTCCAAAAAAAAATAAAAAAAAAATAGATTCTTATTCTCCAAAAAAAAAAAAAAAACATAACATAACATAACATAGATTCTTATTCCTTCCGTATAAAACCTACTATGCATAGCATAGTTATCACACCACATAGATAGGTGCCAGTGGTTTTTTTGACCGAAACAGTTTGGTGCTTCTGAAAAAAAATTTGTGCCAGATGTGTACGTCATGTAATTTCATTTCAACTTCATTACATCCTGTAAAAGTAACAATTATACTTCCTAGTTGTGCATTGTTACTTCTATGCCAAATTCTTTCAACAAATGATGATAATGCTTGCTTTCAAGTAATGAATGGGTGAGTATACTTTCCCTTTCATTTGGTATGATGAATTTATAGTATTTTCTTGGCCCATGAAATTTTCTGCCACGGGTGTTCTTGATGATTTTAAGATTTTTTTTTTCAATGGTTCCTTCAATAACCATATTGATCTCTTTGATGACTATGATATTTATTTTGGGTATTTTGAAATTCATGGCCAATCGATATCACAACTTATGTATATTTCCTCTGTACTCAACGTGTTTGATAAAATGCATCAAGGAAAGACTATGTCATCTTTAAAGAATTTGGGTACAGACCTTTCATGAAACTTGTTTATTTCCTTGAGAGAAGCTTAGTTCAATCATGAAGACTCATTCTTGAACATGTTATCATGTGAACTCTTGATCATTGTGAACGATGCATAAACATGCAACTTTTGTTTGCAAGTCATTTTAGTCTCTAGATCTGAGGTGCAATGCTCTATACACTAGATCAAGATCAGTGCTATTACCATGCTATAAGTTTTGTTTTCTGTTTGTTAGTGTTGTGATCTTTTTGGTCTCTACATGTATATAAGCATTACGGTGTGCAAAGTGAATCTAAGTAGAACATTTACATACATTTGGTTCTTTTCTGGTATCTAGGGATTGTACTTATTTGATCAAATGCATTCTATTCTTCAATTTATGATAGAAATCTTCCAAGTGCTTTTTGCTTCTCCATTTATGGTCACACTTGGATATTGATACTTGGAAACTGATTCTTAAAATTATCTTTGGTTTTGAAATCTTTTATTCACTTGCATTTGTTTTTTTGTTGCTTGCAAAATTTTGATTTTCCCACAAATCTTTAGATTTACAAACCTTCATTGTTAGCAAACTTTTGTGCATTTTATTGATGTAATGGTGGATGCTGGATTGACAAACCTTTATTGTTAGCAAACTTGTGTGCATTTTAATGATGTAATGGTGGATACTAGATAGATGTTACCGTGGAGTAGTTGGACAATAGATTTTAATTGATGAACATTAACATAATGATTTGTGTTATGATTTAGACAAACTTGGAAGACGCATGGAGAGAGGGAGCCTGGATTTGCCAAGGATGAGCAACAAGGCAAGGATGAGGATCAGCAAGTTGAACTTGAAGGAGCTGTCACTATCGGCTTTGGATGAGGTGGATAAGTGATGAAGTTCAAGATTGAAGGTTGGCTGGTCTCCTAGCCAGTAGGATTTTTTTTTTTTTTTTTTTTAAAAGTGAGATATACTAGTATTAAAACCAAAAGGCAAAGCACATTCAGGTTCCTGCATATGCAGGCCAGAAACAATAAAATTACAAGCCGTTTACATTCAAATCAGATTGCAAGAAGGAAGAAATGCAGTGGGGAGCAACTCCTTTCCAAAGGCGATGGAGACCAGATCTTCGAGCTTGTTGAGCAAGCTCATGAGCCACAGTGTTGAAGCTTCTATTGATGTGCTTGAAAAGGCAGGACTCAAAAGAAACACTCACCTAGAGAATTCCTTGAATGATATGTCCCATGCTACTCCCCGTGGCACCTTCATTGATTGCTTGGATGACATTTAGGGAGTCAGATTCAACAATAACCCGTGCCAGATGAAGCTCTTGAGCTAATAGAATACCATGCTCCAAAGCAAAAGCCTCTGTTAGTTCAGCAGAGAAGCAAGTCTGAAGGGGTTTACACAAAGCAGCCACAACATCACCTTTGCAGTCTCTAATGACAACTCCAACACTAGAGAAACTGTCAAGCTCAAAAGAGGCCCCATTAACATTTATCTTGTGGAATCTTGAGGAAGGAGGAACCCAGCTGGATGGGATGGTTCTAGGTTGGCCAATATCCCAAGTTGTCGAACTAACAAAATCCTCAGAAACATTTTTTGCCAATTTCCACACTTGAAGAGGAAGTAAACTAGAATCCTTGTGCACAATCTTATTTTTGTTAATCCAGATAGCCCACGCAATGGCAAAGAAAATCTCCAAGTCTTGAAGAGTTGCATGGGAGAGTGAATATTGTGGAATCAAGAAAGGATTTGTTGATGCCATGAGTGTGAAGAGGATTGTCTGACCAAAGACACTAAACCGATGCTAAAAAGGTACAACAAAGAAAGGCATGGTCAAGACTTTCAAGTTCACTACCACAAACAGGGCAGCCCTTAGTTTGAGTAATCCCACGGCAACAAATGGCTTCCATTGTAGGGAGACCATTGATACAAGCTCTCCAAGCAAAAATTTTAATTTTTGTTGGAAGATTAAGGTGCCACAATTTCCTCCAAACCAGCCTGCAAGGGTTTGCATTTAAGCATTCTTCTTTCTCCCTTGATTCTAGCAAGTTATAGGCTATATGGTAAGCACTTTTGACTGTGAAGTCTCCCCGGCTATTCCCTATCCAGATAATTTTGTCTTCCGAAAGGTTATGGCTTAATGGTATCCTCAGGATTAAGTCAGCTTCAAAAGGAAGGAAAGTTGCTCTTACCATGTCTACTCTCCACCAATTTGTCACTGGGTCAATGAGAGAAGAGACCATTGGGAATTGGGGCATATCATTTGGTGGAGAAATAACCTTGTACGTAGATGGGGTTGGCAGCCACTTGTCTTCCCATATATGGATTAATTTCCCATTTCCCACTCTCCACCGAGTTCCCTTCCTTATTACACCAAGGCTACTATGGATGCTCCTCCAAGAATATGAGGGGGAGCTTCCAAGATTAGCATTCAGAATATCTCCAGTAGGGAAGTATTTAGCTTTGAGAACCCTTGCCACTAGAGAGTTTGGGTTTTGGAGAATTTGCCATAATTGCTTTGCAAGCATTGCTTTGTTGAAAGCTTGCAAATTCCTGAAACCCATGCCTCCTTGAGCTTTAGGCTTACACATTGTTTTCCAGCTAACCCAATTCAATTTAGATACTTGCTGCCTTTGACCCCACCAGAAGTTCCTCACCATGCTTTCGATGTCATCACATAAGCCTTGCGGAAGAAGGAAACAACTCATAATGTAAGTGGGAATTGCTTGAGCTACCGCTTTTATAAGGATTTCCTTCCCCCCCCCCCCCCCAAAAAAAATCAATAGAGAGGAGCTTGCCCTTCCAACCAACTAGCTTCTGCCCAATCCTCTCTTTTAGGATAAAGAACACTTGCTTCTTCGATCTTCCAATGAAAGAAGGAAGGCCAAGGTATTTTGAGTGTCTAGAGTCTTGCATAAGGCCTAAGGTAGCAAAGATCTCCTCCTTGACTTCAAGAGTAGTATTGGGGCTGAAGAAAATTGAGGCTTATCAGTATTGATCTTCTGACCCGAAGCGTCCTCATATTTCTGGAGTAAATATTTTAGCTCCCTGCTTTGCCCCGCACTAGCTTTGCAGAAAAGGATGCTATCATCTGCAAAGAGAAGATGGGTAACTCTAGGACAGCCCCTACAAATGGAAATGCCTGTCAAACGCAGGTTCCGAGCTGCCTCATTGATAAGAGCTAAAAGCCCCTCAGTGCAGATAAGGAAAAGAGTTGGGGAAAGGGGGTCCCCTTGCCTAAGCCCCTGTGTAGGCATAATATTACCATAAGCAGCCCCATTTATAATAATTGAGTATAAGACTGAAGTGATATACTTCATTACAAGGTTTACCCACCTTGAGCTGAATCCCAGTTTCTCTATAACACCCTGTATAAAGCCCCATTCGACTCTGTCAAAAGCCTTACTCATATCTAATTTGGCAGCCATAAAGCCATCATTCCCTGTATTTTTGTGATTCAGAAAGTGCATGAACTCGAAAGCCACAAGTACATTGTCAGTGATTAATCTATCAGGAGTGAAAGCACTTTGATTCTCTGAGATTATATGAGGGAGAATAGCCTTAAATCTATTTGCAATAGTTTTAGATATGAGTTTATACACTACATTACATAGACTTATGGGGCGGAAATTAGACATTTTTTGGGGGGTTATGTACTTTAGGGATGAGGGCAATATTGGTTTTATTGAGACAAGTCGGAGACATATCACTATTAAGAATATTTAGAACCATATTAGTAATACTACATCCCGCAATACTCCAATATTTTTATTAGAAAATGGCAAACATACCATCGAGGCCAGGTGCTTTTGTGGAGTGGATCTGTTTGAGAGCGGTGGTAACCTCCTCCCTAGTGGAGTGCATTCATCTCTTCTGTCACCCATGTGGAAATAGCTACAATTACTTCATCCATCCGTGATGGGGAAGCTGTTGTATAAATGTTGACAAAGTAGTCAATGGCCGCTTGAGCAATACTATCTTTTTCATCACACCATCTGTCTTGGTTGTCCCAAATTCCCAAAATAGTGTGCTTGTGCCGCTCAGAATCTTGGGCATGGAAAAACCTAGTATTTTTGTCACCCTCCTTAAGCTAGTGAGCTTTGGCTCTTTATCCCCAATAAATTTCCTCATCGTCCAGAAGGTCATTGATTTCCCTTCTTAAACTGGGAATCTCAGTGCTAAGCTTTCCATCCTTGTCTTGTAAAGTCAGAGAGTTCAAGGCATTTCTTTTTGTTTGGATCTTCTTTGGAATCTTTCCATACACATTAGTGCTCCAACTCTTCAGGTCCACAACACAGTTATTAAGATTATTCATAACCCCTTCTGGAGTACTAAGATCAAACCCCATCCCCCAAGAATTTTCGATAATAGCCCTACAATCTATTTTTTTTGTCCACATTGCTTCAAAGTGAAAACGATTTTGACGGGTTTGGTGATGGACAGTTGAATCAGATAGGAGCAAGGCACTGTGATTAGAAGTTGAGTCTACCAAATGATACACTTTTATTTCCTCGAATTTTTCAGTCCACTCAAGGTTGGCAAAGGCTCTATCTAATCTCAAATATATTCTGTTTTCATCTCTCTGCATATTACACCAAGTAAACTCAGAACCACAGTAACCCAAATCCTGAAAAGCACAATAATCAATTACCTTTCTAAACCCATCCATAAGTTGTTGAGTCCGGATAGCCCCCCCAGATTTTTCAGAATTAGACAGTATTTCATTAAAATCTCATAAGCATAGCCAAGGGAGGTGTAGTTGATTATTCAGAAAATCTAAAAGGTGCCAAGATTCATACCTTCGATGCGTATCCGGATGGCCATAGAAGCCTGTCAACCTCCATGTAATGTATTTCTCTGCATCATTGATCACAGCATCAATGTGGTTCAACGAGTAACACTTGATTTCCAAATCAATCTCTCTAGTCCACAGTAAGAGGCAAGTCCCCCTTTTCTGCCAACACAAGAAACAATAAGCCCATTTGTCAGCCCAATCCTGTTTTTTATTCCTTCCATTTGCCTAGTTTTTGCTTTTGTCTCAATCAGAAACACCACTTTGGGATTCCACCGTCGCACCATGTCGTGCAACGCTCGAATTGACCGGGGATTCCCCAACCCCCGACAATTCCAACTTATAACCCTTATTGCTCCCGCCATTATAGCTAATTTCCCATACCATACTCCATACAAAGCATATCCAAGAAAGAATAAAAATAGGGGTACAAATTGAGCATCCAACAACACCAAATGCAGGAGAAAGACCCGAAATCAAACTTAAGAGAAAAAAAAAAAAAAGGAAAACCCAAATCAGATAAAACTACTCACTGATTTCTTAGAGTAGCCATCCCTGGCCAAAACACATTAAATCCGGAGATACCCTCACTTGCCGGAGAATTTATCCCACAAGAAAACTTCTGGTGAACTGAAAAAGAACACCCAAACTGAGGAGGCAGAGAAAATGACAAGGAAGAGAAAATGACCCACTTGGGGGTAGGGAAGTAACCCACGCCGGCCAAGAAAAATGTCCACTAACCAGGCAGAGAAAGCCCACGCTGGTGGGAGAAGACCCACAATTGGGCGGAGCAGCCAAACGGCGCGTGACCCACTGCAGGGGGAAAACCGACCTACCACTAAGGCAGAGAAGGCCACGCTCCGAAGCAGGGCTCGCAAACGCAACAGAGATCAACTCAAGCGTACGATAGCAAGAGACTTTCTATCGTACGCAAAAAGAGAACACTCCTACGAGGGAGAGTGAGACGTCCCTAGCCAGTAGGATTCATTAGTTGTAGATAGAAATTATTAATACCTTATTTCCTAAACTTTTGGAAGTGTAGAGGATAGAATTAGGCTGTTTGCTAATTAGTTGTTATCAAGTTTATATTATTAGTTGGGTGATTTTATCATTAGTTGTATCGCACATTTGAATGCCATTTGAAGGGAAACAAATTAAAATGATGGACGCAGAAAATTAACAATAAAATTCCATCTCCCTTTCAATTTCAAAAGGTTAATTCATAACATTTTCTAGCGTATATTAAATAATGGTTGTGATGATGACAGGGAGCATTTGAAGTTGTTTTAATTTGAAATGTTTGGCTGGGACAATGGGTAACTATTACGAGGCCAACTATTGCTCCTTTCATGAAGAATGATGATCTATATCTATACCCCTGATTCAGCAGCACAAAAAAAAAATAATAATCATTACCATGCAGTTTAGTTTAAGTCAAATAAAGCTCTAATGTTAACTAACATTAGAGGCAGTAAAATAAAAGGTGTGCAGGTGTCGCATTACATTGATTTTTAATTGATTAATCTAATAACCAAATCAAATCAATATCTAGTTTGTAAGAGCAATGGCATTAGTTGATCTGCTACTTGCAACTAACAAGAAATTATTAAGCTTCTAGATGCAATTTGTAATGTATTGAAGTGTGAAAAAGCATGTAGTTCCAATTTACTCCGTTCAAATTACTTTAAAAAAATAAAAATAAAATAAATAAGTAAAAATTGCCAACCTTTATGAAATTGATAGTCACCGCTTGTGATACTTTAATTGGCTTTTACTTGGTGTGGGAATTCATACATCATGAATTTACTTTTAAGCGATCTAAGATAATATCAAACATGTTCTATTCAAGAGGACTAATCAAGCTAAACAACCTCCATGTGCACATATGAGTGTGGACAATACACCATGTGCTACCAATAGGATTAGAAAACATCTTAATACCTATTGGTAGTATATTTAGTAAAATGAAGATTGCTGCTTCTAATAGGATTAGACAATTCTTTCTCCAATACATCTACAAGCAAACTTTAAATTGATTACAGAGACCGTATATTGGAACATATCAATTAACTTATGATCAAGAATTCCCAATACATTAGGATGGGAAAATACGTACCAGTTTTAGAGACATGCTCATGGAACAAAGAAAACTAACCCTCAGTCTCACTTGATATGATCACTAAATTCTAACCGCAGATTTTTTGACGTTTAAAGTTAGCACAGGCTGTTCACTTTTGATGCTGGAGGAGAAACTGTGCACAAGGATACTCAATCAAGAAGACTTGAAGCATCAATATCAGGAATCGCAATATCCATGTCTTTGTAAAGAATGAGAATGGATCAAGGTAAGTCTCATGATTAATTGATTGTGTTTTATATCAGTGTGAAATCCTTGACAGTTCTAACTCCTGATGTTAAAGTAGTTGTTGAATGCTTAACAAAAAGTATTTTAAACAAGAGAGAGACAGAAAACTCATTAGGCAGAGGCTAGGCCGGCGATGCTGGGTAGAGGGGTCAGCGACAGTGCAGTTGTGATTGAGAGAGACGTGGCTCGTTCGAGGATGGGACTTCACGTAAAGGTGATGCTTCTCTACCATTAGCGGTAGCTCAAGCTAGCTATGGATGCGGTACGAGTTAGCTATTCCCAAAACAAAGCCATAGAAATTAAGCGATGGTGATAAGAAAGAGGAACAACGTAGTCGTGTTATCGGAGCTATGGCTGTTCATTAAGTTCCAATTGGAGCCAAAATCTTAGATTGTGGGCAGCGGCTTAGATGGAAAGCGAGCATAACGGAGTGAGAAGTTTTTGATATAAAAGAGAAAGAAAGAGGCGGGTTATTAGAGATTCGGGATTTTATCATTTCACGCAGATTGATGATGTCTCTATCGTTGGATTAACTCTAGGGCTGAGATTTTAATTCAAACTTGGCAAAATAGCATCAAAGTAGGTTGACGCAGGTTATTGGTCCAGAGTTTCAGCAAACTGACCTTGGAGTGCAGGACTAGCTAAGAATCTGAATTTTCCTCTTTTAGGAAGAGATTTATTTAAGTTTTTTTCTTTTTCTTTTTCTTTTTTCTTTGCAACTAAAAACGTATAGATATTCATATATCCCATAGAATAAAATTTATTTATATCATTCAATAAATTTTTATTAAATTATTTATTATTTATTTTTTAATGTATATGACCATGAGCTGTAGCTCACTTTTTTTTATATGCTCAAAAATATTTGCTGCTTTAGTTACTTTATTGACTTATCAACTTATTTTCAGAGAATCAAAATAAATTTTAGAATTAAAAACTAATTTCAAGACAAAAAATTTAAATCAGTATAAGTCCTTAAAGCTGCACAACTGACATTTGTACAAGCATAACGTGTTTGAAAATGAATTGCAATAATTATCCAGTGGAATGAGTTTAAGGAATTGTTCTGTCCATCATGCATCTAAAAACTGAAAATTATTTTTTGAAAATATATACCAAACACCCCATAAGAGTTGGAAAAAAATAACTTTCAATTACATTTACTGAATAATAAAAGAGTAAACGGGTAAATTTTAGAAATAAAAATAGTAAAAAACAAATTCCTGATCTTTGTACATAGTTTTTCACACGGTATCTTGTCACTAGCTCTTTATTTTTCCTGTTTAAAAAAACTAAAGGCATATTTGATAACGTTGTTTAAATAATAGTTTTCTTTGTTTATGCACAACATGTATTTCCACAACATTTTTTTACTCACACGTATTTTCATAACACTTAATCAACATTACTAAAACGTCCTTACCAAATAAACCATAAATTATACCAACTTGAAGAGAGAATTATAATCAATTCAATAGTAAATCTAAGTCCAATAATTAACAATTATTATTTTATCATAGATTTTGTCCAAAAAATATTATGCTGGGGATCGCAGGACTAAAAAATAAATCGTGTCCTACATGGCTTCTAAGTTATGAATGATGCACATCTTTATTCATTTCTTAGTAGAAATCTTTCATAAACTTATGCATGGGTTAAAAATCTTTGCCCTTTTTAATGCACGGTTTTAAAAATTCATGCTTAAATTCTTATCTATTTTAGTGTAAGAATTTTACTTTATTATTTTATACCGTCACTTTTTAAAAACATTTTTAAAAGTTATTTTATTAAAATATTCATTCTTCATTCATCCACTTTTTTTTAAAATATCCACATCACTCACACATACACACCATCTCAATGAATTATTTTTTTACACATAAACAATGGTTGTATATGCGAAAAAATTTAAATAATTTTTTGCCTTGATTTGTCAAAATTTTACATTTATGTCATATTACATTGATTAATGTAAAGTGCTATTAAACTGACAAGTCATAATAATTTCGACAAGGGAAGCCAAGCCACTGTAAAATAGTTGCGGAAATAAATAGTGAAAATGACCCTTGCAGAAAAAACTGGTTCATCAGTAAAGTTTACTCTTGTGAATAACTAATAACTACGAATATGTGCAACTGTGCAAATTCAACAACCAACTTCATAATCAATTTATCTGCAGAAAATTTACTACTCACACTGGCCCAGTACTGATGCAATTTCATTAACATTTTATTACCATACTCTATATAAACCTCGTTAATGATACTCTCATTTATCATGACGTGTTCCAAGTTTATTTCATTAATTTCAAATTAGTTCATGTATAAAAATAGCTTGAAAGGACCGTGTTGTGTATTTTTAAAAAAAAAAAAAAAAAAAAAAAAAAAAGACAGGAGATGGTAAAAACATGATTATTGTTGCTGTTCTGAGAGAGTAAAATCAGAACAAGAAGTGCTAAAGAATCTAATCAAAAATAAAAAGAAGTGCAAGAAATCAAAGGTGCCTTTGCCAAAGGTGCGAAAGTGAGGCCATGAGCAACAGGTACGTATGAACACATACATACCCAATAAAGCTCTATGGGTCAGAGGCTTTTCCGGGCCAAAATCTCTGATGATTCTCTTTACTAGACGAGCTCTTCCCCCAGCAAAGCTTTAATTGTCATTGTATGGTCACTATCAGTAGTATGGTAATTAACTAGGCCTAGAATAAAAGCTTCTTTTATCTTCTCCTAAAAACATATATATTAATAACCTTGAAATGGTCCACCTTTTGTCCCATATCATTTTATTCCCATTTTTCTTTAATGGGATATTCTCATCATCTTTTTGGTTTCAAGTGAGTTTGAACCAACTGGTAATTGCCCCTAATTGAAAACTTTTATATAGTGTTCGGAGGGTTTTAATAAACTAGTAGCCTGGTTAATGTTGATTTATTTTTTGTTATTATTATTATATCTAGCTACTAGTCAAACTAACCAATCTCTCTTCAATGGATTAAGGAAAGTTTGTATTTTAATCAAATACAAAAATGTAAAGATACATAAATTTCCCATAAAAATAATAAATAAATTTTACCTTAAAATGCAAAAAAAATAAAGTAAAAAACATAAATAACAATTATAGTAGGCACAATAACAACAAAGGCTAGAAAAGATATGATAAATATAAAAATAAATAAATCAGTCAAAAGTAGTTGAGAGGAGACATTGATATCTTAAATTAATTATACATAATATCCTAAAACTCATTCTCGAAGGAAAAAAAAAAAACCCTAAAATCTAATCATAAGAACGCAAAACAAACTTGCCTGCAATATCATTTCCTAGCAACGTAAGTCCTTCTCAAGTATCCTGATTCTCAAAAACTTATATCCTGTAATCAACTACAAAAATAAGTCACATGTAAACATATATATTCTAATATAACAAGAATCCTATATAAATATAACGTACATAAATAAATATAAAAAGTATATCTACACTCTAATTAAATCCACAATAGAATATATTCTTTAATATTGGTACCAAATATTTACAATTTAAATGTTACATAGCAAGAAATTTATTTATTTTAGCCAAAACATGATTAAAAAGCAATATCGGAAGAATAGTGAGGAAAAATAACAAACGGAAATGGCTACGAAATCAAGTAATCCATAAATTTCGATTACAATGATTTGAAACAAACCAATAGGCATAGTTGCCACAGATATGAGAATCTATTATAGCTTCAGCTACACTAGGAAACACTTCGTGTACCATTGAATTCATAACTTCATGAGTAGGATGCTATAAAATAAATGGGTTTTAACAAAAATAAAAATAAAACGAAAGAATAAAAAAGATAATAATTAAATAATATAAAGTATGCACCATGTTATTCTGACGAGAGCAGTGAAATTGAAATTTCCTCATATAGATGGGTATGGTATATAGCTGACAATTAAAACCTCCATATGTTCCAAGGCTAAAAGTATATATGCTGTGAAAATTCAATTCTCAGGAGATTATGGGGTACCAGAAAATCTTGAAAACCAACCACAAAAAGAAAACCGAATGTTATCGAGTTAATTATAAAAAGCAACAACTATCCAGTTTTCTTCCCTATATTTTGGTTTGAATAGTAAAAAATAAGATGCATTGGTTGCAAGTATGAGACATGAAGTATGGATACTGCTAATGCATTATATTTTCTACAATTCAAACCAAAGGATGACATTTTTTAAACTTAACAAATAATACAGGGAAGAAAACTGGATGGCTATCGCTTCTTATAATCATCTCGATAATATTCAGTTTCCTTTTCGTGGATGGTCTTCGAGATTTCTAGGTATCCCCCAATTTCTTGAGCATTGAAAGCTTTTAACCCTAATCCATACAAAGGTTCTAAACGTCTTAGCTACACCTTACTCATCTATATGAGAAATTTCCAATTACACTACCACCATCGGAATAACATGGTATACTCTATATTTTTTAACTATTATCTTTTTTATTCATTCATTTTATTTTTATTTTTGTTTACACTTTTTTTTATAGTATCCTACTCATGAAGTAACGGATTCAATGTAAGGTGAGGCCATATAGTAGATTCCCATATCCGTGGCAATCATGCCAATTGGTCTGTTTCAAATCAATGTAATCGAACATTTATGGATTACTTGATTACAGCATCGTTTCCATTTGTTATCCTTCCTTACAAGTGAGTCTCCATCCGATATTACTTTTAATCATATTTAGGCTAAAATAAATAAATTTTATTGTTATTTAACATCTAAGATTTAAATATTAGGTACCTATATTGAAGAATATATTCTATGGTGGATTTAAGTAAAGGTATACTTTTTATATTTATTTATGTATGTTATATTTATATAAGATTCTTGATATATTAATATATATATATATATATATTATATGTGACTTATTTTGTGTTTACTTTTGTAAGTAATTACAGGATACAAGCTTTTGATAATCAGGATACTTGAAAAGTTTATGACTTATGTTACTAGAAAAAGGCAAGTTTGTTTTGCACCCTCATAATTAGGTTTTAGGTTTTTTTTTTTTTTTTTGATGATTAGGTTTTAGGATATTATGTATAATTAATTTGAGATATCAATATCTCTCTCAACTACTGACTAATTTAGTTATTTTTATATTTATTATATCTTTTCTAGCCTTTGTTGTTATTGTGCTACTATAATTGTTATTTATGTTTTTTTCCTATTTCGTCTAACAATATCATTTCCCTAATCCATCTAAGAGAGATTGATTCGTAAGTTTGAGTAGTAGCTAGATATAATAAAAACAACAGCATTAACCATTAATTGGATTCATATGTAAAAATATATAACATTTTTTGTTACGTTCTTTTTGTCATTTATCACAAGTAGAAGTTTTTTTAATCATTTATATTGTTAACATCTTCAAAGGTGTTTGCTTCTTCACCAAATCGTTTTGATTTGATAAAACAAGAATGTCACAGTGAAACAATTTTTCGATGCAGAGGACATTTCACAATAAGGAATATGACTCCAGCATCAAAAAATTGCTTCACCATGACATTCTTATTTTATCAAATCAAAACGATATGGTAAAAGAAGCAAATACCTCTATAAACCATTTTAGAAAATTTTGTGTGGAAAGCGAAGTGATTTAACTTTTTTGACAACTTTTTCAATTTCTCATAAAAAAAAATTCCTAAAATAGTCAATTAACGTGTGGTCTAAGGACATTTACATTAATCAAATATATATATATATATATATATTTGCATGTGACTTATTTTGTGTGATTTCATTTTGTAGATGATTGCATAATACTTAAGATGCGTACGAATTATTTTGCCAGTCACTTGTTTTGTGATTTTAAAATCTGATTTTAGAATTTTATGTATATTTAATTTGATACGTCTATATCTCTCTACTAGTTCTAAACCGGTATTATTATACAGAAAAATTTCTAACTTTTGTTGTTATTGTGCTAGTGTAGACACCGCATTTTGTCCCTGTTGCGCCCACAGCCAGCAATAATTGTTATTTATGTTTCTTTTACAGCTTTTAAGGCAAAATTGTTTTTTATTTTAATTTGAAATTTACGTATCGTTATATTCTTGTATTAAGCAACGAACAGGCAAAGGAGTGGGTAATCTATGCTACACAATAATACCCACTCATAATAATCCCAATTAACCTTATTAATTTTTAAGGAGTAGAGACCAATCATTGGAAGGTGTGATTGGCCACCAAAATCTTATTTATCTTATTTTCTAATTCATCTAGGAAACTCATAAAGGCTCTTCAGCTAAATACTAAAATATAAAAGAACATCTTGAACCAAAAATCAAAGATTTAGACACCCCCACAATCCCTATCAAAAAGGATAGTACCTCATCTCACATTTAATCTTAAAATCTCACCATTTAAGCAACAACTAAAATATTTAGCATTTGATTTTAAAAAGAATGAACACGTGAAATGAAACAATGATCAAACTTATCCTACAATGACGAGTAATGACATGTACATGTAAAAAATTTATTTTAAACGGCAAGACGAGATAAATATTAACATGTGATTGCACGACATTTTTAAGAGAGATAATTTGAAGAAGGGAATAGAGGTTACTAATTTTGGTTCTCTGTTTTCTGCTGTTTGCTCTGCTTCTCGTTGTTCTGCTCCTGTGCTCTGTTGCTAGTATTGTGACGTCTCTGCTCTGCTTCTTCCTCACTTCACTTTTCTTTGATGCAGATATTTGTTATTGCTGCTGCTTGTGCTTCTTGAGAGGAAGGAACTTTCTGTGTTTTTTATGACTATTTGATGGAGAGAGATGGGGGTTGATGGAGGATTAGAGTTTCTGCCATTTGATTTCGGGTTAGGGAAAAAGCAAGGATTTTCATGGGTTTTCTTGGTGGTTTGTTTCTAGTGTTTTGAGGGGCTGTGTTATGGCCTTGGAATGGTTGAAGATCACTGTTGTATGGTGTTTTCGGGTGGATGTGAAAAGAATGACAACTTTGCGGGACTTGGGATGTTGGCTGTTGGGGATTTTGGATAGAGGTTAGGGATGTTGGAGGGTGAAAACCAAAAGGTTAGCTGACCAGTCGTGGGAATGGAGATAGGTGGAGTGGTTTGGGGTTGTGCCTCTCAAGGGGGCAGATGATGATTCTTCTCTCCACTGGAAAAAGATGAAAATATAGGAGCACACCTTCTACAGCAAAGAAGCCAAAGTTCAGAGTAATCACACCAGTCCTTGCAAAATACAAGGAGTTATCAATTTCACACATTTTTCTTCTAAAAAACCCCACATCCGTCCTTCTAAACTACTCTAGATTTCCATTTTTGCTACAGCAACCGTGTAAATATACACAGTTTTACAGGCATTCTAATATTTTATTAATTTCATAATTTCGATCTTTTTTTTCTCTCTTCTACATCTGCATAACAAACTCAGACTTCTGCTCTCTCTCATCATCTTCTTCTTCCTCTGATACCCACAAACACACCCACACAGACACACAAACACACCCACACAGAAACCAACACAGACGCACAAACTCACCCACACAGACAAAGAAACAGAGACTGAGATCGGTGAAGAGATGATCTGAGTTTGTGGATCAGAGTTTGTGGGTTTTGATGCTTGTGGTGAAGAGATGATCTGACCGTGAGAGAAAGAAGAAGGTGTTTATGGAGGAGTTGTGGATCAGTGCCGGCAACGGAGATGGCGAAGAGATGATCTGAGTTTGTGGATCAGAGTTTGTGGGTTTGATGCTTGTGGTGAAGAGATGATCTGACCGTGAGAGAGAAGAAGATGCTTATGGAGTAGAGGTGATATGACCGGGAAAGGATGGAAGTAGAAGAAGAAGAAGAGTAGGGTGTTTTGGAGAGGGTGAAGAGCTGAGTTGAGAAAGGGCTGATCGTCTGACCTGATGGAGTAATGAGACAAGTACAAAAGAAAAAGAAGATAGAGAGATAGGGACAAAAGAAAATTAAAAAATTAAAAAATATATTATTATTTAAATATAATAGATTGTTAAATAGATAAAAGATTTTTTTTTTTTTTTTTTTTTTTTTTGAAAACAGATAAAAGATTGTTTTTGAGTAGTAGTAGGGTAAAAAAACCCAAAAAAAAAAAAAGGTAAGTTTTAGCGTAAAATTAAAGGAAAAATTTAAGCAGATTGATGCCATTGCTCTAGAAGAATTTGTAGTTAGCTTAAAACTTTAAATAAAAAATAATTTTTTAATGTGAAATATTAAAAAAATAGTATTTTAATGTGTTAATGATTATAATTGTTATTTATTATACTGAATATATTATTTTATTATGTTATTTATATTATTTTAATACATTGAACGTTAAAATAAAGTCTTTAATGCTAGATATATTATAAAATGAGTTATTAAAATAGATAAAATAATTTTTTAAATTACTAAATGCTAAAAATTTTAAATTCATTGCTATGAAAGGTATATGGATTGAAATGGAAATGGATAAAAACATGAAGTGACATCTTTTTAAGGTCATGGAAATTTTCTAGCAATTGGGACAGACCTTAATTTGCCTGCGTTATAAATTCAGAGTATAACTTGAATTGCAGCTAAGGAACTTAATTTAAATCCACAATTATAAAGGAAACTTGACCTGCTAATTAATTAAAAGAAATTAACTTAACATCTTATTATATTATATCACATTAGTCTTATCACACGTGTTTTTTGTGTGTGATGAGATTTTTTTTTGTTTAGTGTCATAATTTTCATTTTTAAAGACATAGATTAATAGAAAAATGTCCTATTTTGTAATAGCATTCTCATCAACAATTGTAAATGCTATTTTTTAGCATCTAAAACCCAAAAAACCCACTCCATCAAAACTTGTATATGCTATAAAATTTGCAATCTTACTACAGTGCACTCTCATTTTTGAGTGCTCACTATAGCAAGATTGTATAATATTTTATTATTTATAATTCTCTCTCCTCAGACTCTTAGACTCTCCCTCTCGTTCTTTGGTTCTCCCTTATAACCTAGGCATCATCTCCTTTCCCTTTTCATCACGCTGCCTCCGTTCTGAAACTCATCTGCTCTCTGTTAAGCTTCAAGGGTTTGTGGTCGACGATTGTGGTCATGATTTGGTGGGTTTCATAGGTTTGATTTGGTGGGTATCGGTGGTGCTCAGTGACGATTTTGATGGGGTTGAGATCTGGGTGGTAGGTTTTGGCTGGGGTTGAGATCAAGGTGGTGGGTTTTGGTTGGGGTTAAGAACGAGGTGGTGGGTTTTGGTTGGGGTTGAAATCGGGGTGGGTGGGTGGTGGGTTTTGTGGTGGCAGCAATGGAGGTTTTTTTTTTTTTGTGGTTTGTGGTAGTGGTTTTGGTTCGGCGTAGTGTTTGGCCGTGGGTGTGGTTTTGGTGATGGGTTTTTGGTTGGGGTTGAGATCGAAGTGGGTGGGTGGTGGGTTTTGTGGTGGCTGTTGTGGTTGTTGGTATTAGGGTGAGGTTGGGCTGCGGTGGTGGTGTAGACATCAAAATTTTATGATGCATTCATAGACGTCCAATTGATCATGATCATGTATTTTTTAATTAAATTAAGTTATAATTGATGATCTGGACAGTCAACAAATGAATTCAAGCCACGTGGCAACATCAAATGAAGAAGGCCAAGTGACAACTTCAAAAGAAAAGACTCATATGGAATGTTCTCATTAAATGCAAGACCAAAATTAAACTCAAATTTGTATTTAAATTCTAAATTTGTAATTAACTCTCAATAAATGCTAAGAGAAAAAAAATTCCAAATTAAAGATCATTGAGTCGCCTATAAATAGAGGCTTCTCATATGAAAAAATGAAGAGAAACTTAGAGAGAAAAACCCTTCTAACACTCTACCAAAATAAATAGTCATCTCTAAGTCCAAAAAAGCATCCTTGCTCCCTCAAAATCAAGGCTCATTTCTATTTCTTCAAATCAAAGTAGAGATTTTCCTTCAATTAAGTTCGAGATCAAGCCAACGGCCCTCAACTTCAAATCAAAACTCAAGTACATCCAATCACACATCCAACTTGGAGACATCAAAGTACGATTCAAGATCAAGGTTCATAGCCCTTCGAATCGTAAAGTTACTTGGAGATCGAATCAGAGGAGTTTTATTGTATTCTTTCATTGTAAAGAGCCATATAGAGGATTGTACTCACATATATACAAGTCAAATACAAGTTGATTATTTGTTACACTATTTTGTAATCATGTGATTCTTCTTTTATGAACAGGTGGTTGGTAGTGGCTAGTCTCGGGTGTAGGTTGTGTTGTGGGTTGAGAAAGATGGAGAGATAGTAGGAGAGAGAGACAAAGGGAGAGTGAGAAATAAGTTAAAAAAATGAATAAAAATATTAAAGAAATAATATTTAAATGAAGTTGTAAAAAAAAATAGAATGTTTGATGTTTGGTATATTGTAAAATGAGATGTTAAAATTATAAAAGTAGTATTTTGAGATTGTAAATGCTGAAATTTTTACAATTGTTGATGAGAATGCTCTAAGCATTTTAAGTGAAATTTGATATATATTTTTACCAAATTGTTCTCAAGTTTTCTTCCTATTAAAAGTAAGATTTTAGAGTATTTTTAAACCACGTAAAAATCCGAATAACTATTCTCCTCTTTCTATCTCTTCATAATTTTAGTTTCCTTTTACTATATTCTCTTTATATTAGTCCCATTCTTCAAAGTTGTACCGTGAATATGGAGTGCCACGATTTATTCCCACTAAATATCAATTTGTTTTTATTGGAGCATTTTAATATTAATTGGCAAATAATTTTTATTTTTTTTAAGAAACAATTGGCAAATAAGTTGAAATATTTACTTATGCTATATTATTTATATTGATTTTTATAGTAATTGAAAAGGTGTAGGAGTTTCAAAAATAATAGACAGTTACATTATTGCATATAACACAAAGCCTTAATTCTAAATAACTTCTATTAATACAATAATAAGTATAATATTTATGAAAATAAATTTGGTGATACGGCTCATTATTCTTAAGTGATTTATGTGAGCCTATATATCATATGTGTGCCCATTTGCACCATTCCTATAATTACATGTCTATATTATAACAATATTTATGTATATATGTAAGAAAGTAATTTACAAGTTTACATATTTTGAGAATGATTTGACAAAGATGGGTGTTCTTGTGGTGGACGTTTTTGCTCTGTCAAGTATTATAAGTTTTTGCTCCAACAGTGACGCAAAACGTCTTAAATAGAACAAGCTTCATGCCCCATATACCACAGTGATATTATATCTCATAATTTTTATTTTTATAGAACTATTTACATGTAAGACCACCTCTAGCATATTAGACAAATTTTTGTATTGTTTGGAGAATTAATAGTAACTTTTATATTTTAACTACCTACTTTTTCAAATACACTTTCCAACAGATTCTCTATTTCATTTAAATATTATTTATTCATTCATTATTTATTATTTTTTTTAACAACTACACATCTTCCAACATTTTTTTATCCAATACCTGATTATTATAATAAAAAAAACAAAACATTTGAAGAATGAACAGTAGCCCATCAGACTTGATGAGCTACTGTTCATGAGCCAAAAAAAATTCCGGGTATAGAGTCCATTGAAGACCTATTTTGTGGGTTTACTCTCTATAGTAGAGATGAATTTGTGTTTAGCTCTCCTATTAAAAATGCTATAAGATATTATTATTTATATGAATACTTTGAGAAGAAAAGTAAAATTTCATGTATTTATTGTAAGCTTGTTACAAAGTTGTGAATTATCAAATTAATTTATTATTTTAAATCGTGGATCCAACAATTTCTTATAAAAATTTTAGCATTATAAAATTTAAGTGGGTTAAGTTAACATGGCCATTAGAGCAATCATTAATAAACCATTTTAGAAAAGTTTTAATATCACTTTCAGGTCATCAAATAGCCCATGACCCATGGGCTGGCCCAGTAGCCCGCTAGCCCACCAGGCTAATGGGTAGCCCAGCCTGGTAATATTGAAACCCGTGGGCAGCCCAATAGCCCAATGGGACAGGCTATGGGTTGGTTTCTTTACCCATGGGCGCCCGGTGGGCCGGCCCGTTAGCCCTACCCAGTAGCCCGACCTGTTAGCCTGACTCATTGCCCAAAATTTATAACAAAATAATTTGGGGGTTGGGTGGTTGAGGGATTGAACTTTAGACATTATAAAAACTTTAAGACCACACACCTAACCACTAAATACTTGGACTGATTGTGATACAATATGCATAATAAATATATATTTTGGTATCACTTTCAATTCTTTCCTTACAAGTTACAATTATAGAAGAAATTCCTTCAAAAAAAGAAAAAAAAAAAAAAGCTTACCATTGGTTGGAAGAAATTCTTTCCTTAATGAGTTGATATTTGATTCTTCATATATTTCCTTTAAGAATTGATATTTTATTCTTCAAATATTTCCTTTAAGAGTTGATATTTAATTCAATGTACTTATTTATTCTTATCAATAAAAGTTAATTAATCTTATTTTAGTACCTTTTTAAGAGGTATGTCTTAGTATTTTTTTTAATAGAATCTTTTTAGTAGATTTAATTGTTTAATTTGATAGTTTGTAATAATATATAATTATAATTTTTTTGGTTAAATTTTTATAACCCCATTGAAGACCTGTTAAAAATGCCCATGTGTAGCCCATTAAACCCATCTCACTAGTCCAGCCCGCTAAAGCCTAAATAGGCATTGCCCATGGGTAGGGCCATGGGCTATGGTTTTTCCATCTAACCCGGCCCGACCCAGCCCATTGACTAGTCAACAGCCCATTAAGCCCAGCCCATTAAACCCATGGGCCAAGTAAAAATGGGTCGGGCCGGCCCATTGACGAGGCCTTTCACAAATATATATATATATATATATAAATATAAAGTTTTTTAAAAAATTAATCGTTTTATTTTTTTCCCATAAAATATTTCTAAAAATATTTCATAAATTAATACCCTTAGGTCATCAATTAATTTTTTTCCATTTTAAATATGAGATTAAATTCTGTGAGGATATGGTATAAAACTCATGTTTTACCCCCTCCAATCCTAACATGTCACTTCATCTTATCACATATTTAAGAATAAGCGTAACCACACTCAAACAATTCTAATACCCATGTATAAATCCAAACCAAATTTGGAGTTTATTAAAATGTTATTAATTGTGATATGATGTAATGGATAATAAGTAAAATACTGATATGATAATCATTTTTTTTAAACGTTTTACATCTTATCCTTCCCAAATTTGAACTCTTTAAATATATATCTTCTGTTTATGTAAGATTTTGATAATTTAAAATAATATTGTGTGTTTAAAATACTTAATTTTTATATTTAATTGAATATAAACTAAACATTTGTTTATGTATATAACATATTTTCTATACAATAATAATGTATATAGTTATTTATTATTATTTTTTTTAGAAGCATTATTTATGAATATTTGAATCTAAGAGTGCAATTTTTTTAAAAGAAATTATTGATTTTGGAGGGAAAAAGCATAGAAATATAATTTTAATTATATATAAAAAATGATGCGATTAGTTAAGTGAAACTGAAAAGGGGAGGGTAAGAGCATTCCTATCAAACATTCTAAAAAATTTAACATTTACCATCTCAAAAACCAATTTTTATAACATATAACACATCACTTTACAACATCCTTTACATCAAAACTTCTATTTTTTTAACACTTCATTTAAAAATTCTTTCTTTATCATTTTTTATCATTTTTAATTCTTCCTCTCTCTGTCTGTCTCTCTCTCCTCTATGTCTCTCTTTCTCAACCTAGCGCCGCCGGCCAGCATATCCACCCACCCATATCACAAGCACCACATCCACCCACCAATATCACAACCACCACATCAATGAATCATCCAAATCATAGAATCACCAAATCATAACAAAGACCCAAAACCACCCCGATCAACCTACACCCAGCACCCAAAGCCACCCCGATCAACCCACAAACCCAGCCACCGAAATCAAGAACCCACCAAAATCAATCAAAACCACTGAAATTAAAAATCATCAATATCAAATCGCAAAACCCAGCATCGCATCCCGACCACGCCCAAGACCCATGAACTCGAGATGCAAAGAGAAAGGGAAACAGAGAGATAAAGAGAAAATGAAAGAAAGAGTAAGAAGGAGTGGACGGAGAGCACGAGAGAGACAGTGAAAAGGAAAGAAGGAGTGGACAAAGAGCACGAGATCAACAACAGCATGTGGGTATGGAGATAGCGTAGAGATCAAAGGGTATTCAGATGGTGGAGGAATCGTATTCGGATCGGACAGTGGGGATGGAGACAAGAACGATAATGATGACGAGGAGAAAGCATGTGGGTTTAAAGAATAACGACAGTGGCATGTTTTAGCGAGCTATGGAGGGCTCGCCTGAGAGAGAGAGACACCTGAAGGAGAGAGGGACGGAGAGCACACGAGAGAGGGAAAAGGAAAGAAATAAATAATAAAAAATTATAGCACCTTACTATAGTGAGGTGTTAGAAATAAAACCTCACTGTAAGAAGTTGCTAAATTTTTTTTAAATTTGACATCTTTGATAAAGATGGATTTTTATGATTTAAGGTGTTAAAAATGCTAAAAAATAACATCTAGTATTTTTAACACTCTTAATGAGAATGCTCCAATGAATATTGAAAATAATATGTGAAAAAAGCATAATAGATTCTGGTCCTTTTATAAATTATTAATCAGTATATTTTTAAATATATTTCATGACACACAACTCGCAATAAGAGTTGCATTAACTAATGCAAGACTAGACATCAAAATTCTTTAATGAGGGTCTGTTTGGGATTCTTTTATTTTACTGAAATTTTAAATTTTTTACTGAAAGATTTATAAATAAAGGTAAAAGTTAGTTGGAATAGTAGAATGAGACTCATGAATAGTACTAAAAAGTATAGTGAGACCTATAGATAATAGCAAAAATAAACTGGATAGTAAAATAAGTTAGCAAATTTCATCCACATCAAAATTACGCTGAAAACTTATTTGGATACCATTTATTTGTTAAAAACTGAAAACTTATTATTGAAAATACTGTAACAAAATAATTTTTAAAGGTGTGAATAATGCTGTGAGACAAAAAATGCATGAGTATGCACATTTTGTTGAATTTGGTGGTCCCATAAACAGTGTCGTAAGACCCAAAAAAAGGTCTAACGTAGCTGAAATATAATTTCAACTGTTAGCAAATGCACACGAAGGTAATGTTTGAATATATCTTATTAGCTGGGCATCTACATCTGCATTTTTTTTTTTAGAAGCGCATTTTAGCTTTCCCAGTGGGTCCGTGCACTGTCCTTGGGACTCACAAACCTCTTTTTTAAACAAAATTTTCATTAAAAATGGATCTTACGGTACTATTTACATATTTAAAAATTATTTTGTTATAATATTTTTACTAATTTTTAACAAAATAAACAATATTCATACACACCCAAAGTCTCTCACGTTAATCACCTAATCGCCTATTCCATTAAAATAACGTTTCGTTTACTGACCATTTTAGAAAAATTTGTACGTGAAAGCGAAAAACAATTAATTTTTATGTCAATTTTTTTTTATTTTTCATAAACAACTTACTGACAAATTTTGTGGTTTAGAATTTTCCACGAAAATATCGTTTTGTTTAGTAATCGTTTTAAATATCTTCCTGACACACAGCTAGCTCTATTTGCTGCTGTTTCTGATTTTTCCCGCATGCTCGATCCCCACAAAATCTGCATTAACGTAATGTGTCTCACCACGTGAACGCCCTTGGGAAACTTAAGCCTGGCACGAAACCAATTAAAAATTGACACATTTGTTCAATGGACCAACACCAGCAAAAGACGAAAACACCCCCTAAATTCTTTTGAAAGTCCCTTCTCTTTCTTCTCTTTTCACCTCAGCTCTGAAATTGCATTTAATTTGATCTCTTTCTCCCTCTGAAAATTGCAGTAATCAATCACTTTTCTACTCCCAGACAAGACATGGCATCCGATGAATGGGGATTGTTACTTTGAGTGAAGAAGAAGAAAAATTATGTCACTTTAACTTATGCACTTAATGAGTATAGTCTGACAATACTTTGAAAAAAATGCTTTGATTGAGAGCTGATGGAATTCGTATGAATAGTTAAAATTTAAAATTACAAAAAAATAAATTCAAATTGCAACCGTTACAAAATATTGTAAAATGATTGGAGTGAATTGCAGGATGAATGAGACATCTCACTGAAAAAGTCGATCGCCTTTTTTCATAGCAGATCCAGCTTCGGTTGTAACCTACTTTTTTTTTTTTTTTTAACAATTTTTAATTTTAGGAATCCTACTTTCTTTTTTTTTTTTTTTTTTTTTTTTTTTTTCATCTCATTTTATTTTAAATATTGAAGGGGATAAAATTTGAGATAGGATGATCCTTTTAAATATTGAAGGGGATAAAAATTGAGATAGACTGATCCGTTCAAAGAAAGTCAATCATAAGCGACGATACTAAGGAAAGGGATGGTCTAAACGTACTGATGAACAACGAGCAAAATAAATCATGTTTCGATCGGAGAAGAAGGAAGACAAGCGGACCCTCCATAGTGGACGAATTCCAATTAAACGGACACAAGGGAGATGGGTAGTGAAGCCGTGTGGCCTAAGTGGTCTCCAAGAAACCTTAAATGGAAATGTCTTGCGCCCTACGATCAATGAAGTCCTTATATGAGAAGAATCCGGCAAAATACGTGTATTTATGAGGATCTTCCTCACAAGAAAACACCTTCTTTGCCAAGAAACAAAGGTCGGTTCCACACTACTATAAAAATTCAAAACCCTCAGAAATCAAAGTACGCATAATTCACCCCAGTTTTGTTACTCAAGAGTTGAGAAAGTTCTCTAACTTAACCTTCGAAGGGTATTTGGCCAATACCACATCGGTACTCCATGTAAGGTTGTCTTCTTTTTTGTTGCGTAGGTTTTGTCTCGAGCACATGAGGACTTGTGGCTGTGAGAGTGCCTTTTTTTGTGACACTCAGGCCCAAGGATCCCGGGCCTGAATAAGAGGTTTGGTAAACCGGGCCTTGACTCACTGCAGCTAACAAGCTGTTTAAGAATCAAGTGATGCACATGGGATACTTCCTACAATACAAATAAAATGACAAGTAAGGATATTCGTATGGAGAGGCATGCCAAAACAACAAGATAAATTCAACAGGATCAATAAAGAGGTACAAAATAATGTTAAGGGGATCCTGGGATTAATGAGACATATTTCATTAATGTATTCTTTGTTAAGTTACAGAAAGCTCACTAGGATGTGATACAAGGTTCAATCAATCTCAAAAATTACAGTCTTGGATGGCTATTTCAGCCTTCAAAACTTGCAAAGTTTGATTCTCTTTGAATCCGAGTATGTGCAATAGTGGCTTTTACAAGATACCAGGAAGCAATATTCATTTTTCCCTTAGTGTTTTCTTTCTCTTCACCACAACCTTACTGATAGTTCTTTTCTCTAGAAAATCTCTTCTTTTTCTCTCTTTTTCGCTGCCTTTTTCTTCGCAACTCACCCCTTCCTTTTATAATGGAGTTCTGGTCTTCCCGGGGAACCGTTGGTTCCCATATTTTGCCTTCTTGTGAACAGAGCCTGTTCCGTGCCTATCACTTGGTAAGTCCCATTTCCCGTTTTTCTCATTCTTTCCCTCTTTCAGCTCTGATTCTTTTGAAAGTCCCTGGTTGGCCACCTTCTTTGGGATGTGCTAAGGTATGCCCTTCTCGGGATCACCGTTTGGCAATTCCACTTTTTCCCTTTTTTTCCCATCTAGGCGGAATCCTATTCTGCCAACTTGAAAGCCGCTTGTTACCATTCTTTTTTTGTGTTTCTCTGTTCTGGTTCCCCGAGACTCTGTCTGCTTGTGCCATGAGAGGTCGCTGGGTTTTCTTGGCGCTTGTGTTCTTTTGATTCGTTTCTTATTTTCTTATTTTCTGTCCTTTTCTTTCGAGCTGTCCTAGTCTTTCTTTTGACTGTGTGCCTGGAAGGATCCGCGTCTCTTGATGGTTGCTGAGGATCCTGACTACTTATCCTCTTGCCGTGGATTTCTTTTTTCTTCTTGATGCTTCTTCATCTGGGCTTCAAGCCTCCTGGGCCTCTTTATTCCTTTGTGGTTCGCTTACAACTGCTTCTTTGGATTTAGCTTGTTCTTTTCCTTTTGGGCCTGGCTCACTTTTTTTGGGCCTCCCTTATTATGATTCTTTTTAGACCTCAACATTTAGCCCCCCGAGCTCGTGGGTTGCCTGAAGCCCACGCATGAGTAATTCAGGTTTTCTAAGATTTTCGTAGGATCCCCCTTTTTTTTTTTTAACTTCTCTTGGGTTCCCTTCTTTCTTACTTAGGATCCCGGCCTTTTTCTGCTGCTTTTGGTCACCTTAGTTCTTTTTTTTTTTGTGCTGCGCTCCCTTATCTTGCAGTTTCCTCTTTGCACGGGATGTGGCGGTTGAGTATTTGAGGTAAAATTCCTCTACCCACTTTTCTCGTTTCCCGTTACTTTTCATTAATAACCGCTGATTAATCCCTTCTTCAAAATTAAATTTTTTGCAACTGGCACGTCTTTCCATACACTGTCTTCTCCAACTACTCTTTGCGCCTTTATTGTAGCCGTTTCACCTTATCACTTTGCTTCTCTGAGTCTTTCATTCTTGGGTCTCTCTTTCTTTTTCTTTTCTTCTATGTTATTCTGGTCTTCCCCTTTTTTGCACTTTCAATTTCTTCTCTCCTCATTACTCGTGTTGTTCCCATGGCTTCTTCTTCTTCTTGAAAAAGGAGAGAGCGTACCCCCAGTCCTTCTGAGGGCGAAGGTTCTTCTGGTTCCGCTCCGAGTGATTCTCACGAGGTTACTGAACGTTCGGCCTTCCCTTTACGGGATCCCTAGTATTCTCCCAGTCCGTTTTTTCCTCATGTATCTCATGGCAAGGCTCCTCTGTCTCTTCATGCCTGGATGTTTTCTGGCCAAGCGGGTTTTGCCGGTTCCGCTCAGGTTCCAGACCCTAGAGAGATTTTTGACCTTCAGATTAGACAAGGAATTTGAGAGGCGGTGCCTATCTTCTTTGATTTTGTTCCGGGAAAAATCCAAGGCTGGCCCATCTGGGTAGACAAGGAGTTGTTTGATGCGGAGTTTGTGGGTCGCCTGGAGCGCGCCGGTATCTTAAAGGCGGTAGCTATTTCCAGAAATCTTGAGGGTTTCAGAGATGCCAAAGGGCTCAGGCATCTGGTACGTCGTTGGTGCCCTTCCCTTCATACTTTTTTCTTTTCTGTTGGTGAATTGACGATTACCTTGGAGGACGTGGTTAACAACTTCCTTCTCCCGGTGTTTGGTGATGAGAGTCCCTTTGATATCAACCTTTCCGAAAAGGATCTCATGGTGGAAGATAAACTGTTTGGCCATTTTGGTGGTCGTGCTGCTTCTCCTGGTGGTAAGTTAGCTAGGATGGGGAGATGGGTGACTCTGATTAGGGTTTAATCTTTGCTGTGATTGATCCATTAGGGGTCAATGGATAGAGGACAGTCATTAATCATACCTCCTTTATTTGATGGCACTAACTATGCATACTGAAAAGTACGCATGAGAGCTTTCTTGCAGTCTTCAGATGAGAAAGTGTGGCAAGCTGTGGAGAGAGGCTAGACTAAGCCTACAGAAGCGCCAGCCAACTGGGATGATGCCAAGATTAAGGCAGCAAACTTCAACAGCAGCGCATTGAATGCATTGTTCAATGCAATCACCAATGAGGAGTTCAAGAAGATATCCTTAACTGAAACTGCCAAGGAGGCTTAGACCATTCTCAAGACAACCTATGAAGGTACTAAGGTTGTCAAGGAGTCAAAGCTTCAGAGGCTCACTACAAGCTTTGAAGAGATAAAGATGGAGGAGGATGAGTCTTTCGATGAGTTCTATGCCAAGCTAAAGGACATAGTGAACTCAACCTTCAATCTTGGGAAAACCATTCCTAAACCCAAGATTGTGAGGAAAATGCTCAGATCTCTGCCCGAGAGATTTCATGCCAAGATTATGGCAATAGAGGAATCAAAGGAGATTGACAAGATTCCTCTGACTGAGCTGGTTGGAAATTTGCAGACCTATGAGCTAGGGTTGACAAGAATAGGCAAGTCGGGTAAAAGCAAGAGTATGGCACTGAAGGCCAAGAGCAGTGAAACAGATGAATCTTCTGAAAATGAAGATTCCAAGATGAAGTCTGTGAGAGTGCTTTTTTCGGGATACTCAGGCCCAAAGATCCCGGGGCTGAATGAAAAAAGAAAGGATTTGGTGGACTAGGCCTTGACTCACCGCAGCTAAATGGCTGTTTAAGAATCAAGTGAATGCAGAGAATACTCCTGACAACATACAAAAATGACAAACAAGGATATCGAGGAGTGCCAGAAATTAACAACGTAAGCTCAGAAAGAAAAGAAAAGCAGGATTAGCAAGACGATAAAAAAAAGTACTGTGGGGATCCTGGGAATTATGAAACAGTATTTCATTAAAGCATTATCTGTTTGATTACAGCAAGCTTACTAGGACGTGATACAAGGTCCAATCGAGCTCAAAAATTGCAGCCTTGAATGGCTATTTCAGCCTTCAAAACTTGCGAAGTTTGATTCTCGTTGGATCCGAGTATGTGCCATAGTTGCTTTTACAGGATATCGGGAAGCAGTATTTGTTTTTCCCTTAGTATTCTTTCTGCCTGGACTTTCTGATGATTTTTTCTAGTGAATCTCTTCTTTCTATTGTTCCTTTCTTTTTTTCTCGCTGCCTTCTTCACAACCCATCCTCTCCTTTTATAGTGGAGTTTTTCTGGGCGTCTTGGGGAACCGTTGGTTCCCCTGTTTTGGTCTTTTGCAAACAGAGTATGTTCTGTCCTCATCATCTCGGTAAGTCCCCTTTTCCGTTTTCTCTCATTCTTTCCTTCTCTTGGTTCTGATTCCTTCGAAAGCTTCTGGTTGGCCATCCTCTTTGGGATGTGCTGAGGTATGCCCTTCTCGGCATCCTCACTTCTGGCGTCTTTTACCTCTCTGTTTCTTTCCTATTTGGGCGGAATCCTGTTCTGCTCTTTTGAAATTGTTTTGTTATCATTCTTCTTCCTTGTCTTGGTTCCCCGACGCCTTTTCTGTCTGTGCCATGAAGGGTCGCTTGCGTTCTTTTGTTTTTCTTGTTTTCTTTTTCTGTCTTCTTTCTATCGATCTGTCCTGGTCTTCTTTTTCTTTGCGCTTATTGATGGTGCCTGAGGATCCTTGCGTTTTATACTTTGCTGTGATGTTCTCTCTCTTTTTTTCTTTGGTTGCTTTTCCTTTTCTGGGCTTCGGGATCCTCAGGGCCTTTCGTATAATCCCTTTGGACTTGGTCTGAGTTTTCTTTTTTCTGAGCTTAACTCACTCTTTCTTGAGCTCAGCTTATTCTTTCTTGGGCTTATTTTATTGTGATTTTTTAGACCTCAACATTTAGCCCCCCGAGCTCGTGGGTTGCCTGAAGCCCACGCGTGAGTGATTTAGGTTTCCTTAGGTTTTTGTGGGATCCCAGCTCCCTTATGCTGCTTTTGGTCGCTTCCTTTTTTGCGTGTTATGTTCTTTTATAATTATTACTTTTCGCAGCTTCCTCTTTACACGAGACGTGGCAGTTGAGTATTTGAGATAAAACTCTTCTACCCACTTATCTCGTTTCCCATTGCTTCTCATTAATAACTGCTGATTAACTCCCTCTTCAAATTAAATTTTTTGCAACTGGCACGTCTTTTCATAAACTGTTTTTCCCAACTGCTACTTGCGCCTTTATTGTAGCCGTTTCACCTTATCATTTTGCTTCTCTGAACTTTTTTCATTCCCTGAATTTTTCTTCTTCTCTGTTACTCTGGTCTTCCCTTTTTCGCACTTTCAATCTCTTTTCTTCTCAGAGTGTGTGCTGTTTCCATGGCTTCTTCTTCTTCTCGAAAGAGGAGAGAGCGTACCCCCAGTCCTTCTGAGGGGGAAGGTTCTTCTGGTTCTGCTCCGAGCGATTCCCGCGAGGTTGCTGAACGTCCGGCCTTCCCTTTACGGGATCCTTGGTATTCTCTCAGTTTATTTTTTCCTCATATATCTCATGGTGAGGCTCCTCCATCCCCTCACGTTTGGCTATTTTCTGGCCAAGTGGGTTTCGCTGGTTCCGCCCAGGTTCCTGACCCTAGAGAGATTTTTGATCTCCAGATCAGACAAGGAATCCGAGAGGCGGTTCCTATTTTCTTCGATTTTGTTCCGGGAAAGATTCAGGGTTGGCCTATATGGGTAGACAAAGAACTGTCTGATGCTGAGTTTGTGGGTCGTTTGGAGCGCGCCGGCATCCTAAAGGCAGTGGCTATTTCCAGAAACCTTGAGGGTTTCAGAGACGCCAAAGGGCTCAGGCATCTGGTACGTCGTTGGTGTCCTTCCCTTCATACTTTTTTCTTTTCTACTGGTGAATTGACAATCACCTTGGAGGATGTGGTTAATAACTTCCTCCTCCCGGTGTTTGGTGAAGAAAATCCCTTTGATATTGATCTTTCTGGTGAGGATCTCGTGGTAGAAGAGAAATTATTTGGTCATTTTGGTGGTCGCTCCGCCTCTCCTGGTGGTAAGCCGGCTAGGATGGGGAGATGGGTGATGACCCTCTCTCGTGAAAAGGATAAGGAAGTGAGGTGGGCCGGTTTCCTGGCCTTTTGGCTTAGTAAATTTTTGTTCAGTGAGTTCCCTAGGTACGGAGTTAAGTCTTCATTTTTTCCGTTGGCAATCAAGTTGGCTCGGGGTACCCAGTATCCTTTGGCCCCTCTGTTTTTGGGTCATGTTTATTCTCAACTGGACCAGCTTCATGGAGATGAGGCTGAGGGTGACTCTTGCTATGTGATTACTTCATCTCTTCATTGTGCCATTCTTCAAATTTTCATGTGGGACCGTTCTGCAGCTACCTTGGCTAAGTGTAGAAATTTGAAGTTTGTGAAGGACAAGTTCCAAGGATCCCCCGACATAGTGAAGGGTCTTTGTGGCAATTCTACTGATGCCTTTCCCATTATTTTTCGTTGGATTAGCTTGAAGGGTGGTGGCCTCAATCTTGTGGAGTTGTTTGACTAAGCAGGGAGCTTATATTGGAGATCCCCTCGTGAGTTTGGTCCTGGCTTTGCGTGTGATTCTGTGTTATCTTCTTTTTTATCTTCAACAGGTAATACCTTTGACTTGCGCCGTGGTGATGAGGGCAGTCTGGCTTATCTTGCCTGCATTAGCCCCTCTTGGCTTCCTGTGCCTTCCTCAAGTGGCCCAAAATATACTCATTACTCAGCACACCGGGTGCTCCGACAGTTTGGTTTTGATCAGGACATTCTGCCAGTCTTTAAGTATGTGGTGCCATCCCTTCCTTCCTTGGATCCTTTCTTGAGGCTGCAGGCCTTTTCTTATTGGTCGCGGAGGAGCCCCCAGTTCGTAGTGCCTAACTCCCAGAGAGGAGTCTTTGCTTCCAGTGGCTATACTGGTTATTGGAGAAGAGTACAAAAATCTTTTGTTGACTATGTTGGCACTGGTACAATTCGGGAAGTCCCGAATTCTAGCATTGTTTCTGCTCCGACAGCTAATAGACGTTTATCCCTTCCTACTGCTGGGATTGTTTCTGTTGCTGCAAGCAGCAAGACTGGGTTTGCAGAGTGGCATTCCTCCAGGGGAGGTTGGGTGACTTATGGACAGGATTTTCCTGAGGCCTGGCTGGGTGACAGTCTTATCATTGGTACCTCCTCTGGGGTGCCCATCAAAAAAGGTGCAACAGAGACAATTAGTGCTGCTACTGCTAAAGGTAAGGATGTTAAGTTGAAGAAAATGAAAGCTGCTGATGTTGGCGAAAGTGCAGGGGGTGTGGAGATAGGCTCTGAAGCAAAAAGAAGGAAAACGGGGAAATCTCAAGCACACTTGGCATCTCACGAAGGCAAGGATGTCAGGGAACCTTTAGTTTCAAGGACCCGGAAGAAGACCAAGGTAGAGTCTTCTTTTCCCCAGGTTCCTGTGACTGCTTCAGTCCATGGTTCTTTAGGATCCTCTGGTTTGGTATCCCAGCCTCCTTTAGGACCCTCTGGGCGTACTCGTAGTAAGCAAAAGACTTCCAGAGAATCTGTAGAGAGAGAGAGAAGGGCAAGACTTCTTTCCTTCTTCTCTCTTTTTTTTTTTTCGCATTCATTTTCTATCTTTGCTGACGAGTGGTGATTTCCTTTGCAGTCCAAGCGCAAGTCTGATTATAAGAAGGGTAAGAGCCAATCTTCTGGAGACGACGTGGTACGTGTGTTCCCCCTTCTTCTGTTCTTTCTGTGTTGCTAGTATTCCTGCTCTTTTTTTTTTTTTTTTTTTTTTTTACTTAGTATTGCCTTCTCTGCTTCTCCTTTCTTTAGGTGGAGGTATCCCCTCCTGTGACTGGCAAGGCTCTGGGGGAGGAAACTATCACAGCTCTTTCTGTCATTTTTCCTGTTATGGGGGAGGAGCCCCCTACTGATGACCCTGCTGAGGAAACTGGGCAGCCGATGCAAGGTTCCCAGGATTCTCAGGATCCCAAAGCTTCTAGGATCCCATCATCTCAAAGTCCCTATCTTGCACGCACTCCTAGTCCTATCAGGACTGTGTTTCCTCAATCCTTGTCAGATAAGGATGCTTTGGGAGACACTCCTTTATCCAAACAAACAGGTAAACCTTGTTTCTTTTGAAGTGGCGTTATGCTTTACTTTCTTTTCCAGTTTCTCTTGAGTTCCTTCTTTTTCCTTTTAGGTCAAACCAGTGAGAAACCCGCTCCCAGTGTTGCCTCTTCTTTAGAATCAGAGAGCTCAGAAGGTGAGTGTAAGCTGCTCCATCGTGTTTTCCTTTTTCTTTCCCCCCTTTCTCTTTTTTTTTTTTTTTTATATATATGGCGAAGCCCCCTGCATCTATCCCTTCCTTTAGCCAATTTGCCATCGGTCCTTCACCTTTTCTTCAACTTGCCTTATGTTCCTTCCCAGAATCTTCGGGGACGTCAGGAGATCAGGAAGAAGAGGTTCTGCCTCAAGAAACTGGAACCGGTTTGTTTCTTCTAAATCTGTTCTTCCTTTTTTTTTTTTTTTTTTTTTTTTTTTTTTTTTTTTTCTTTTTGAATATTGATACAGGCTTTGCAGGTTCTGAGCCTGTTATCCCTGAAGGAATTGTGAGACCTGTTGAAGTTGCTGACCTTCATCCAGAGCAAAAGGCTGCAAGTCCTCAGGTTTCTGCAAGTGGTGACGCGGTGATGGGGGATGCCTCGAAGGTGGCTGCCTCAGATCTTGATTCAAAGCTTTCTTCTTTCCTGGCTCGCTTCGATCTTTTGGAATTCAACAGTCTTCCTGCCAGCCACTTTCATGTCTTTGGGTCTTCTTATGGCAGCTTCCTGCGCTTCTCTGTTCCTGTGGAGGGCTTGCCGCTGCTAGAGAGCCTGCTCAAGAGTCACGGGGATTTTACCAGTGGCTTCAGGGGAGGCATTTTTCTAGGCAATATTTTGATGGAGTTGCTGTGTGCTGTGTTGATTTCTCTAAGGAATTTCTCTGTTGATTCGTTGTCTGAAGAAAAGCTTCTGGAATGGAGAGGGGTGGTGCAGGACCTTCTAGAGGCCAAGTTTAATTTGTCTTTCCTGCTGGATCACTTGCGTCTGCTGGCTCATATGCTGTTTCAAAGGCAATCATTCAAGAGTATAGACACTGAGATAGTTGTTTCTGAGGAAGCTTTGGCTCATGCTCACAAAGTTTTACAAGATTTGAAAGTCAAGCGGCAGAGGATCCTTTCTTCTTTGGCTGTTCCTGCCATTTCTCCAGATGCTTCTCTGTAGGCCGGCCTCATTCCTTAGCTTTTTTTTTTTTTTCATTTATATGAACAATTTGGGGTTGTATAAGTTTTTTTTTTTGAACATTGCTCTGCTCTTTGCTTTCTCTTTTGTGCTTCAAAACTGCTTCTTATTTCTTAGTATGTGAATCTGCCTTTTTCCTTGGATATATATTGTCTTTACTTTCTCGTGACTCTTTTCTTTTCTGAGTCCTGGACCATGGTTCCCACAGGCTTCACTGTAAGTTCTGGTCCAGGTACCTGGTGATTTATTGTGCAAGTACTGAACTGGGTACACTAGTATCCTTTTCTATGTATGTTTTTTTTTTTGGTCCCAGTTCATGAACTTTGACAGGTTCCCCCTTTGCCAAGTGCTAGGCTAGGTATCCTAGATATTTTCTTTTATTCTGTGATCCTAGACCTATGCACTTGGGACTGTTTGTGGGATATCCGAAATTATTTGTGAGGTGGATCCTGGGCCATATGTAAAAGGGTATTACACATTCTCCCCTTTTTTTTTGACTCAGGTATCCTTCCTTGAATTTATCCATATTTGGTCTTTGCAGTAAAGAAAAACTTAAATGTTGCAGAAACAGGAATTCCATTAAAACATGATCATTTTTTTTTTAGGAACAAATAAAAATTCTTTTGGTGCAGCATTGACCACAAAGTGTCAATCTATCACATGTTCCTGAACAAAATTATCTTAGACCAGAATTCTTGATAAAGGCTGAAAATAAAAAGACAAAAATAAAAAAGGAACTTAGCAGATAGTGAAGCTGGTGAAAGGACCCTGAGGTACTGGGGGTCCCCTTGTCCTTATGCATAATATTGCTTCAGCTATTTCCCGTTTATGGGTTCTGTCAGGACTGTTCCATCTTCTTTGGCAAGGTAATAATATCCACTTTCATGAGCTGCATTGATGATGTAGGGTCCTTCCCATTTTGGGGTGAACTTGGAAGGCCCTGGCAGGTTCCTCCTCACGTGCTCCGCCATCCTTAGCACTAATTGCCCTTTGGTGAACACTCTTGGGCGTACTGCTTGTGCATATGCTCTGGTCATTCTTTGCTGGTATCTTTGGCTCCTTTTCTTGGCCAGTTCCCTTTCTTCTTCTACTCCTTCCAGATCTACTAATCTCTTTTCATTGCTTGCGTCTTCACTTTCTCCCTGATTTTCCTCAAGAACTACCCTTGGTGTAGGAATGATTAACTCCACAGGGTTGATGGCCTCTGTTCCATAAACCAGGGAGAATGGGGAGAATCCTGTGGCTGTCTTTACAGAGCTCCTACATGCCCAAAGCACATCTGCCAAATGGTCACTCCATTTTCCTCCATACTCATGCTTCATTTTCTTAAGGATTTTTAATATTACCCTGTTAGTAGCTTCAGCTTGGCCGTTTCCTTGTGGGTAGTATGGGGTAGATCTTCCCTGCTTGATGTGGTATGCTTCAGTTAATCCCTTCACATCTTTGTTTATGAATGGGGTTCCATTGTCACTGATCAATCTTTTGGGGATCCCAAATCTTGTAATGATGTGGTCTCGAATGAAATTTGCTACAGCTGCTCCAGTAGCTTTTTTCAAAGGGATGGCCTCTACCCATTTTGTAAAGTACTCCGTGGCTGCCAGGATCCATATGTAACCATTGGATGGAGGATTTATGGGCCCTATGAGATCGAGCCCCCAAGTATGAAAAGGCCATGGTGTCGTCATATCCTGTAGGACATTTGGGTGAGTGTGAATCGCATCCCCTAGGACTTGGCAAGCATGACATGTTTTGACCAGCTCCTCAGAGTCTCTTTTCATCGTTGGCCAGTAATACCCCAACAACAGTAACTGCTTGTGCAGCCTTCTCTTCCCTGGGTGACTTCCGCAATCTCCAGAGTGCACCTCTCTGACTACTTCTCTAGCTTCCTTCGGTCCCAGGCATCTGAGGGGATCCCCGTGGTATCCTTTTTTGAACAAAATGTCGTTCTGCAAGAAATACCTACACGCTAGTTTCTTGAGCTTATGGGCCAGTTCCTTGTCGGTTGGCAGGATACCCTGAGCCAGGTATCCTATGAAAGGAACCCGCCAATCTTCCGTAACAAACACAGCGTAGCTTTCTTCTTTATCGATTGCCAAACGACATTCCTTACATTTCCCCTGTATGACTGCTGCTTCCCTGTCCATATCTGGCCAGTAATACCCCATGCGTTGCATCCTCCTATATAGGCTGACTTTTTCTGCAACTCCACATGTTTGGGCGTGTAATTCTTCTAATTTCAACTTTCCTTCCTTCTCGGCGATACATCTAGACAGTATTCCTCCTGGCAATCTTCTGTACAATTCTCCTTCTATCTGAGTGTAATCCATTAGCTCTTTGATGTTCCCTCTAGGGTTTACCTCTTTCATCCTTTCTTTGACTTCGTCCCTCCAATCCCACTGTTTGGATCCCCCTGGGTACATCCCTTGGAGGATCCTCACAATAGAATGTTCCTGCCTTCCTATTTTTATCAGTGTATCTCTCCCATCAAATGGTATTTGGGATCCCAGGGTGGCGAGAGCATCTGCGAACCTGTTTTCACTTCTTTGAGTGTATTCTATGCTGAAGGTTTGAAACTCCATTTCCAGTCTTTGTGCCCAAGTCCTGTAGGCTGCTAAGCTTTGTTCCCGTAATGCAAAGTCACCTTTTACTTGGGAGACTACAAGATTAGAATCTCCCAGCACTCTCATGTGTTTCACTCCTATGCTGAGTGCTATAGTCAACCCAGTCAAGTATGCCTCATACTCAGCTGCATTATTAGAGCATGAGAAACCAAGCTTGAAAGACAGGGGCATGACATCCCCATTTTCACAGCTTAGCACAATTCCTACCCCATTTGAAGTTGCTGTAGCTGACCCGTCAAACCTCATAGTTCATTTCTTCCCTGGGATCTCCATCACTGCTACCTCACCAGGGATTTCTTCGCTCAGCGGGCCTTCTTCCTTCCCTGGGAATTGAGCTAGCAAATCTGCTATGGCCTGGCTCTTTACAGCCTTGGGAGTTCTTGTGCCTATATCATATTGTGAGAGCAATACTAGCCATTGTGCCATCCTTCCCGTGAGGAGGGGCTGGTGCAGGAGTGCTTTTATGGGGTGGGACTTGGTTACCAAGAGGATTTGGTGAGCTGAGAAGTACCTCTTCAACCTTTGGGAGGCATAAACGATTACTAGGCAGGCTTTCTCTATTCTGGGGTACCTGGTCTCGGTATCCTTGAGTGTTCTGCTTACATAATATATGGGCTGCTCATTTTCTTGGTCATCTTCTTGTGCCAGCAAAGCTCCTATTGCCTGAGAGTTCGATGCTAAGTATAGCAACAGAGGTCGCCCACGTACTGGTGCCTGGAGGGTGGGCAGATGGTTCATAATGCTTTGAATTCTTTGAAAAGCTTCCTGCTGCTCTGTTCCCCAGGTGAATTCATTTCCCTTTTTCAGTAATTTTGATAAGCGTGCCGTAGCTGAGGCTAAACCAGGCACAAACCTCCTGATATAGGAGACTCTTCCCAGGAAGCTTTTGAGTTCTCTAACAGTAGTTGGTCTTCTCATCGTGGCAATAGCTGTGGCCTTGGCTGGATCCACGCTTATGCCTTTGTGATGTACCAGGAACCCAAGGAACTTTCCAGCAGACACTCCAAAGGCGCACTTCATGGGGTTCATACGTAACTTGTATTTCTTGCATCTTTCAAAGACCTGCTCAAGTACTTGGAAATGTCCTGTTCTGGTTTTTGACTTGACCACAATATCGTCTACATAATCTTCCATCTCCTCATGCATCATGTCATGGAAAATGGCTGTCATGGTCCGTTGATACGTAGCCCCCGCATTTTTGAGGCCAAAGGGCATTACAGTGTAGTAAAAGTTCCCAATCGGAGTTCTGAATGCCGTCTTCTCTGCATCTTTGGCTGCCATGCGAATTTGATTGTATCCACTGTACCCATCCATAAACGAGAACATTGAGTTTCCTGCAGCTGAATCTACAAGGAGATCGATATTGGGCAAGGGGAACTCATCTTTAGGACATGCCTTGTTCAAGTTGCGAAAGTCTACACAGCAGCGGATTTGACCATTCTTCTTCTTTACAGGTACAATGTTGGAAAGCCATTTTGGGTGTTGGATGGGTTTGATAAAACCAGCTGTTAGTAATTTCTTGACTTCTTGGACTATTTGAGCTTCTACCTCAGTGTGGAAGACCCTGGCTGGTTGGACTACTGGCTTCACCCCTGGTTCCACATTAAGAGAATGGACTACCAACTCCGGGTCTAGACCAGGCATCTCATCATAAGTCCATGCAAACACATCTCTGTATTTTTGAAGTAAGGTTACCAGTTGTTCTCTTTCTTGAGCCACCAATTGACTGCTAATGAAAACAGGTTTCCGGGGTCCTGGTTCTGTTCCCAGGTCTACTTCCTTCAGTTCTTCCTCGGGCTGAATCTGGGCCTCCTTAACTGGTTCTTCTGGGATTTCTTCTTGGGCCATCATGCAGCTTGGTGGTCCGGGACCTTCCTGCACAATGCATTCGGGTCCCGCGCACCTTCACAAACGATAAATTAGCCTTCCCCCAGGTTCCCGCACCACCACACATTCTCGGGATCCTGAAGAGCTGGGCTCCCTCTTTTGTCTTTTTCTTTCTAAAAGGTTTCTCAGGTCACGGGTGCCCCTTCCTCCTTCTTCTTCTTCTAGGATAGGTGCCCCCGGGGTCCCTGGGGTGGGGTTCTCATCATCTGGCTCCAACTCATCATAAAACATCGTTTCTGCAAAGTTCACTTCTCCCTGGCTGAAAGGATTATGATTGGCAGGGATCCTTATGGGCCTCCCATTCAGTCTCCCTTTAATGCATTGATGGAACGTGGATGGAATAAGGCGATGTTTATGAAGTCACGGGCGTCCCAGCAGCACGTGATAAGAAACTTCTGCATTAATCACATGAAACCTTGTCAAAGCTACTATTGGCCCTACCCTTAAGGCTAGCTGCACGTATCCTTCTGTTGCTTCCACCGATCCTCCAAATCCTGTTATCTCCATGGGGGTCCCCAGGATCCTTCTGTCAGCTAAGCCAACAGCTTCCAAGGTACTCAAGGCTATGAGGTTGAGTGATGCCCCTGTATCCACCAGTGCTCTCCTGACTTGAACGCCGTTTATGGTGGCCATTAGATAAAGGGGTCTACGGTGGTCTGGGTGCTCAATCTCCATGTCCTCATCAGTGAAAGTTATTACATTGGTTGTCTCCAGGAAAGCTCGACTAGCATGTGACTCAGCTGTAAAACATTCCATCCCTGAATCTGCTGCTATACTCATGAGAGACTCTGTGGCTACTCTTCTTGCTTCTGGTCCGAATCCTAGTTGATTGAATAGTGACCTGAACTTAGGATTCTTCTGGAGGGTCTTGACTGTACTCGGGTGGAAGGATCCTTCAGATTCTCCTGCCTCTGCTGGGTTCCCATGTATTACTACTGCTACCACCCCTTTTCCTTTGTGGTTAGGTAAGGGGTTCCTCTGCACTTCCGGTTCCTTCTGAGTGAGTTCCAAGGTTCCTTCCCTCAACTTTTTGTGGAAGAGCCTGCGAAGGGTCCAGCAGTCTTTAGTGGAGTGCTTCACATAATTATGGATTCTGCAAAATAAAGGATTCTTCCTTTCTTCCTCGGTTGGTGGCCTGGACACAGTGAATGGCCTGACAACCTCATCTCCAATCCATTTGTCTAGGACATGGCTTAACTCCTCAGCTGTGCATGGGATCACTGGCGGTTCCTCAAACACCTTCCCATCTGGTCTCTTCCTTTTCTCTCCTGCTGATGCTGTCATAGCTTGGGATGCGGGCAGCCTTTTTGTTCTCATAGTTTGCGCTGTCCTTCTAGTTCTCTGTAGCAGGTCAGCAAACTGTGTGATACATAAATTTTCAAGGTTGAGCCTGTAATCAAAAAGCATGTTGGCTATACAGGTTTCCACGAGCTCCTTTTCTTCATGGTCTCCATAGCAGTCTAGAGACACATCTTCGAATCTTTTAATAAACTGAACAGGATCTTCTCCAGGTCTCTGCCTCACCATCTGCAGGTTCTGGAAAGTGATTTTGTCTTCACCAGGGTAATATTTGGCGCAGAATTTTTTCCATCATCTCATCCCAGGTCTTGATGGACCCGGGTCTCAGCGTGGTGTACCAGGTGTATGCCCTATCTACCAAAGATTTGGCAAATTCCCTTAGACATAATTCTTTATCTCCTGCATAGGGGCCCATAGTGTGGACAAACCTGCTCACATGTTCCACGGCACTTCCATTCCTCCCATCGAAAGGATGGAACTTTGGGGGTTCGTATCCCTTAGGATATGGTTTGCCAAGGAGTTCTGGAGGGAACGGGGGATCCCGAGAGAATTGCTTGGGGATCCCTGAGAGTTTTTCCCTTTCTTGCTCCAGGAGGGCATTGACGTCTGCTAGTGTCAAATACTGAGGGTTGGCTCTTCCTCCTACTGCTGACCCTCCTTCTGGCTGGGTCCCATCTTGGTGGCCAGTAGGGGGAATGTTGTCTCTGACTTCCTGTGTCCTGCCTTCTTTGAGAAGACGAACTTCTTACTCCAAATCCTTTAACATTGCTGTCATCCTGGCCATTAGGTCTGGTTCCTGTCTTGCGTGTCTTTGTTCCGACACAACCTCCTGTTCCACCAAGGGTATCCCACCTCCTTGCCTGGAGACTTCCTCGTTTTCTCCTACAGGCTCAGAGGCCGTAGGTGGCACATTGGTTCCTTTGCTGTTTCTTTGTCTTGGAGGCATTCTCTGTGAAGAGATTGTTTCTTCCTTCTTCTTTGCCCAGTCCCCAGTGGAGTCGCCAAAATGTGAGAGTGCTTTTTTCGGGATACTCAGGCCCAAAGATCCCGGGCCTGAATGAAAAAAGAAAGGATTTGGTAGACTGGGCCTTGACTCACCACAGCTAAATGGCTGTTTAAGAATCAAGTGAATGCAGAGAATACTCCTGACAACATACAAAAATGACAAACAAGGATATCGAGGAGTGCCAGAAATTAACAACGTAAGCTCAGAAAGAAAAGAAAAGCAGGATTAGCAAGACGATAAAAAAAAGTACTGTGGGGATCCTGGGAATTATGAAACAGTATTTCATTAAAGCATTATCTGTTTGATTACAGCAAGCTTACTAGGACGTGATACAAGGTCCAATCGAGCTCAAAAATTGCAGCCTTGAATGGCTATTTCAGCCTTCAAAACTTGCGAAGTTTGATTCTCGTTGGATCCGAGTATGTGCCATAGTTGCTTTTACAGGATATCGGGAAGCAGTATTTGTTTTTCCCTTAGTATTCTTTCTGCCTGGACTTTCTGATGATTTTTTCTAGTGAATCTCTTCTTTCTATTGTTCCTTTCTTTTTTTCTCGCTGCCTTCTTCACAACCCATTCTCTCCTTTTATAGTGGAGTTTTTCTGGGCGTCTTGGGGAACCGTTGGTTCCCCTGTTTTGGTCTTTTGCAAACAGAGTATGTTCTGTCCTCATCATCTCGGTAAGTCCCCTTTTCCGTTTTCTCTCATTCTTTCCTTCTCTTGGTTCTGATTCCTTCGAAAGCTTCTGGTTGGCCATCCTCTTTGGGATGTGCTGAGGTATGCCCTTCTCGGCATCCTCATTTCTGGCGTCTTTTACCTTTCTGTTTCTTTCCTATTTGGGCGGAATCCTGTTCTGCTCTTTTGAAATTGTTTTGTTATCATTCTTCTTTCTTGTCTTGGTTCCCCGACGCCTTTTCTGTCTGTGCCATGAAGGGTCACTTGCGTTCTTTTGTTTTTCTTGTTTTCTTTTTCTGTCTTCTTTCTATCAATCTGTCCTGGTCTTCTTTTTCTTTGCGCTTATTGATGGTGCCTGAGGATCTTTGCGTTTTATACTTTGCTGTGATGTTCTCTCTCTTTTTTTCTTTGGTTGCTTTTTCTTTTCTGGGCTTCGGGATCCTCAGGGCCTTTCGTATAATCCCTTTGGACTTGGTCTGAGTTTTCTTTTTTCTGGGCTTAACTCACTCTTTCTTGGGCTCAGCTTATTCTTTCTTGGGCTTATTTTACTGTGATTTTTTAGACCTCAACAAAGTCCTACATTACCAGGTAGTTCAAGAAGTTTATGAAGAACGCCAATGGAAAGGGTTTTGACAAGGACCGCAGGCAATCCAGTTCTTCTCAGTTAAAAGGCTAAGATAAAGGGAAGAAGGATGCTAAAAAAGGTGGTCAGTACACTGTTCCCTCAGGACCTAAGTGCTTTGGGTGTCAAGGCTTTGGTCACATGAAGCATGAGTGTCCTACATACCTCAAGAGCATTAGGAAGAGCAAGGCACTTGCTGTAACCTTGAGCGACACTGAGCTTGAGGATGATTCCGACAATAAGAATGACGGAATCTTAAATGCCTTCATGGCCACTGTCAATCCTACTAATGGGATTGTTGAAAATGTGGTTGAAGAAGAGGAAGTGGTGGAATCCAAATTTGAGAAGATGAATGATCAAGATGACATCCATATAGCCTATGAGAAACTGTACAAGCTTTCTGAGAAGCATGAGAAACTGTATAGGCTAACCACCAAGAAGCTTAGTGATGTGGAACTTGATCGTGAGGAGCTTTCCACAAAGTTTGATGAGGCTAATCAAACTATTGGGGCGCTGAGGTTTGAGAACAATTTCTTGGTTGAAAAGACCAAGAAGCTTGAAGCAGAGCTATGTCAAGTCAGAGCTCAACTGGAAAGGACTTCAAGCGCAAAGCTGGATGAGATGCTAAGCATTCAGAAATCTGCTTCAGATCGAACAGGTTTAAGGTATGGACTTTCTTCCTCTAATATTGCTTCTTCTAGTACTACTGTTTTTGCTCCTCCTGCTAATAATGTTAAAACTGAGAACAATGAGATTAAAACTGAATTAGCTAGTGAGAATATAGACAAGGGTAAATCTATCTTAGGAGCACCCCTTGAACTTGAGAAGAAAGATGTTAAAAACCCTAGGGCTAAGAAGGCTAACTCTCAAAATCCTAAACAAAAGAAACAGTATCTCTGTCATCATTGTGGAGCTGCTAGTCATACTTGACCAAATTGCTACAAGTGGCTTGCCACTCAATAGAGCAACGGCATGATAGCATCTGGGAACTAGAATCAGCTTCAATCCTCTCTTGCTCCCCTTGGAGATCTTCTCAAAGCCCTCATGTTCCTTTCAAACTTGAACGGTTTTAATTCTTCCCCTTCACCACCGGTTCAAGGGTTTGTTAGACGGAAAGGTTCAACCAAGGTGTGGAAGGAAAAGGGCTCCAAGTGATTCTGTCACTTTTCTCTCTCTCTTCTTGTTTTTGTGTGTGCATTACTTAGGTGTTTTGATTTCATGCTTTGAGTCAGTCTAGTTTTTATGCTTTGGTTGTTTAACATGTTTTTGTTTGATTATTTTTCAGTTTTTGCTTGTTTTGTTTTTCATATAAAAAAAATTGAAAAATCAGAAAAAAAAAAAATACAAAAAACAATGTGTGTTTTGTGTACTTTGGTACTTGTATACCTTGGATGGCCATTGAAATAAAGTCTTCTAAACTTTGTATCATTTGTAGCTTAGATGAGCATCTCTATGCACAACTAAGCAAGTGAGCTTTGTGGCTCGTGTTTGTGATGAGTACGATTAAGTTGTCTCTTAAACTTAACACGCATATCACTCTTTTTGACGGGAATAACTAAAAAATCCTAAGAGAAAGGCATAAATAACCATCTCACCACTGTTGCCCGCCAATCATAATATGACACCTATATGCTTCGGCATAGCAAAATTGGAATGTCAAATATCATTGGGTATTTCTTTTCTCTCTCTAATAAGCTCATGCATGTTATGTTTAAAAGAAAAATATGCAAAGAAAAATCAAAAGCAAAAAGATAAAAAATGCTTTTAAAATAATTGCAAGCGTGTATTCTAGGAGATGTGGGAGTTATAGAATGTACCTCAAAGGTGATAGTCCCCATCAAGCAGTTATGATTGTGTGTGAGTTAAAGTGATTTTCTCATATCTCAAATCGTCATAACATGCATACACTTATGCAATCTTACGATGTTTTTCACACACAACACGCAATATTTTTTGCTATCTTGATACATGTGAAGGTACAATGTGATTTGGTCATCACGAGGTTTTACATGTATTAATATATGCTCACTAAACTGTCTTGACTTGTTTTTGAAATATAAAATTGGTTAGACTTGTTTAGTGTGTGTGCATGTTTTTGGAGATCCATGTGCTTAAATTTTATTTGAGAGATGATTTTGAAAGCTTAATTTGTTGATTGGATTGTTGATTAAGTTGCATGTTGGATTGCATTCATGTCTGTGTTTTTCACATCTTGAAAAACTGCTTTTAAAAGCTGGCTCGACACCTCCTCGATACCTCCTTGACAGCTAGCTATCTGTCAAGCTTCCTAAAGCTTTTTTTTATCGCAATCTCGCCTGCACCTCGATACCTAGTGGATCGATCAAGATTGGGTCTGTATCCTCGATAGCTTCTCGACACCTGGTGGATCGATCGAGCTTCTGTTCTTGATTCTGATGTGTTGTTCCTCGATACCTCCTCAACACCTCAGCTGTTGACGAGCATTTTCTCGACACCTCCTCGACAGATCCCTCGATACCTCTCGATACCTGCATCTGTCGAGATTTACTGGCTACTCTATAAGGCCTCTGTGCGATCCGAAAATCATTCTCTTCGATCTCTCTCTCAATACTTCTCTGTTTTCTCTCCCAAAACACTCTCATCTCACTCCAAACTTGTTCCTCAAGGATTCTTCAAGCTTTTTCAAGTTTCTCTTTACTTGGTAAGCTTTTAATCCTTTCTCATTCATGCAATTCATGTTTTGAAACTTAGGTTTTGGGGTTTTTGAAAATTTTGGGGTTTTTCAAAATTGATGAGCTTTCATTGAAATTTTGGGATGGGTTTTCACTTATATGTGTTTAAAACCCCATACATTGCATCACATTAGCATTATAATGGTATTGTCATGCACTTAGATGTGTGCTATCTGTTTGTGTGCTGATAGGTTTGGATTGGGCTGAGTCCATGATGCAATTTCTTTTGCATGTCACATGTTCATGCATTTCCCATGCATACGTACTTCTCTTCAATATACTTGATATATTTTGAAACTGCTTGGGACTTTTCTGATTGTCTTTCTTTCTCTCCCTCTCTGTTAGTTTACGTTAGTCGTGTCTATGGCACCTAAGCGTAAATCCACTCCAGCCCAGAATCCTCTTCATTCCAGTGCTTCTTCATCGTCTGATTCTACTCTATCTCATATCCGGTTCCGTGATAATGATGCCTTTAAGGCATTTTTGGAGAACTTTTCTAGACAAGGCATTCATTCGGAACACCAAGTCATTTTGACGGACTTTGTCGACACCGACCTTCCCTTTGTCATTCACAGTAGGGGATCAGAGTCATTGTGTGACGTCCCGGTCACCTGTCCTCTCGTACTTATCCAGGAGTTCTACTCCAACATGCACGAGATTGATCATTCAGTACCTCTTTTCTTCACTCGTGTTCGAGGTACGTGCATTCCTATCACACCACAGCTTGTTGCGGATTTGCTTCGGGTCCCTAGGATAGAGTTTCCTGACTATCCTAGTTGTGAGCGTCTGAGGATTGTGTCCAGGGATGAGCTCATGTTTGCTTTCTTTGAGCGCCCTATTGCTTGGGGCGAGCGTCTGTTTACACCATGTCGACCTTTTGCTAAAGGTCCTAGATTCATGAACATGGTGATGACTTTTGTTTTGCATCCCCCCTCTCACTACAACTCCATCACAGAGCCTCGTGCTCGAATTTTGTTGTCTCTTCTTAAGCATCTTACCATAGACTTCCCTTCTCATTTCATTCTGTCTATTATAGATGTTCATCTAGATTCGACGTCCCGTGATAAGCTCATCTTTCCTTCTGCTATCAAGAGGATCTTACGCTATTTTTCTGTTCCTTTTCCCTCTTCCGACCATTTTACTGTCATATGTGCCATAGATTACGCTACCATTAAACGTAGCGAGGCCTAGCTTCGGTCGCGGCAGTCGGATTCCGCAGCTTCTTCCTCCCGTTCTGCTCTATCCACATCGACTCCTCCTTCTTCTTCGGGCGATGTGTCTTTAGTAGACATCATGGCACAGCTGCAGCGCATGAATGCTTGCCTAGATACTCTCTCTACGGAGTTGTATCAAATGAACGTTCGTGTCGATCGTATTGCACAGCGACAGGCATCCATGGGTGGTTTTGCTCCTAAGGCTACTCCTTCACCACCTTCTCCCATGGCTTCTGCTTCTGAGGATGAAGATGATGATGATGGTGATGACGATGATGCTGATGGAGATGCTAGCTTTACCGATGAGATGTCCACTTGACACTCTTACCCTTTGTCACTCGTGACAAAAAGGGGGAGTAGTTTTGGTATGAGAGTAGTCTATCTTAGGGGGAGAGTTAGTATAAGACCATTTTGTTAGGGGGAGTGTTGATACATTTTGAGGGATGTAGTGAGGATAGTATGTATCTTTTCTTTTCTTTCTTTTTAGATACATTACTCTTGTACATGAGGTCTTGTGACCATTTATAGACATACATTGTACTTATCTATTTCTTTATATTGATGTATGTTTTTCTTTCACTTACCCCTTCATGTGTTGTTTCTTTTATCCTTTTATATACATGTTTCTTATTCTTGTATGCAATCTATTATTTTTGTTTCACACAAAGATGCCTTAATGAGTTTTGTTTAAAGTGTTTCAGATATACAGGTTGTTAAAGTCTACTTGCCATAAACTCTCTTCTTGCAAAGTTTTTCAAGAGTTTGTGTTAGGATAGATTTTATTGTATTCAATTGAGTGATTTATGACTTCTCTCATATGTTCATTTATTTGTTGTGGTTTTGTTACGGATTGCCAAATGGGGAGATTGTTAGGACATATGTGTTTCACATGTTAAGAACATATGTCATGATTTTATGTAATTGGTTTATCCTTTGACAAAACGCACTTTACTTGTATTTGGGTAGATTTAAGATGTCTTTAAATACTTCAAGAAACCTTGTTTCAAAATCAAGTATTGAAGCCTTCAAGTCTGTTCAAGAAAACAAGTTCAGAGTGCAAAATCATTAAAACTCGACAGCTGCATCTATTGAGCTTAAGGAAGTTGTTTTGCATTCGGTGTGCTCGACACCTGATCAACAGCTACTCGACAGCTGCTATCTGTCGAGATTTAAGATTCTTAGAATTCTAATCCGATTTTCTTGGGATCCGTGAATGTGTCTTTGGGCTTTCTTTTCTCCTAACCTTAGACATATAAAAGGATCAGTTTAAGAGCCGTCAAAGAGTTCACAAGTTGCACAAGCTTTGAGCAAACTCTGTTCAAGCAAATTGTGATTGGAGACGAAGTTCTTGTCCTAATTCATCTCTTTCTCTTGAAGAAGTTGCTGTGTATGTGCATCGTAGGGTTTTGTGACCAAGCATCTTCTTGATCTTCATCGTGTGGATAAACTGAAGAATTTTGCAACTAACAACCTTCTTAGTTAGTGATTGAAGTTGCGTACTGGGATCCGCGCAATTGGTTAGTCACGTACATGAGAGTCGTGCATCTGAAAGGGGAACTGTCACTACAGAACAAGTCCAATTGGGTATTGGGGTAAGGGTTCAACTGTAAGTTGGTAAGGTACTTGGATTCCTTTACTTGTAACCGCTTGTTGTGATAATAGTGGAGTTTTGAGAGTGGTGACCTGAAAATCACCTGGTGGGGTTTTTACCGTTAGGTTTTCCCTATTCATAAACAAATCACCATGTTATTTATTTTCCGCTGCATATTTAGTTTATTGGTGATTTGTTTGTGCTACCACGCATTTGCATGATAAATTGATTAATTAATAACTTGGCTAATTAATTAATTAATTTCTATCACAATGGGTCATTCAGTTTATGGCCTATCAAGTGGAATAAAATAAGCTAATATTGATATGTTTGTTTAGATAGTAAGATTTTAGGGTATGAAAAATTTACAATTATAACCCCTAGCAACGCAGGGCAAGGCGGGGTGGGGCTGGGTGGGGACGGGGAGGGGCAATGCGGGGTGTGTCTAAAAAGTCTAAACCCATCCCTACCTTGCCTTGTAGTGTGGGGCTAAAATCTTGCTCCATCCCCGCCCCACCACTTTTGTGGTGCGGAGAAAACTTGTGCGGAGCAAAGCAAGGAGGGGCGGGTTAAGCAAAGCAGGGCAAAATTGCCATCCTTACTAACAACTGGTGTTATTAAACTCGGCCTAGCCTAGCCGGTCGGACCGGTGACTTGGCGCATTGACCAGACTGGGTGATCAATTGGATTAGAAAAGTATGTAACCCGGTCAAAATCGATGAAACCCGTTGGGTTTTAAGCAATCCGTGTGACTCGGTTGGGGTTTATTAACCTGACCGGACTTCTAAATTGTGTAAAATTACATTAATAGATACACTTTATTGACCGGACTTGTAAATTGTGTAAAATTACATTAATAGATCCACTTTATTGATCGGACTTGTAAATTGTGAAAAATTACATTAATAGATCCACTTTATCGACTCTTTTATTATTTAAATGTGTGATATTATGGTAATTTAAACAAGAGAAAACCTAAAAAATCCAAAAAAAAACATTGTTCCTTGCACCCTGCCTTTGCAGATTCACACTTTGTACTTTGTAGTTTGTACGTGTACCATCACTTTTCAGTTTTCAATTCTCAAAACCTACTGCTATAGGCTACTACTGTGCATAATTTTATTTATTTATGGTTTGAAGTATGAACAAATGTACTTGGCCAACAATTTGCATGTAAGTATGACCATATAACTCTATGCCACCAACTATCTTCTTCTTTTTTTCTTTTTTCTTTTTTTTTGTTTTTGTTTTTTTGTGTGTGTGCAGTGAGAGTGTGTGACTTTGTTTCTTCTCTAGGTTTTGACTATTTTGTTGCTTTATTTTATTTTATTTTTTTTGCTTTAGGTTTTAGCTGACCTTAACTTTACTAACAAATATAAATTAATTTGTTTATTTCTTCTAATGCTATTGCTTATAAAATATTGATTTTGAATTATAATGGCGAGTTTAATTTAGGCATATGCCTTTTTTTTTTTCTTTTTTAAATTTATATATTCAAGTTATGATTTCTCAAACTTAATTTTATATACATTTAATTTTTTAAATTTGTATATATTTGACCCTACGGTTTGACCGATGACCCACTAGTTGAACCAATGACCTAGCTCATAGATCGAGTCAACGTCCGGTCTGGGTTTAATAACTATGCTAACAACTATGAATTTCCTATTATGAAATTTGGATGGGTAAATAATAATATATAATGAAACGTAAATATGGTATAGTAAATTGTACCGCTTTGTTTGGGTCTATATATAACTAGTCGGAAACCCGTGCAACGCACGAGAACTTACCTATTTATAATAGACTAAAATAATTTTATAAAATTTTAAATTGATTATGAAACTATACTATCTTTTTGAGTTACAATTTGATGAATAAATCATTGCTTGAATATGCAACGGGTTGCTAAACATCTAGCTAACAGATTTAGATATTGCAAAAAAATAACTAAAAAATTCTAATGTTAAAACTTCCGAAAGGAATAAAAAAATCAGAAAATTCACTGGCACTGTCTAGAAATTATTGAAACAAAACAAAATATATATTACTACCAAATAGAGAAATATAAGAGAAAGATAGGTTACCTTCAAAAAATTTAGATGATCAAACTTTCAAAAAACAATAAAATTAAAAATCAAAAGATTCAAAACCTACAAATTATAAAAACAAATCAAAAAAATATAGTCATTATTGCAAGACAATTTTAGTAAGGATGGAAAGCTTTTCTAAGTTTCTTTTTATCCAATTCTTCCTAATTGATGAAAAATTTGGTTCAAACATTGTCAAACACTTTGAAGGTGCAAATAATATAGGCTTCCAACATAATTTTTTGTTAAATTTGATTGCAATAGTAAGTTTGTATTGAAATTATAAACTTTAACACTTTCAATGACGATAACTATTAAACCAATACAGGAAATTAAAATTAAATTTGAACTCATAATGGAGATTAAATTATAAACTTACTATTGCAATCAAATTTAACAAAAGATTGGAATAATTAAAACAAAACAAAAAATTACCTCTCAAATTGTCCCCATAGTTTCAGAGTCCTTTAAATCCTATGCAGATTCAAAAATTGTCTAACAATAATGAAACGAATCAAAGGAGATCTGGCAATTCTAGGTAATGTGATATGATCATTCTTTGTTGCTTAGCCACCCAATAGGTAAATGTTTATTGTTGTTCAGTCACCAATTAAGCAATCCAATAAAAAATAGAGAAACAAAAGATACCACTTTTAAATTCGTTCTTCAAACGTTACACCAACAAAATCATTAGAGAGAGAGAATTACAAAGAGACAGTGACAAAATTGGTGAATTTGCCAGGCAAAATATGATTTTAAATAGCAGATTACATCCTCTAATACGTGCTTAGTTTCAGCCTTTGTGTGTTTTCTCAGGTTTGAGAGAAACGAATGAAAGAGGCTACGTGAGATGTTTTAGGGTTTGAGAGAAGTGGATGAGAGGGGAGTGAGATATTATATATATATATATATATATATATATATAAGAGACTCCTGTTAGGACTCTTTCACTATTTCGTTTAAAAAATTAAAATTTTTTATAAATTAAAATGATGATGTAGAAATTTGTGGGAGTTTCAGAGGTTTCAGTTATATATATATATATATATATATATAGATTATATGATGTATTTTCTTTAGGTAGATTTAAAAAAAAAAAAAAAAAAAAAAAAAAAAAAGATGATGGGTAGGTTGAGATGATAGTCAGGAGGCCTGAATAATTTTTTGACCCTCCTCAACATTTGGGCCAGTGCTAGCTTTAATAAGAGCTCATGATTGGGCCTAAACATTGCACGACATCTCAAGTCATAGTTAAAATGTTAACTTGGGCCTGAATCTCAATGGTATAAAAGCTCATGTATTTTCTTTTTATAATTTTTTTTTTTTTTTGAGAAGAAAAAGCTCATGAATTTTGTTGGGGAGAAATTGCAGAGAGTAAAAGGGTTACAATCAGCACTTACATACTAGTTACATCTATTAAACCTAATTAATATTGTACTTTACCATTAAAATGAAAAAGTAAAACAAAGTGTATTAAGGCAGTGAATACCATTTGATTGAGGGTGGAAATATTGGCAGTGACAAAAACAGCAACATAGATCTTACTTAGAAAATATTCCATGGCTTGAGAAATTGCCAACCCACCAAAGTTATGACCAACAAGGATTACTCTTTCATGAAGAGGAAGAGCTTCCATGAAGGGGCTTGAAGTAGTTAGAACTTGATTGGAGACCATTTGCCCTGTAGTGGACTGATCCCAGAAGTAGCTAAGTCTAGTGCAGTGGCATTGTGACCAGAAGATTTTAGTAGTGCCACAAGCTTGTACCATAACCAAGGTCCAAGGCATGCTCCGTGAATTATCACAAAGTGTCTGCCAGTTCTTGTATCTACGCCTTAAAAAAAAGTAATTAACTACGACACATAAAACTACTTACTTGCATCTACGCCTTAAATTTTTTTTCAAAGCGCACTAAACAAGAAATAACTAAGCAAAATAAAAGAGTTCTTAGTCTGAGAAGGCATCTTTTGCTTGGAAATTGTCCACTGTGTTATCATTACGGGTTAACTTCTCTTTTAAAATCCTGAAAATATAGTAAATGGCAATCCTCACTCATATTGCTTTTAATGAGGAATTGCCATCTCATCCATCATGTGTTAATCATGCCACTTTGTTGCCTTTGCAGCCCTCTATGACTTGTCACACGTTTCTCATCCCTAGTCTGCAACTTGTCATTTTATTACAATACTAACAATATACCATCTAATCTCTGCAGAAATCGAACTCAAAGACCATTCTACTCTAATACCATATTAAATTATCTATTGTTCCAAAAGTTTAAGCTATTGAAATATGGTAAATTTAATCATTTAATGACATATTTCTAATAGGATCCACCACAGATATACGTTGGGACATTCCCTAATACGTGCAGGAGACTCGAACTAATTTGTTAAGAATCCATAGCCGACCCCCAATTTATGACTAAAGGCTTACGTCTTGTTGTTGTAACAATGTGACCATCGTGGAAAATCACACTTGATTAGTAAGTCGCCTTAGAACAAGACAAACTTATTCTAGTTTGTGCAGAGAGCCAAAATACAAGTTAAAAAATGGTTTTTCACAATACTCATGCTTGGAAATTTTCCGATCAATTACATAGCTTAGAACAATCATTAGTAATAAAAGGTTAAAAACAAAAGGTGTGACGCTACCACTACGACCCAAGAAAGAACACAAGCAAATAGTACAACATATAATGGTGATGATAAAGATGAAAGTTGAGAATTGAAAGAAAGGTACGTACAGAGAGAATGAGAGGAGAATTGAGGATGAGAGAGTCGGAGCAAACAAGGCAGGCGTATTTGCCATTGGAGAGCTTCTTATAAGAAGACCCATCAACCAATTCTTCCAACAACAAATCATCCAGTCTTCTCTTCCTGTGTTGTGCCTCTCTACCCCAGCTATCTTCTCTAAACACACTCATCTTTTTCTCTCTCTTTAAGGTTTTGCAACTTGGCTTTACAGAAACATTTGATTTTTTTTTTTTTTTTTTTTTTTTTTGAGAAACAAACACACAAAAGGAAGAGGAAAAAGAAGTTTTAACACAAAACCACACCACAACCCTACTCAAAAACTATGGTAAAGTTACTGATAAAGTTTTGGTAAGATGTATTTTTATTCACTCTAGGACTTAACTATATGGGGGCCCATTAAGGATCCAAGAAAGCTTGTCAAGAAGAGGCCCATACAGTTGCAACTTGCAGGGTTTATGGCTGTTCGTTTTAAGTCTGATTGTATTTGTATGATCTTCTAAAAAAATAAAAATAAATAAACAAAAAAGAGATTAAGAAATGGAAAAAAATCAATGAATGGAATAAGAATATATATAATGACAATACCAGCCAGCACCATAACTTTTTTGCATGAATAGCCAATTGGTACTTCAACCATCATCAATCATGATCAAATTGCATGTCCATCAGCTACAGTCTTCCCACATTTTTTATCCAAAGGCTAATATGATGCAACAACTATGTCGATACTAAGCTACAGTAATTGATGAAGTGAAATACCTTCTGTATCTTTTTTCCATCTCAGGTGTCTTTTTTTTTTTTTTTTTTTTTTTTTTCTCAAAACGTGAGCCTCTGTTTATATTTAAGATTTGGGTAAACTACATATTTAGTTCCTAACCTTTACACCGTATTTTAATTGTCAATTTGGTCCCTAACCTTTTAATGTCATGTCAATTTAGTCCTTGCTATTATATCTTAAATAAAAATTGATGACATGGCAAATGACCAAAATAAAATTTAAGTTTATTGTCACATCAATGGAAGCTAATTTTTTGTTTTAACCATTAGACACATCATCAATTTTCATCCAAAAGATAACGGGGAGGACTAAATTGACACAGTACTGAAAGGTTAGGGACCAAATTGACATAATTGAAAGGTTAGAGATCAAATTGAAATATAGTGTATAAGATAGGGACCAAATACGTAGTTTACCCTTAAGATTTTGATGGTTATAATATATGGTTATTTGTGACATGGTGTATCATCTTTGACTTCTAAAATATTTGTCCACGGTGTTATCATTAAGTGTTAACTTCTCTGTTAAAATCCTAAAAAGATAATAAATGGCGCCCCTACTCATAGCGCTTTTAATATGGAACCTTTATCTCATCCATTATGTGTTAATCATGCAATTTCTTTGTCTTTGTAGCCCTCCTTGACTTGTTAGTTGTCACACGTGTCTTATCCCTCTTGTGTCACTTATCATTTTATGATAATATTAATAATATGATCATCTAATCCCCCCACTTGTGTCTGTGCTTAGTATCATATATACAAAGGAAGAGGGTTGTGGTAGTAGGACCACATTGGGGCGTCTCTCAATATATGTGGTTGATTCATACTAATTTGTTGAAGATTTATAGTCGACCAAAATTTGGGATTAAGACTTGATTGTTGTTGTAACAAAATTACCATCTAGGAAAATCGCTAATGAATAATAATAAGTAGCCTTATAAGTTATAACAACAACAAACTTATTCTAGTTTGTGTAGAGAGACAAAATATAAGTTTAAAATATATTTTTTTCACCACACAAATTTATCAGACATAATGATAACAAGTAGTGATTCTAGATAGCCTAGACTCATCTTGGAAATTGTCCGATCAATTGCATAGCTTAGAACAATTGCTAAAATGGTTAAAAACAAAAGGTGTGCCACTACGGCCTGAGAGAGAACACAAACAAAAAGTGCAACATATAATAGTGATGAAGAAGATGAAAGTTGAGAATTGAAAAAGAGGTACATACAGAGAGCATGAGAGAAGAACCAAAACACGTTCATCTTCTCTCTCCAATGTTTCGTAACTTGGCTTTACCAAACATTTGATTTCCTAAAAAACTAAAGCAATTGCTAAAGTTATGGTGAAATGATCACTCTTCTCTTCCTATGTTGTGCCTCTCTCGCCCAGCTATTTCCTCCTAAGTCTCTCTCTCTCTAACTAGGTATATTTACCAAAACATTTTTTTATTTCCTAAAGCTCTTCAAATTTCAATCAACCCCAAAAAAGAAAACTATATATATTCTCTACAATTTTATATTCTAAACACTTCTCTCAAAAATCTTGATCCCGTCCAATACAATTTTACATTGATTTCATTCTAAGAACATTTGCATCAAATGTTGTAAAATCGCATAAGACCCTAAATCAATATATACATTTGATTTTGTGTACATATTTTGATTGCATTGTAATGTATTAGGAAATAGTAATTTTGTATCTTTTTATTTATTGATAGTTTATTAATACTAAATGGATGTTTATTTCAATTTTTCATGATTATTTTTTTACTTATGCTCTCGCCCCCTAACTTAAAATCTTTGTTCCTTCCCTTTACCGAAAAGATACTAAAGCTACTGTTATGGCATGTTTGATTGGGATGATTTTGGGGAGGATGGAAAAAAGCAAGTGGAAAATAAAAGAGGAAATAGTTAAGAGATTATTTGGTTGGAAAGAAGGGAGAGATAAAACTGGTAAGACTTGGTTGTTTTCTCTTCTACTCACCAAATCACAATCTCTCCAAAATAGTGAGAAAACAAGATATAAAAAGTTGTGTAAGTAAAGACTATTTGGTCCTTTGTGTTTCTTTGTTAGTTAGAGAGAGAGGATCAGGAGAAGACTTCATTTGTAACCAGTCAAGGTCTCTTTTGCTACAAAGTGATGCCATTCGGACTTAAGAATGCGGGTGCCACATACCAAAGGCTGATAAACAGAGTGTTCGCGCATCAAATTGGAAGGAATGTGTAAGTTTACGTAGACGACATGTTGGTAAAAAGCATACTAGAGGACGACCACTTGAACGACCTCCAAGAGACATTCGACACCCTTCGGTCGTACAACATGAAACTGAATCCGAACAAGTATGTGTTTGGAGTGACGGTAGGAAAATTCCTAGGATTCATGGTATCCTAAAGGGGTATTGAGGTCAATCCAGAAAAGATACAAGCCATAATGGAGTTAGCTTCACCAAAGATGGTCAAGGAAGTGCAGAGCTTGAACGGCAAAATAGCTGCATTAAACAGGTTCGTCTCAAGAGCAATGGATAAATGCCTACCTTTCTTCCGCACATTGAGGAAGTCATTTGAATGGACGACCAAATGACAGCAAGCGTTTAAAGATCTGAAGGCATATCTTTCTTCTCTGCCATTACTAAGCTCATCTAAGCTCGGGGAAGAACTGTTCCTATAACTGGCCGTCTCCCCGGCTGCTATCAGCGCAACTTTAGTTAGAGAAGAAGATGGGGTGTAAAAGCTCGTATACTTAACAAGTTGAGCACTCTGAGGAGCAGAAGAGAGGTACCCACAGATGGAAAAGCTTGCTTTCGCGTTAGTAACTGCAACGTGAAAGCTTAAGCAGTATTTCCAGGCACACCCTGTGATCGTCCTAACGGATAAGCCCTTGTGTAGAGCTATGAGTAGTCTTGAAGCTGTAGGACGGATGGCATTGTGGGCAGTCGAGTTGAGTGAATTCGACATATCGTATCAACCACGCACGGCCATAAAGAGGCAAGTAGTAACTGACTTCATCGCAGAATTCACTCTCGTGGAAGGCTAGGGGGCAGAAGAGATCCCACAGTGGAGCATCCACACAAATGGATCCTCCAATAGGCAAGCAAGTGGAGCTGGTGTGGTACTCCACAGCTCGGAAGGAGATAAGATCGAATGCATGGTTCGTTTTGACTTCCCTATGCCCAATAACAAAGCAGAGTACGAAGCTTTGATTGCAGGGTTGGACCTTGCCAAGGCGGCAGGAGCTGAAAATCTGGTCATATACTGTGATTCCTAAGTAGTAACTAGCCAAGTTAATGGCGACAATGAGTGCAAGAATGAATAGATGAAGAAGTACCTCGAGCAAGTGAAGGATCGAGTTAGCAACCTCTAAGTAAAGTTTGTTCAAATTCCAAGGGAGGAGAATGAGAGCGTTGACTGACTTGCTAAAGCTACTTCGGCGGAGCGTATGATCATCCTCGATCAAGTATTATCCTTCATACAAGTCTCATCATTAATAGACAATGCCAGTGTGCAGGAGATAGGGTCCGAGAACTATTGGACAACACCAATAGCCTTCTACCTAAAGGATGATACGCTACCAAACGATAAGGAGGCTTCAAGGAAGTTGAAGGTTCAAGCAACTCGCTTCATTTTGATTAAAAACGTCCTATATAAGAGGGGCTTCTCTTGATCGTACATGAGGTGCCTCGTTCCCGAGAAGGCAGACTATGTCATGAGAGAAGTCCACGAAGGAGTCTGCAGAAATCACTCTGGGTCATGATCGTTGGTGCATAAACTAATCCGAGCAGGATACTATTGGTCAACCATGCAAAAGGATACCTAGGTATATGTCAAAGCTTACGACAAATGTAAGAGATTTGACAACCTCATCAGGTAACCAACAGAGGAGCTCACCCTAATGACGGCCCCATGGCCGTTCACTCAATAGGGGTTGGATATCATGGGCTTGTTCCTACCGGTGGTTAGATAGTTGAAGTTCCTGGTAGTTGGTATAAACTAATTCACCAAGTGGGTAGAAGCAGAAGCCTTGGCCACCATTACTGAGAAGAATGTACGAAACTTCGTATGGAAAAACATTATTTGCAGGTACGATATACCTGGGGTGCTGGTCTCGGACAACGGGAAGCAATTCGACAATGATGCATTCAGAGATTTTTGCTCACAACTGGGGATCAAGAACCATTACTCATCACCCGCCCACCCATAGGTCAATGGGCAAGTTGGGGTCACGAACCGATCCTTGCTCAAAATCATCAAGACTCGGCTCGAGGGGGCAAAGTGTATATGGCTGGACGAACTACCAAGTGTTTTATGGGCTTACAAGACAACGGAGAGGACTTCTACAAGAGAAACCCCATTTTGTCTAGCATACGGAAGTGAGGCAGTCATCCCAGCTAAAGTGGGACTTACAAGCTACTGGGTAGGAAACCATAACGAAAGCAAGAATGATGAAGTAAGAGCAATAGCCAAGCAGGTTAGCATGGTACCAGAATCTCATAGCCAAGCACTACAACTCCAGGGTCAGACACAGGGACTTTCAGGTTGGACATCTTGTCCTAAGAAAAGTGATGGGTGCCATAAAAGACACCTCCCAGGGAAAGTAGGACCTAACTAGGAAGGACCGTATATAGTCACATCATGGCATAGGAAGGGAACATACCACCTGGAGATATTGGATGGGCAAAAGTTGCATCACCCATGGAACATAGAGCACTTAAAGAAGTACTATCAGTAGACGAGCGGCGACACTCCCCATTTCCAGTTTATTTCCTTTTAGTTTAATTTTTATTGTCTACAGTTTCTTTTAAGCCCAAGGGCAGGTTTTTTATCTTTTAAGAACAATTTTTACACATGAATTACCATAATAATAAGACGAGTTATTCAGAAATGCCACATGTTTATATCTACATTTCTACAAATATCAAAATAAACGAATTTCATCCTTAACGGATGATTAATGGTAAGTCCATAAAGTGGATGGATTGAAGTCCACAAAGTGGACGGGTTTCATCCTCAAATGATGACTAATGATAAGTCCATAAAGTGGACGAATTCAAGTTATGGATGATTAATTATAAGTCCATAAAGTGGACAGATTCAAGTCCACAAGGTGGATGGGTTTCATCCTCAAAGGATGACTAATGACAAGCCCAAAGTGAACGGGTCTCATCCCTAAAGGATGATGGCTAATGGGAAGTTCATAAAGCAGATGGGTTCAACCACACGAGTTAAAATCACAAGTCCATAAGAAGACAGGTTCATCCAAGAGGATGATCAGTCCATAAAAGTGTACAGGTTCAACTTCAAGTCCATAAAGTGGACAGACTCATCTTGAAAGAGCTTATATTTAATAGGTCCTTAAATTGGATGAAATCATCCCAAAAATAATAGCTCAAATTTACAAAGTCCATATAGCAAACAAATCATCCCAAGAGGACGACTTGAGCTCGTCAGGCTCGAATTTTTTTGCTTAAACCTACAAGGTAGATGGATTCATCCTAAAGAATGAGTTATATTTATATAACCATAAACTGAACGGATTCATCTACAGGAATAAAAGTAGACGAATAATTTATAATAAGTAATCAATATATTATGAAAGCCCATGAAGGGAGAAGTCTAGATACAGAAAGCAACGATTAAAATAAACATAAACTGTTCTTCAAAATCTTTACATATTAGCCATAAAAAAAATGAAAAATAAAAAATAAAAAAATTACTGCTGGACGGGAGTATCCTCATCTCTCTCTTCTACAACTTGAACTTCATCAGGTTGACGGGTGCTGTCATCAACGGGTTTGATTTGACTTTCAATAGGAGCAGTCTCTCCGTCACCAGGAAGGTTGTCAACAAGGGCATCATTAGCGAATAATTCATCTGTGTTCTCAGAGTGAATGGGCTGAACTGAGGTTTGGGCCTGGGCGTCAATACTAACATGTGACAAATCTAGGTTTGGAAAAGAAGTTTTGACTTGATGGAGGCAGTCGTCGAAGCCGTCTACATAAGTACCACCGAGCTTTGTCAAGTAAGCGTCGGAGTCGTGATACTCTTGCGTTGCCTCTTCCTTGGCCTGACGGAGCTGATCGTTGGCAGTTTGGATCTCTTTTTCTTTATCCTCAAGAATCTACCATAGTACCTCCGTCTGCTTCTCCAACTCACTTCGGACTTTCTCTGACAGAGAGCTAGCTTCTTCTCCTGAACCGTCTTCCAAGCCTTCAAGTTCAGCAAGCTTATCTTCTGTCAACCTCGCCTTCGCCCTAACATGGTTTAGCGCTGGCTCGTGGTTTAGGCAACCCTTTCATCATTAGCATTGCCTGGAAACAAAAGAAGGGTTAGAAACCAGGAAAAAGAAAGAAAAAGAGAAAGGGGACGGACACAATTACCTGTGCAATGCTAAAAAGGCCCGTCTCCTCCATAACTTCTATTACGTGGTTGCTCAAGTCCTCATAGTCATCAGTTGTGATTATGGACGAGAGCTGCTCCAACGCATACTTAAAGACCTCACGGAGGAGGACGGGTGGTTTTTCGGTGTGGACAGGGCCCATCATGAGTCCCTTGCCCTTTCCTGGACCTATCTTAGTGACCATCTTCTTGGTTTTAGCCTTTAACCCCACGATGGACTCATGGACAACTTTGGGCTTTTTTGAAAGATGGTCAGTCTTCTCCGATGACTTCCTTTTGGTAGATGGGTTGGCTTTCCCCTTAGGGGGTTGAGTCTCCTCTTGTTTTTTCTTCGCAACTTGCTGCTTGATGAATGCCCTTCTCTTGCTGTCTTCCATTTATGCACAAAGGTGGACAAATATTAGGAGTTAGATAATTTAAAACAAAGAAACCAAAGTATTGGGCAACGGACTTACATTGGTGTACTTGACGGTCGTAGCGTCGGGCAGCTGCTGTGGGCTCTGGTCTGTCACAATACCAGTGGAGAGTATCTAAGTTGGCTAACTTAGCCCACGTCCTCTCTAATAGCTTGGTTTTGTTAATTTTTTTTTTTTTTTTCAAAAAGCTCCACTGCTCAAGTAAGACTTGTAGACAGTCCTAGGCTGCAAAAGGAGGCAGTTAAAGTAACAAGTAAAACTAACACAATGAAAAACCTAAATACAAACGAATGCATACCAGATGGGGGTATTATACCCCATGTTTTGTTGACGGGCATGAACTCTTGGTCACCAGGGTGACACATCCACTTGTCACCCTTTATGAAAAAACAACAACTCTTCCAGTTCCTGTTAGAGTCGGGGGTGTCACACACGAGCCTCAATAAAGGGCTCCTGGGCACAAAACTGTACATGCCCTTGGACTAAACGATCTCAGTTGGATGGTAACAGTGGAAAAATTCTTCCACCATCAACCTACGTGCCCCGTTGGACATGGCCCCATACAAGACCTCCACACCAAGGAAAACCCTCCAAGCGTTTAGGGCGATTTGGGTGACAGCCAACCCTAAGTATTGAAGGAGATGACAGTGGAGGGTGCTCAGGGGGAATCTAAGCCCTGCTTTCAGCATTTGCTCATAGACTCTGACGCCTTCGACACCCTCGTAATAACACTTCTCTATTTGTAGGGTAGACGGAGGGGTATGTGATCGGGTATTTGGTACTTCTCCCTAAGCGTTTTGAAGTGCGACTCTTTAACTGTAGAAATGAAGTCGTTGACCATCCACAAGGGAAGTATTATAAACTCCCTAAGTCCATCAGGACCTATGATAGATTGGGTTGGGGGTTCAGCACCAACTAGGCCATCAGTAGAATCACCCTCTAACCTATTTGTGTCCAAATCCTTACCCTTTTAGAAGGTGAGGTGGCCGACTGATTCCTTTCTTCACTTGAGGTGCCAGGGTCATTCTGATCTAACGGGAACACCTCATTGTAGCCCACCCCTTCGCAGACACACTAGATGACGAGGTGTTCCCGTTAGGTCAGAACGACCCTAGCACCTCAATGATGTTTTGGGTGAAAGTGCAAGTGAAAATACTGATAAAAAACGTGCATGCATAATCTCAAACCTAATTGAATTTGGTAAAATACATCTCTGAACTATTCACAAATTCAAAAACTTAGCACCAATCATCAAATAAATAAATAAAGAAAAATGATTCCTTTAGGAATATTTGAGAGTGTAAGGTGCATGCAAATAAACATGAAACATAGTATACCTGTTTCTTAATGCATAATCGTCAAGGAAACAACCTACAACCTTAAATTATCTTTGATCATTACGGTTGTCTCATGTGATAACTTTGGCTTCTTCTTCATTGGCATATAAGTTGGGTGGTCCATGCAAGTCAGATCCAATTTGTTTGAGCACTTTATATATATTTAAAACAAAAAAAAACATTTGGAATGACTGAGGAAAGAGGAAAATGCAAAATAGAGAGAGAGAGCAATAAACTTACAGCATCAAAGCATCATTGAGCAAGGAATAGTGGTGGCCTGGTGGAAAAAAAGGTCAAAGCCTTCTTTTGTTGTGCTACACATTGGTACTGTGGGGACTATGGCCCAAAGTAACAGGTTGGGCCTTGGACCCGTTCGAGGACACCAGCCCATCCGAGGAGCTAACGTGGCTTAAGCAATCCATGTTAAACATATCACTGGAAACAAAGAAAACAGGTCCGAGGAGGAATTTCTCCTCAGACACTGAAAATCCGAAGCGAAAGGGCATCCAAGCCACTAAAGCCCATCCCCTAAATACGTGAAAAGAAAGGAAACACAAAATATCTAAGCAAAAGCTGTCACCACCACATTGAATGCACTACAGCTACTTTCCTGGCCACATTAATGTGGAGAAGACGCTTGAACAGTGCTACCTTGGCTACCACAACTCACAAAGAACTGAAAGAGGTGTCTGATGGGACAGATACTCAAGTGGAGGTTTGGATGATCGACAAGTGTAAAGCCCAAATGATAAGAAAAGACCTATATAATGTGTAGAAGACCCCATAAGAAAGGGAGAAGGGAAAAAAGAAAAGAGAGTACTGTAGCATGCAAAGGAACCCCACTGCATTGATCTGTATACGCAAATTAAGTTTTTAACCCTATCAGATCATGTGATTTTTCAACATAATGGCTTTTGTTCTTATTCATGTGTTACTTTATTCCATGCAATACTCCGTTTAACTTATTAAAACCTAGTTCTTTGATCTATACTCTACAAAAAATTCACTGTATTGGACTTTTTGGACCAAGACTTACAAAATAGGGGTTTGGGCTCCAAGTTGTGCACCTACAGGTACTATCCTCCGTATACGTTGTCATTGATCAAAAACTAATAGCTAAGATTCTTAGCTAGAAAATTTCAAACAGCATTCCAAGGTATTAAAGCAAAACCAGATATAGAGTATAAACACAGTTATAACAATACCAAATTGTTCCTAATATAATGCTAATAAAATTTACAAGCACAAGGAAAATTAAGAATGAAAATTTTAAGATATATCCTAAATAAGAGAAGGCTAAAAGAACAGAGGGTTACCAAGTCCAAAACCAACTGCACCTGAAGACGCCAAAATGACCTCATAGCCTCCAGAGTTCAATTGTTTAAGCTGCATGGATTTCATTGGTTATGGGGTGAGGAAAACGTTAACAGCCACAACAACTACGATTATTATGAGATTGTTTTAGAATAATTTTAGTTTTCAGAACTCGTGTAAAAACTGCCCATTTTGACACTAATAGAGTTAAAAATAAATAAAAAATAAATAAAAGAAAAAAACCATTCTCCCATTCTATAAAATAACATACCTGCTCACAGAGAGCCCCTAGTCTGCCAAGTGCTAATCTTCCATCCCCTCGTTTTGGTCCTACTGCTCCCTCAAGCCACTAAAAATTTGTTTGCTATTTTTATTCTCTCTTCATTCTTTTTATTACAAAGTAACATCACCCACATATTATATAGCCTACATGTATATTTAGAAATATATAATAATACATCAATTCACAATATTACTTTCTCAAAAAAAAAAAAATAAAAAATCAAATCACAATATCTTCTTTCTCAAATACATATCTTCTCCCCCTCTCCCCGAAAAATATACTTTGAAACACATTGTGGCCTTATTTGGTTTTTAGGCCCGAAATAAATTTATAGTTGAATAGTGATTGTTTGGGCAATTTGGAATGTTCAAAATAAATTTTATTTTGAGCATATCCAAACCCATCCAAAGGTTATTCTTGATGGAGCAATTGGTTTTCTGTAGGAGTATCAAAAGCTGGTAGCTGCTCACTGATTTGTTCTGTTTATTTCTCTTACAATGTTTTTCTTCTACACAATGTTTGTTTTCTGTACATTGTTGTTTCTGCACTGTATTGTTTTATGCATATTTGGTTGTTTTTTTGTACAGTGTCTTTTTCTACACAATGTGCTTTCTGTACATTGTTGCTTTTGCACATTGTTTGTTTTCTGCATAATTGGTTGTTTTCTGCAAAGTAGTTCTAGTTTCCCCTATATTGATCTTACAAGGTTCTTATGTAATGTTTTCTCATACTTTATCTAATAAAATTTCAATCTTTTATCTCAAAAAAATTTATCAGGGTTTGTTCTAAACAAAGAATTAAATTGTTGGATTTTGAATTTGTGATATTGGTGGATGGGGTTGATATTTGTATTTGGCTGAGAGAGAGAGAGAGAGAGAGAGAGAGAGAGAGAGAGAGAGAGAGAGAGAGAGAGAGAGAGAGAGAGAGAGAGAGAGAGAGAGAGAGAGAGAGAGAGAGAGAGAGAGAGAGAGAGAGAGCATTGGGGTTGGGGTTTTAGAAGTGAGAATAGACAATCATTGGCTGAAAAAGCCAGCTTTTTTTACTATATATTTTATTTTTGCTACTATTTATGGGTCACATTATAGAGAGAGCATTGGGGTTGGGGTTTTAGAAGTGAGAATAGACAATCATTGGCTGAAAAAGCCAGCTTTTTTTACTATATATTTTATTTTTGCTACTATTTATGGGTCACATTGTACTATTTCAATTAACTTAGCTTTTGGCTTTAACTACCATACTTTTAATAAAAAGAATTTTCCCCAATGGACACTTCATGTGTGATTTTTTTCTTTTTTAGGATTTATTTCTTTCAATTGAACATGAAATTTAGTACCCAAATTGAAGATTTAATCTAGTACTTTATCAAAACAGTGGGTAGTCAACAAATTATTAGAGATTTTACATATGACTCAGTGACGTGACTGATTCTTCTGTGTAGTCTTGCATTAGTTAACGCAACTTTTATTGGGAGCTGTGTCTGGAGAAATATTTAAAAAGATATTAATAATTTATAAGGACTAGAATCTAGAATGCTCTTTCACATATTTTTTCACATTGCCCTCTCTTTTTCAGTTTCACTTTCCCTTCACTAAATTGATCGCTTCATTTATGATATAATTAAAATTCTGCTTTTGTGCTTTCAACCTCCAAAATCAATATTCCTTTAAAAAAAAATTGCACTTTTAGATTCAAATATCATAAATAATTATATATATTCTTCTTGTAAATAAGCATATGTAGGAATAGAACCTCCAAGAAGTGACTCCATTCATTAAATTTTGTTTTCCCAAAAGTTGAGCAGCATTTTACTACACCTAGTATGCATTTGGATACCACTTATTTTGTTGAAAACTAAAAACTAAAAATAATTAAAAAAATTATTGTTCACACGTGGGTTACTGTTCATTTGCCACGCAAACACATCTGATGCAAACGCAAACGCAAACTAAACGGCCTAGTGTCTTCCTCTCTTTGAGGAACCTGAGAAGCAATAGATGATAGCTCATTAGACCAAATTTTATAATGTATACTCTGTTAAAGCATTTGAACCCATATGACTACAAAGTGAAGAAAAGGAAGTTTAGTGTCTTTTTTGTCTTTATTGGATTCTATCTCATCATACATAATGGATGATTGGTTGATGGGAGTAAATTAACCCATGTGAGAAGAAGTTAAATGATATTTTGGGTGAAAGTGCAAGTGAAAATACTGATAAAAAATGTGCATGCATAATCTCAAAGAATTTGGTAATATACCTCTCCCAACTATTCACATATTCAAAAACTTAGCACCAATCATCAAATAAATAAATAAAGAAAAATGATTCCTTTAGGAAAATTTGAAAGTGTGGGGTGCATACGAATAAACATGAAACATAGTATATATCTGTTTCTTAATGCATATAATCTTCAAGAAAACAACCTACAACCTTAAATTATCTTTAATCATTACACTTGTTTCATGTGATAACTTTGGTGTCTTCTTCATTGGCATATAAGTTGGGCAATCCCTGCATGTCAGATCCAATTTGTTTGAGCACTTTATATATATTTAAAACAAAAAACATTTAGAATGACTGAGGAAAGAGGAAAGTGCAAAATAAAGAGAGAGAGAGAGAGCAATAAACTTACAGCAACACAGCATCATTGAGCCAGAAGCTACCATTACGCACGGGATACTTTTGGACGGACACAAGGGAAATATTAAGCTGTTTACTGGAATCCCCCATGAAATGATATTTATAAATTTCATCGAACTCTTCTTTAGACTGTTGCTTGCCCTCATCTTTAAATAGATTTAGAGAGATATCAAGTACAATACAATTAAGAAATATGATACCATTGTCTTCAAAAAGTTCGATATCACTGTCTTCCCCACTGTCTTCCTCTTCCATTTTAGCAACAAAGGTGAACATTAAAAGACAGAATGTCTGATCAGCTACATGGAGCAAAGGTAACTTCGGACAATTCTCAACTGCAAATTCACCATCCTCAAAAAATCGCTTAATGTCCAAACGTCCGTGGAAGTACAGATCCGTATCTATATCGTGAGACTGTACGCGGACAATCCCATCTAGAACGAAACCCCAATAGATAGTGTTATCAACAATAGTACTTCGTCTTCCACGAACCGGGTCATGATAATAAGGACGTAGCTTGCGTTTGGGAGGCTCAAGTAATGTCCAACATCGATCGATCACATGATAAACATAGAAAGTAGCAAACAAACTCGCATCTTCATCAAGAATCTGTTTTTTGGAATCGAGAGTAGCGTAATAAGCAGGATCATGTTGTGCAACAAGAATCTGTTTTTTGGAATCGAGAGTAGCGTAATAAGCAAGAGAACGAGCCGAGAGTGAAAACCCAAGAGGAGGATTGGGCAAGGGTTCCCATGTATTTGAATCGGGGTCATAAACCTCCATCCAGCCATACCCTTTTGCTTCTACTTCTGAAGCAGAAACGCTACCTAACACATATAACTTATCGTCGAGGACGAGGCAGGGAGGTTCGAACCTCTTAGGAAAAGTCATGGTAGCAACAGGTTTCCAACCATCATCAGGAGTGCTAAGGTCAAAGCTGCGCACTTTAAGAAAACGAGCGAATTCGGGGGTAGTTACGCCGGCGAAAGGTTCAGAATCAGGATTCATGCCGCCAAGAGAGTACAGACGGGACCCTATCACTGCATGTTCTCTGTATGCGCAAGCTAACCAGACTTTAGAAAACGGACGGAGCGGTTTCTCGACGGTAGTTACGGAATGAAGAAAAATACACTCAGGATCTGGGACCTTAATGGTATACCACTCTGCCTGTATTCCATCCCTCGTAGCTGACGTTGAAGCAAATAAAGCGATCTCGAATTGCATCGCCAAGCCTTTCCCTTTCCCCTCCATGTGTTTTGTGTTTTGAAGATTCAGAAAATAAAAAGATGACAATTTTCAATTTTGAGAGTGTGTGGAGGCTCAAATCGATTACGATTTGGGGTTTAGGGTTGGGGTTCCGTTTGCTTGTGTCTCCAATCCTTTAAATATTCAAAAAAAAAAAATCATCAATGGGCTATACGCTATTTACTGTCCATTAATTATGCACGGGCTCATTCGGGCATAAAGCCCACAATGTGTTTCAAGCTTTTCGGGGGAATATAACAGACCATAGACTAAATAAATTTATCAGGTAAAAAAAAAAAAAAAAAAAAAACTTTTTGGGTACCATTTTGAATTTGTGATATCAGTGGAGGGGTTTAATAGGAGAGAGAGAGAGAGAAGGTTTTGGGATTTAGAAGAGGTCTAATTTGGCAACTCCAACAACTAGTTTTGGAGTTTTCATGTGTGAGATTTTTTTTTTTTTTTTTTTTTTTAACAATTTACCTCTTTCAATTGAACATGAAATTTAGTACCCAAATTGAAGATTTAATCCACTATTTTTTCAAAACAATGGACGGTTAACAAATTATTAGAGATTTTACATATGAGTCAATCACATGACTGATGCAAGAGACTCATATGTGGATTCTTCTGTCTAGTCTTGCATTAATTTACGCAACTTTTATTAGAAGTTGTGTGCCTGAAAAAATATTTAAAAAGATACTAATAATATTTGAGGACTAGAATCTAAAATGCTCTTTCACATATTATTTTAAATTTTCATTGCCCTCTCTTTTTCAATTTCACTTTCCCATCACTTAGCCGATTGCTTCATTTTTTTATATAATTAAAATTCTGTTTCTGTGCTTTCACCCTCCAAAATCAATATTTCCTTTAAAAAAAATTGCACTCTTAAATTCAAATATTCATAAATAATTATATATATTCTTCCAGTAAATAAGCATTTGCAGGAATAGAACTCAAGGCCGGCCCTAAGCCTAGGCCACTTAGGTCATCACCTAGGGCCCCTACTAGAGAAAGGCCCCCAAAATTTTGAGCAAAAATTAATACATTTTTCTGAAGAAAAAAAAAATTATTTTTTTGGAAATTTGGGGAAAAAATTGTTTTACATTTTTTTTTTCTACTTTTAAGAAGTAAAAAATAATAATAAATAAATAAATAATTGAATAATGCTAGAGATAATACAACTTTAAAAACATGGGTCTTACAAATATATGTGTTAGTAATCACAAGAAATAATTCAAGTAGGAAAATGCTAAAAATACTATAAGTTTTACTTCAAAACCTTTACAAATTGATGTGAAAATTAGTTTGATTTGTGTAGGTCAACTTATTAAATGTATTTTTGAATTACTTTTTGTGATTGGTGATACATCTATGTAAACCTCATGTTGTAAAATTTATCATATCCCTAACATCATTCTTTCAAATACTTATTTATTATCTTTTTAAAGTGTCACTAATCAAATCATTGCTACATCGATAAAAATAATAGAGTTTTGTTATTAAAAAAAAAATGATGATATTAAAATTAGTTCTGTATCCATAAGGAACAAAATAATGGGTCCTTTACTTCTCACCAAATTAGTGAGTATCTCCACTACTTATTGGTTTCTAAGCCTCTTGGTAGTTCCAACTCATAATGATCATTGTGCTTGGAGGGGCTACAAGGCAACCCCCATCGTTGATATATTTGGTTAAGCGTTACACACTCCATGTTTGGTCCTTTTTCCATGCTTTAAAGTTTCTGGTCCCAATGTCAATTCACTGTCATCAAACTCCCTTTTTTGGCCCACTTTTTGTATTTGCTCGGCATGTTTATCCGTACTCTCATAAGACTTTGGTCTAATTATTCTTGTCCATGTAGGCTGCTTGGTATTGGGAGTAATCGCGTTATCTGGGGCAATTGTATTGTTGTCCCCACCATTCACATGTACCACGTCATTTGTTCCATGCACGTCCACTTTCCCCTCATAATGATGGGCCGAAGTTAAGGGACAATCCATATTGATTCCTACAGATTCTTCACCAATTCCGGATACACTACTTTGCATTAGGTCAACCCCCACTAATTGTGGATCTGAAATAGCATGCTCCAAGACCCTTATTTCACGCTATGTTAACCAATCTCATCTACGATATCCGCCGCATATCCCGCATTTGTGTCAGTTGTCCCAGCCAGTGAATTAGGGTTTCCAAGGTTTGGAGAGGATCTACTTGATGTACCACCGCCGCCACATTCATGCCCTGTCGCCTGACTACTTTCATTGGCCCGAGGCTCATCCACCCGATGCCGCCCACCCGCTTTCAGCCAGTCACCATAAGGGAGGTTGACGGCTTCTATATCACTAGTAAATGAACTATGATGGGGGAAGTTTTCATCTTCTAGCCTAGCTGTCCACATGAGTAGCACAGTCCCACAATTCTCTCATACTTGAAGGCCACCCACAACTTGTCCCCCTCAGGGTTGATCACCAGAGCTCCCCTTCGCAAAGGTTTGTCCAACGGCAAATCAAAACTAATCCGGAGAAATCTTGCCTATTCTGAGGTGATGGATTTGGCATCCACGTCCAAGACCTCACCCAAGCTTCCACTAATCTCCCTTCTTGCCTCTTCGTTCATTAGATCAAATGGCAGCCCCTATACCTGTACCCAAAGTTGTACCTTGGGGAAGGTAACATTGATTATTGTCATCCCTTTCTCCCACCTCCGAAGCACCAGTAATTGATTATCAAAACACCACAAGCTATTATCGAGGACCCATCTCAGTTGGTTGTCTAGAGAAAACTTGAATTGGATCAGTTTGTCCCCCACCTTGATGATTTTCAAGTCATTCCCTAACCTCCACACTAAACGTAATAGATTTTTTGCCGCTTTGAGGTTAAGTGGTTTAACGCTCTAGAAGTGGCCCAATGAGCTCAAAGAACATTCATCGAGAACCTATTTACGATGGTTCACCTGAACAACTATAAATCCTTCCTCCTCTTCTGTTAAGGAGATCCTTTGCAGCCTTTCGATAAAATCGGAATCCATGGTCTCCGCCCTTGACGAAAGTGGGGTAAGGAAAACTCACCCTAGGTGAGAAGGAAGGCTCCTATTGAGAGGAGAAAAAAAGGAAAAAGAGAGGTTATATTTTATTTAAAGTCATTATTTTTTTTTTTTTTTAGAAAATGCTACTTTGTAAATTGATATATCATTTTTAATACTTTATAGTGGTTTTAGACTTTTAGTATTATCATATTTGTCTTATCATACATATATTATAAAACCATAATAAGCACACCAAAGTCCAAACTCCAAAACACCTACTACAGTCCTATAGTATATATTCTAATAAAATGAACACGTTTCAATACGCAATTAATTAATAATACTCCTTTCCAAAAAAAAAAAAAAAAATTTAATAATACTTCTTTCCATAGTCCATACACCATAATTATTAACTCATTATCTCGTTGATTCTTAAAAAAAAAAAAAAAAAAAAAAAAAAAAAAAAAAAAAATTATCTTGTTAATTTCCTCAAGGGGTTTAAATATAACATACATACACACACACACACACATATATATATATATATATATATAATTGATAAAGTCTCTGATAGGTAAATAAGAAATCTAGAATTCAATCCCCACTTACATAAAAAATTTATTGGTGTCTTGGTCTGATAATAAAGAGCTATAATCTTGAGCAAATGTCATAGATTTGAATCTCTCTCTCTCTCTCTCAAAAAAAAAAAAAAACCTCATTATCTTCCACGTATATAAATTTAGAACATTTTAAAATAAATTGAATTTTAGTGACAAGATTTTTGTATTTGATATAATGTATTTTTAAATGCATTTAATCTTTGAATGGGTAGAAAATGACAAGATTTTTGTAACTTTTAATGACATTACCCAGGTTTAAAACCTCCTCCTCTTTACTTGTAATAAATTGAAGAAAAAAAAATCGGGACCAATAACATTCAGAATTCGTAAGAGTAATACTTTGTAGACACAAATAAGCAATGCTATGAATAAATTTGATTCAATCACTTTTCCTTATATTGCAGAAGTTTAGGGGTACAACTTTTTTTTTTTTAATATTATAAATTGTTTAGATGATAAATTATTATTAAAACAATATCATTTTCATAGAGGACATCAACACCACTTTTTCTACGTCAATTAGAACAAATAATAATTATTTTATTATTAAAAAATATTTCACAAGCGAAAGAAAACTGCACTTCCACAACTGATATATTCAATAAAAAAAGTATCTCCCCTTGAAAGATTATTGATATTTATCACTTGTTCCATAATACTAATGGCTTATTTTAGGAATGACAAAATTGGCCCGACCTGACCCAACCCTAATAGGTCGGGTAAAACCCGACCTCTTAAGTAAATGGGGTTGGTTTGGGTTTTAAAAACTCAACCCGAAGTAGGTTCAAGTATTATGCATACCCGACCCGAACTGAACCCGGCCTGAAATCATGGGGTAGATTTCTTAAACAACCCGGGGTGGGTTCGGGTATAAAGAAACTCGGCCTAAAATCATTGGGTAGATTTCTCTCAATTGTTCACAATTGAAGATCCCTCCTTGTCACCTTATCTTTTTCGGATATGATGTAAACCTGTTTAACCGACTCATAATTCTCAGAGGACATCATTAGCTGCTTTGAAAGATCTTCATCACTAAATAAACATAATGGTCTCAACAACAAGGTAGCCAGTGTCAAATACTACAACAATTGTAACATACAATGTTGATCATGATCGGAAGGTTGATATGTTAATTTCAACAAGAAATTTTGTATTTAATATAATGTATTTTCCATTTTTTTTTTTAAATAGAAGAAGCAATTCTTACCTCAATTGGGTTTAGTTGGAACACATCTAATGCCAAGTACAAGGGTTCAAAGATGGAAGTGGTTGGAGGGTTGTTTGGGCCTTGGTCATATGTACAGTGACTGTCAAGTCGAGGGCCTTGTTGGTTGAAAGATTGTAACAATTAGACAAATTAATGTCAAAATACAAAGAGTAGGTCACTACCAATAGACAATTTAATAGAGTTGATCAATTGATTCTTAAAAAGAAAAAAAGAAAAAAAAAAAAAAAAAGAGAGAGAGAGAGAGAGAGTTAATCACTAACTACTAGGAATTTCCTATCAAGAAATTTATTATTAGACAATTTAGTGTCAAAATTCAAAGATTAGGTCGCTAACAAAAGGCAATTTAATAGAATTGATCACTTGATTCTCAAAAATAAAAAATAAAAAATAAATAACAAAAAAAAAAAATGAGTTGATCACTAACAATTATGAATTTCCTATCATCTAATTTATTGTTAGACAAATCAGTGTCAAAATGCAAAGAGTGGGTAGCTAAGAGCAATTGCATTAGTGGGTCTAAAATACAAAATGTGCAAAAATTTTCACAATATAGCATAAAATAGACCTACATCAGTGCTTGCATACCTTTGCTTATATCCAACCTCACTACAATAACCGTGCATATATGCACAGTTACTGTAATTTTGCAAATTATTATTTTATTATATTTTATTCTCTCTCACAGTCAAACCCTTTATCCCTTCTTCTCTCTTCTCCTTCTTCTTCTTCTTCTTCATCTCACACTCTCTTTCTCTTCATTTGCACAACCGATCAACCATTTGCCCATCACCACTCAACCAACGCAACTCACCACCACCCAACCACCACAACCCACAACAACATTTTACAGCACATAAAAATCCAACCACAAATTCAATAGAAAATCAAAGCCAAAATCAACGAAAAATCAAACTCGAAATCACCAAAAATCATGGAAAACCCAAAATTAACCATCAACGGAAAAATCATCAACCCAAACCCAAATCATTACAGTCCTATGTATGACGTCACTCACTCTTTCATAGCCATTGCCATAAGAGAAATCTGAGAGAGAGATGAGGGGTTTGAGACAAGCGGCTAAGAAGATTGTGATGATAGAGAGGCGGAGAGTTTTGTGAGGAGTTGGGATGAGAAAGAGGCAGAGAGTTTGAGAGAAGGTTTTTGCTGTTTTTGATGAGAGAGTGAGAGAAGAAACATGAGTGTGAGAGATCTTTTAATAAAATAATAATAAAAAAGATATTATTTAAATAAAAGAGGGTGTATAATAGATAATCTGGTGTGAGAGCTTTTGATAAGTGGCTGTGTAAAATAGAAAACAGTGGGTTCTTATGCTAAAATAAACAGAAAATTTCACACAGACTGATGCAATTGCCCTAACAAAAGGAAATTTTAATAGAGTTGATCACCTAATTCTCAAAAAAAAAAAAAAAAAAAAAAAAAAAAAAGGAAAAAAGAAGAAGAAGAGAATGAAAGAAAGAGGTGACCATTAACAACTATGAATTTACTATCAAGAAATTTATTATTAGAAAAATTAGCATCAAAATGCAAAGAGTAGGTCGCTAACAAAAAGGAAATTTAATAGAGTTGTTGATCACTTGATTCTCGAAGGGAAAAAAAAAAAAAGTTAATCACTAACAATCGTTGTTATTAAACCCGGCCCGGCCTAGCCGGTCGGACTAGTGACCCAACACATTGACCAGACTGGGTGATCGAGTGGATCGGAAAAGTATGTAACCCGGTCAAAACTGATGAAACCCGATGAAACCCATTGGGTTTTAAGCAATCCATGTGACCCGGTTGGGTTTTATTAACCTGGCCGGGCTTGTGAATTGTGTAAAATTACATTAATAGATCCATTTTATCGACTCTTTTATTATTTAAATGTGTGATAGTATGGTAATTTAAACAAGATAAAACCTAAAAAAATCCACGCAAAAAAAAAAAAAAAAAAAATTGTTCCTTGCGCTGTGCCCTACAGATTCACACTTAGTACTTTGTAATTTGTACATGTACCATCACTTTTCAATTTTTAATTCTCAAAACCTACTGCTATGGGCTGCTACTGTGCATAAATTTTTTTTTTTTTATGGTTTGAAGTCTAAACAAATGTACTCGGCCAACAATTTCCATGTAAGTATGACCATATAACTCTATGCCACCAATTATCTTCTTTTGTTTAAGTTTTTTTTTTTTTTTTTGGTCATGTGCAGTGTAAGTGTGTGACTTTGTTTCTTCTTTGAGCTTTGACTATTTTGTTACTTTAATTTTTTTTTTTTTTGCTTTAGGTTTTAGCTGACCTTAACTTTACTGACAAATATAAATTAATTTGTTTGTTTCTTCTAATGCTATTGCTTATGAAATATTGATTTTGAATTATAATGGCGAGTTTAATTTAGGCATATGCCTTTTTTTTTTTCTTTTTTAAATTTATATATTCAAGTCATGATTTCTCAAACTTAATTTTATATACATTTAATTTTTTAATTTTTTTAATTGACTCTGCAGTTTGACCTATGACCCACTAGTTGAACCAGTGACCCAGCTCATAGACCGGGTCAACGCCCGGTCCAGGTTTAATAACTATGCTAACAACTATGAATTTCCTATTATGAAATTCTGACAAGTAAATAATAATATATAATGAAACGTAAATATGGTATAGTAAGTTGTACCGCTTTGTTTGGGTTTATATATAATTAGTCGCAAACCCGGGAACCTACCATGTTGTGTGGTAGACTCATCTAACTTCAATTTGTGTTACAATTTAATAAAAAAGTTATTGTTTGAACGTGTAATGACTTACAAAAAATAACTCAAAAATTCAAATATTAAAACTTCTGAAATGATATCTTAGAAATTATTTAAACAAAAAAAAAAATATATATATATATATATATATAACTATATATATATGATTACCCGATAAAGAAATATAAGAGAAAGAATGTTCAATTTAAAAGAATAATCCATGACTATAACTATTGAAATCTACTGGATAGTTTTAGATATTGCAAAAAAAATGAATCTAAAAAAATATAGATTTTAAAAAATTCCAAAAGGTATAAATTTTTTATAAAAAAAATCAAAAGATTTAGAGCTTATAAATTATAGACAAAAATAAATAAAAATTATATATGTGACTACATAATAGGAAAATATAAGAGAAAGATTTGTTATCCTCAAAAGAATAATTCATGGCTATAGTTATTGAAATTTGTCAAATAATTTTAGATATTACAAAAAAATAACTAAAAAAATCTACATGTTAAAACTTTTGAAAGGCCAAAGAATCATAAGATTCACTTCTTATAGATTATTGAAATAAAATAAAATATATATGACTACGTAATAGAGAAATATAAGAGAAAAATTTATTGTTGAAATCTACCAAACATGTTCAAATATTGCAAAAACTAAAGTAAAATTCAGATTCTACAACTTCTAAAATGCCACACACACACACAAAATTAAAGAATTAGAAGATTTAGAGCCTAGAAGTTATTCAAACAATTCAAAAATATATATGACTATTCAAAAGCGAAATACATGTTCCTATAAAAAGCAATAAGTTTTAATGGGTTTAAACTTTAAATAATGAAAAAAAAATGGAATCATTAAACAATTATAGGTATATGGTTTGGTGATTCATAGTTGTATAAAATAAAATAAAATATTTTTCTCACCTATTAGTTTGTGCTCCTAGCAAACTTACAAAAAAATAAAAAATAAAAAAATAAAAAAATAAAAAAGGAAAAGGGAAAAAAAATCCATGGAAAACCATTAACAAAAATTTTTAATGGGTCTAAACTTTAAGCAATGAAAAAAAAATCATAAACAATCATAGGTATAGGATCTATGGTTAATCGTTATATATTTATAAAGCAAAAGAATTAGAAAACCCAGATTAAAAAAATAAAAAGGGACGTACAAAGATCAATGGTTGTAAAACCAAGAGAGTCAATTTCATACCGGAAGCCGTTTCGGTTTGGCAAAAAAATGGTATGTTTTGGTACCGATTAATACCAGTGTAACATTTCGGATTTACTGCTATTTGATTATTATATTAATAAATATTTTATATAATTTATTAAAGATATTGAAAATTGTAATTAAGTCCATCCCAAATTTATTTTTGATGAGAAGTCCATCCCAAATTAATATGTTCAGCTCCAGCCAAGTGTTAAAACTCAGTATAAATATATATTAACTACTAATTTGAGAATGAAAAAAAAAATAAAAAAATCAAAACTTATAATTAGTAGCTTAGTATTTGCCACCTGGAAGGTTGACAAACCACATAAATTCATTGATTTGTCCACAACTTTTTAGTGGGTAGACCATATACTTTCACTGACTTTTTGAAACATGGGGTACAGCTAGGCAATGAAATAAAAGAGTAGGGTAAAAAAGAGAAAGCAAAAGATAGAAAGAGAAGCTAAAAGAAAGAAACGATGAAGACACTATTACAAGGAGTTGTTGACGTCGATGAAAAGGAGAGGAGAAAAATAACGCAGTGACTAAGAAGAAATTGAAGGCGCTTGCGACTAGGTTTGAAGAGCATTTCTTATACTGGCCGGAAACACAAATACCATTCAAAATGGTCGGTACAGACGAAACCATCTAGTATCAACCGAAACATTCGGTATTTAAACCGATACATTTTAAGACGTTTTCGATACCGGTTTGGTAACCTGCATGAATTTTTTCGGCCGTACCGGCTGGTACGGTACGATTTTCACTTCCTTGCGTAAAACACAATCTTTGGTACCATGTTTAAATGGAATTTCAGATGCTTGTCCTGTGTCTCCCATTAAGTCTTCTAGGCAATAAGTACGTTTATTTGGGTGTTATGCTTCAGCATTAATCTTTTTCTTTTGCTCCTCATCCTTAGCTCAGAGGAGTAAAGCAAAGATTTGCAAAGTCAAATAGGAAAGCAAAGATTTGCAAAGTCAAATAGGAAAACAAAGATTAGAGGAATAAAGCAAAGGTCTTCAAAGTCAAATAGGAAAATAAAGATGGCTTGTATAGGTTAGCCTGCGGATTGGGAATGGGAAGACAAAGATGACTTGCGTAGGGAAGAGTTAGAAGAAGATTTGTCAAACAACTGAGGAGAAAGAAAGGAGGTATGCGTTTAATGAGATTGAGGCTTTTGTATTATCAGGTTTTAGAAGAAAGAAAATCAGAATATTCATTTATTTTTTTAAAATAATGCTGAAGTGGTATGGGAGTTTCAAAGGTTTCGGTTATATATATATATATATATATATATTGATTATATGATGTGGGTTCTAGTTAGCTTAACTGGTAAAGTCTCTGATGGTTGTATAAGAGATTCGAGGTTCAATCTCCGCCTACACTAAAAACTGATTAGTGTCTTGGTCTGATGATAAAGAAGCATTTTGTAAAATTTGAGATTGAACCCCATAATTCATGAAAGAATGATAAAGAAAGAAATTAACATAAAATGCTTCCTGCTCAGCTCCATATTATGTTTTGTTCTTCTTAAGAACACACAAATTGTCATGAGTTTTATGTAGTTATAAAGAGTTAGGTTTTGATGATGAGCACCATCCTTAAGGAATCAACATAAGCTATGCAATTTGACCATAAAAATTTTTTTCCCTTTATTTGAATTTAACTTTTAGATCTCTGATAGTGATAAGGCTCTTTGAAAATCTTGTCACAAAGAACACCAAGGTGAGCACTTGTCAAACAAGTTAACAAGAATAAATGATTAAATATTTTAATTTCATTGTACAGTTCTCCAGTACACAAATTATCATCAATGTAGACATGTCCGTAAGCTCTCCCTAGTAGGAGTCCTCTCTTTCTTAGGAGTCTTCCTCTTGTGTTTCTAGTGAGTTCTCCCTCAGTGAATAGAATAGAATAGATGTCATCAACCAAAACTCTAGTCAATCTCTTCCCATTCATAAACTGTTAGCGGTCCCACTCTCAGAATCTATGTAATATCCTGATAATGGAGCTAGATGTAACAAAGGAAGAAGAGGGTCATATCTCTGTTGTAGAAGAAGACAACGCATAGGCATTTGAAGAATGTTCTCTGAGTCTATTTGGGAAACTGTTGACAGATAGAAAGCAGAACATACGGGCTCTAAAGAATACGCTACGATCAACGTGGAAAATTAGTCCAAACCTAAAAATAGTAGAAGTGGGGAACAACATTCTCTAGATCAAATTCACAAGTGAGTTTCAGATCCAGTGGGTGGAGACAAATGGACCATGGAATTATGAAAACAACCTCCTTCTCCTCAAGAGATGGGAGAGGGGAATGACAGCAAACAACATCAATGTCTCCCACTTTCCGTTCTGGGTCCAAATTTGGGGGTTGCCTTTTGACATGATGTCGGAAAAATTGGGGAGACATTTTGGGAACAACTTGGGTGCCTTCATAATAGCTTATACAAGATCATGGTTAGTTGATCAAGCAAAATTTATGAGAATAAGGGTTAATATCCCCATTGACAAACCATTAAGAAGATGTGGAACGGTGATTAGTCCAGAGGGAGAAGCAACCCAAATTCTCTTCCGCTATGAAAGACTACCGATTTTTTGCTATTATTGTGGAGTGATGGGCCATGATGATCGACACTGCACAACCCATAATAATCAGTCAAGTGATCCACTGTAATACAGAGAATGGTTGCTAGCTCAAGGGAGTAGTAAAACTAGGGGTCCAAAGGAAGGTCCACTCAAAGCATCAGTGAGCTTATTCGGCAACAACTCTAATGGAGACTTGAGAAAGGAAAAAACACCGGAAATGGCTGAAATGGGTGGTCAAACAGTGGACAATAGTGGCGATAAGACAAGCGGGAATCTCAATGGAGAAAAAGCAAAATGGCACCTGATTAAAGTGTCAGAGGAGGGGGGAAACAATATGCAAAGGTCAGAATAATTTCAAATTCAAAAAATTTCAAAAGATGTGGCTAGGAAAAAGAGGTATTTTCCAACGAAAGAAAAGGTAGGGAAAAGAAGGGGGGATATAGGCCTAGGTTCTGATTATGAATCTCTCATTGGTTGTGAGAGTGGCATAATGTACTTGGGCCAAGGGGACCACTTAAATAAAGGGCACTAGGAAGCCACCACCCATTAAAATGCCTTAATGAAGATAACAAAGAAATGGGTAGAGATAAGGAAGGGAAAAAGCCCAAAATAGAAAAGGAAGACTGAAGAAGCTAGCTCGAACCCAACCCAATAGTAATATCATGAGATGGAAACAACAGATAATTGATCAAGCACTAAACTAAGTCTATGAAATGAGGAAGAAGCAACAAATGAAGACAAGCAAAAGAAATTGTGCACAGGTGAGTCAAAAACCCTTTTAATCTAACGGCAGTAGTTGCAAGGCAACACCGCCAAGAGCTATGAATTCCTTAAGTTGGAACTGCCAGGGAATTGGAAAGCCCTGGTTAGTTCAAGCATTGCATAAGCTAGTGCAACGATGGAATCCCAAAATTGTCTTCTTGATGGAGACGAAGGTAGGCATCAAAAAAATGGAAAGAGTTAGAACTAGAATTGGAATCCAAATGCAATAATTATCCCAGCCTCTTTGGGAAGCATGACAGTCTCCCAGTAAACAATGTGGCAACCCCTGTGATGATCGGTGTCTCCCCAGAGGAAGTGACAGCTCAATTTATCTACGTGGTGGCAGATCTTTTGCGGGAGAAGCGTGGTTTGCATTGCGTATAACGGGACAAAGGTGACCGAAACTTTGATGAGAGTGGCCTTGCCAGCCATCGAAAGATACCTAGCTTGCCATCCTTCTATTCGCTTACGGATATTATCCACCAGATATTGATAGAAGCTAGCAATTCGACGGGTGATAAAAATGGGCGTATGGAAGAAGTGGGGGAATTGCCCTACTATGGGAAAGAGACTTGGATGTTGAGCTAAAAAGCTACACAAGGAACCATATTGACGCAACTGTCACTGACTCGAGATCGAGGTTCAAATGGAGAATTATTGGTTTTTATGGAAACCTAGACACAAACCAAAGAAAGGAATCATGGAATCTCCTCCAATTCTTAAGTAATCAGTATCAGATGCCTTGGGTCTACTTAGGGTATTTTAATGTGATCTTGTTTGCATTGGAGAAAAATGGAGGGCCAAAAAGACCCCAACAGTAGATGGATGGCCTTAGAAGAGCAGTGAATGCCTGTGGCTTTCTTGACTTGGGTTTTGAATGGCCAGAATTCACTTGGTGTAACCGTATATTGGGAGAAGGAAGAACCCCGTTAAGACTGGATCGGGTATTTGCAACACCTGAATGAAGTAATACAACCAAGCCAGGGTAATTTATGTTGTGGACTTAACCTCGAATCGCAGTGCACTAATCTTAACAGACCAACAATACCCCCAAAGGCATAGACAAAAGCGATTTCTCTTTGAAGCAGCATGGACTAGGCACGAAAAATGTCAGGAGATTATACAAGAAGCTTGGAAAAGCCAACTGGGTGTGCACTCACCAATTGAGTTAATTGGAGGGCTAAAAGAATGTGCTGATAATTTAACAAAGTGGAGTCAAAATGACTTGGGGTTCTATTCAAAGAAGATTCAAGGAAAAAGGAAGCTACTTCAAGAAGCTGTTCAAGCAAACCGAGATGGAAGCAAAGCGGAAGAAATTGATAGTTTAAGAAGAGAGATTAATGAGTTGCTTGATGAGGAAGAAATTAGATGGAATCAAAGATCAAGAGTTGATTGGCTGAAACCGGGGGATAGAAATACACAATACTTTCACCACAGGGCTTCATAAAGAAAAAGGAAAAATGAAATCAAAGGGCTATAGGAAGTGGTGTGAAAACATGGGGGAGATAGCAAATATTGCCATTGATTATTTCTTGAAACTTTTCACAACATCTGTGCGTACCCAATTTTCCACAGATGGGCTAACTTGGTAATTGGGCTCTCAATTTACTTGATTTGGTGGGTTTTTGGGTTTCCCACAATGGGTAGCTCCTGGGTAGATTCACTTGAAACCCATTAATGTAGCTAGCCTCTCTCACCGAATACCTTTCTTTTTATGCTCAATCACTTTTCTAGTCCCTCTTCTCCAGTGTCTAACCCCTTCTTCATCTTCTCTTCACCTATTTATAGCCTGATAGTAATGGACTGATAATGATTGCCCTCTAGCATCACTCGTGCGAGTGGGGCCCAATTTGATTATTCCTAACAAGAAGTTATTTTGCGTTGTGAATAGAAGCGTGGTTGTTGGAGCTAGTGTAAGTCGCCGAATGTTGCTCGACAGCGAGGTTTCCCAAGGCACTCCCGATGCACCGAGGTATAGCCAAACAAGAGTGGTACCAAGTTACTATGTATGAGGACTGTCTTGACGTGCACTGAATTCCCGAATGATGGGCCGACGCCTTTGGGCCACTTAAGAATGGCCTTGATTAATAGTGGGCTCAAGGCCAGACACTATTCATGGGCCGAGTTGGATTAGGCCTAGGAGAAGATGGGCCTCTTGCTGTATACCATACAACATCCTTTCCAATGAAAGTTGTGGAGGTTGTTGAGACAGTGCAAAGATGTATTACTCAAGAAATGAATGAGTAGTTGACAAAAGAATTCCAGAAAGAAGAGATCATCCAAGTCATCAATTAAATGCACCAGATAAAAGCACCAAGCCCCAACGATATGCCAACTATCTTTCGTAAAAAAATATTGGGATATTATAGGGGAAGATGTGAGTAATATCATTTTAAATACCCTCAACTCTAATGCTCCTCTAACTGATCTAAACAAAACAAATATTGTCCTTATCCCAAAAACTAACAACCCATCTAAGATGAGTGAATTTAGACCCGTTAGCCTCTGTAATGTAACTTATAAAATCATCTCAAAAGTCCTAGGGTGACTCATAACTAATAATGTTCTTGTTGCCTTTGAAATTATGCACTAATTGAAGAAAAAAAGATACGGAAAAGAGGGCTATATGGCTGTAAAATTTGACATGAATGAGGCTTATGATCGTGTGGAATGGGTTTTCATTGAAAAAATTGTGGTAAAAATGGGCTTTAATAATAAATGGATTAGCCTTATGATGAATTGCATCTCTACCATCTCTTACTCTATTCTGATTTGACATCATTTGATTGGAGGATATAAACACCTATGTTTTATATAGCATTCTTATAAAATTTAATTTCTTTTATAAATTATACTAATTGTGCTAATTTCAAGGTTTATAAATGTACAATTTGGTATATGACTCAATTATCATACATATAAATATGGTTTATATATAATAAATAAATAAATAAATCACATTTATAAACTTGAAGTATGGTTATAACTCATAACACATTTATATATATATATATATATATATAAATAAAAAGAGAGAGAGAGAGAGACATGGTTTGTGGATGGCAAAAATATCATCTCCTGATTCAAGATGGATTGAACATGAACGGGCAAAATGGAGACCATGAAAGAACTAAAAAATGCTAATAATTATAAAATCTCATATTTTTATCCTTAATAACGAAACGGTGTGGATAGGAAGCAAGCGGTGTGATTTATTTGTGGTTGCTATTGTTCATCTTGCAGTTGGTTCTAGGCAGCCCAACATGCAAAGGCATGGTCTTCTACGCCTCTCTATTACACATCTAGACGACATCGTTTACTCTCTCGATAGGATCTTGGTTTTTTATTTTTTCAAAAATGCACACATGTTAAATTTATTACATCACAATAACAAAAATTACATTAAGAAGTAAAATAATATATATTTTTTCTAAAATAAAATACTCAAGTATGAACAATTTGAATTTTCTACTAAAGAGTATTATGTCAAGAATTTTTTAAGAGTTAACAAAATTATATAATGACCATATTTAACATATATAGGAATTATAAATGTATTTAATATTTTAAAATGTCTCCATATATATACACAGGTTACAAGCTAGTTTTAATTAAAAAAATATTATGAAAGTAGGATGTTAGGAACTGGAGAGAAGCTAAAAAATGCAGCAAAAAAACCTACCTTGGGCTGGATTGCTGAATTAGTAAATTAAAAGGAGTAAGCTATATATGTGTAGCCAAATTAGAATATGTTGTAAAATGCCATAATGTAAAGAATAACCATTGTTGTTGCTTAGCCTTATTTTCTTTTTAGTCTTTACTAGTCGCTAACCCGTGTGATGCACGGGCAAAATTCTTATGAATGTATAATTTATACATAAAAGCTTTCTAATTGTATATGAACTATCAACGGTTGATTCTTAAGATTAAATCTCTCCTACTCCACTATTTGTTTGATTGGTGCTCAGTTTTTTCTTCTTTTTCATGTTCTCTTTTTGTTAGTCTTGATCATTGTAATTTACCATCTTGATGTACTCCTATCCATGTACACTCCCAATGTACTTGAGTCTTTTTTATTAATGATATTTCGTTATTTATCAAAAAAATAAATTTGTATATGAACTATTGTAATTGTAATAATAATTGTTAATAAAAACCGATAAATGAAAACTCTCCATTATAATGAGTCATTCATGTTCAAAGAGTAGTTACAACATGTTATAAAACATGTGAAGGGAACAACTCATCCTAGACCTATTTTTGATAAGTGAACAACTCGTCCTAGACCTTACTAAACCTAAAAGTAAATAATGAAAGAAAATCTAAATCAAATAATCATTCATAGGAACAACTACAAACAACCATGACAATTTCATTACGGAAATTTGGTTATTCCCTACTTTTTTTGCATGCCATAGCTCCTATACAATGGCTTCCATTATCACGAACTACTCTTGAACCATACCATATTATGTTCTACAATTTCCTTTTTTTGATAGGCATTGTTATACAATTCCTTGATGGCCAAATTTATCTTATATTACATACCTAATACCTACAGGAGGTCTCTATCTACACTCTTCAACAACCACTCTTGTTTGATTAGTTTTCTAAGCTTCCATAAATTTCCATATAAAGATTAGAAGCTATCTGCACCAAATTCATTGTTGTCTAGCTTCACTCACCCACTTTTGGTTCTAATTGTACCATAACAGCTAGGCCATATTTAGCATGAACTCCAACTCCATGACATGCCCATTTTGCTAATAACACTATACCTATGGAAACATCATGGTTGGTCTCTAGACTTCCGGCACTTCTGAGCACTCCTATATTTCACGTGTCACTAATTTTGCACTATCCCCACATATTTCACTTGAGCATTATGAAATTATTTTCCTACAATAAAGATTGAGCTTATTCATAGGTAAAATATTGTGGATCATCTTTCAAGTAAAATTTATAAGTTATGGCTGCACATTTAGTCTCCAATACAAAGAGAAGTACTTGTTTTTGTACTTTTTAGCACGTAACAGCACATCATGTTTGATATGATGTTTAGCTAAATAATTGTCTTTCAAAGCCATCATTCTTTTTGAAATGAAAATATTTGCAAGCACTCTAACTTGTTTGATATAATGTACAGCTATATAATTTTCTTTCAAATTCAATATTAGTACATTCAATGCATTTAGTGTGCCATTCTGGTGTAATGCGTGGACTTGTTTGATAAAATATGTCAAAGTATTTCTCTAGAATTGGAGGAAGGAGAAAAACATTGGAAGCAATGGGATAATGTTCTATATTATTTTATTGGGCATTCAGTTTGCTGCTTGTGCTGATGAATGAATCAGACTACTTATGAGCTGTTCTAGATTGACTCGTGCAAGTTGCATTTAAGTTACACCTGCCATGTTTGTCAACTGTCAATAGCATTTTTGGTTTGTCACATGGGTGGTGTTTCAGTGTGTTAGTGATTCCTTTGACTACTAAAATAAAGAGACAAACCATGAAGTTGACTTAAACTAATGTAGGAGTATAATTATTGAATTATCAAAAAATGAAAAATGCAAGAGTGTGTGAGACATTTTGTCAAACACATGGTGTACATGTTCTAAATGGGAATGAAAACAAAAATACAAGAGTGATTGAGACATTTTGTCAAACACATGGTGTACATGTTTTAAATGGGATTGAAATGACAGTTTAACAACATGAATCCACTCAAAAAAATACAAAACTGAAGAAAAAACCTTCAAAATGATCCATTAAAAAAAAAAAATCAACATTAGAATGTTCTATTATCAAAGAGGAATCTAACTTCTCAAGAGAAATTAATGGTCAATTAGATATTTTTCATAGAGTAAAATCAAGCCACATACAAATTGTTCTAATCATGTAGAAATTGATGGTCTCATCCATGTGCTTGATCAAACCCGACAAAAATTTCAATAGATTGTGGTGCCCGAATCGATTTGTACGGCTCAATACTTCTTCTCTCACTGCAGAGGGAGAGCCATTGGTGGAGTTTCTTGGTGATGAATAATTCTATGGAAGCATCTGTGGCTATGAAGTTTGAAGTTGTTGATAAGCATAAAGAGGGCAGGAAAAAATCGCTTTTTTCAAAGATTTTGTGTGGTATTTACTTAAACAATTAAATAAATTAAAAACATTAAAATGATTTGGAACTTTGCTAGCCGGTGAAGTCTTGGTTCGAGTTTGTTCAGCAAATAGAGGAATACTTATTTGACGAAATTGTTTAGTTTGCGAGGGAATGTAAATTTTGGAGAGATGGAGCAAGAGACGGGTATAGACATAAGAAAAGAGTGACAGATAGTGTTGTTTGGTCTTTTATAACTACTGCAAAAGGGACCAAACGTTACGTCTCTAGTTTATTATTGGCAGTTTTTTTTGTTGGAACGAATTGAAGTAAGTTCAAACCCCAAAAGGCACAATTGTTCAACGTTTTTAAATGTAACGTGGCAGTAAATTATGTAGTTACGTGACGCAATGAGAAGCAGTCAATAAAAATTCAAATATTTCAACTATTAGTTATTATATAAATTTGGAGATAGAGAAACCCTTGAAGAAGTCTTATCGTTGGAGTATTGGAGAGGGTTACTCTCTTGAAGAAGTCACAAGTCATTAAATCGATCATTAATAAGGCTTTGAAGTTTAAAATATCATACCTAAGAAAAAATACGGCTATTGGCTTAATTAATTTATTATACAAATTAATAGTATGTTATACATAGTACTTGGCTTGGATTAGTGATAATTAGTGCATTGAATTTGTTGAGATGAAGATATGTGACTAAAAGTAGACATGTGTTATCATCGAGATGAGTCTAGTGTAACTAGACACTGGATCCAAACTTTGCCTTATTATATTAATATAGGATTCATAATGTTTTAGCAGGTGCTACATGTATGGAAACAGTTCTTATCAATAATGTTTTATGTTAAATGTTGAAGTTATACTTGTATATAAAATGGAGTTAAAAAATAACAAATGTAAATTTCAAGCTGATATCTTTCCTATTAAAGAATTAATTAAAATAGATGAATACATAACGTTTATATTGATAAAAGTTTAAAAATACCACCTAATTAACGAGTAACAAGTAATCTAATTTTCTAGATAGCTTGACAATTAGGTAACAAAATCTTCTTGGAAGCTTCCATTTGCATTAACTTCAAGATAACTTGGATTGGTAGAGAAAGAAAACTATCCACAAAATATTGATAGGCACCATGTACGTATGTATTGTAAATTGTAATCACAAATGGTCCACGTACAATTTCCCGATAGCCAACCAACCGACTAAGAGATTTGCTTAGATTAGATACTTGGAATTTGGAAAATGAAATTTCGTGGAAAAAGAACAATATATAACCGAGGTCGTACGCAATTGGTTCATCAGTTGCTTTGTTATGGGATTTCAGTTTCGAGGTTAGATTATAATATTGTAATATGAATAGAAATTGTCTGTGTAATTTTTTAAATAATCAAAATTTAAAATGATCCGTACTTTTAGAATGACCATCACGCTAAGGTAGAGTAATTTTAATTGTAAAGTTTTTGTGAAAAAATATTTATTACAAATGATGTTATCACTAAGTAAACTACTGTTATAAAGCTCTTTAATAATTTCATATTCAACTGGTAACCAAACCAATAAAAAGCTTTCAATGTGAGAAATATAGAGAAGAAGACATTACAATATTACTACTAATTATGGATATTTTCTTTTATAAATATATTTTTTTCATACTTGAATTCAAATAATCCAATTTATGGTTAATGTTATGTTGTTGTCGTTAAGTATCATGTGTCTTTTTTAGGGTAAAAACCTATTAACCTAAATGGATCTTTAAAGAGTTTTGGGACAAAATTTTCAAAAAATTGAGCTTTTCAAACCCCCCATAAAAGAGATAATTCTCTAAAAAAATTTGTTGAACTCCTTTACTTTGCCAATACATTGCATCGTCCAACCAGTATTTTAATTTGATAACTATGACATCAATTTTAGATACTATGGTAAATGTTATAAATAAATCTTTATTTAATATACATATACATATATATATATATATATATATATATATATTTTAGGTTGGATATTCGAATCATTTATATTTTTCTAAGGTAAATAGGGGAAATTATTAAGTAGTCTGGGACTACAAGGTCAGCAACTTGATCTTGTAGTCCCAGCCAATAAAATTAAGCCACCTCACTAAAATGAGGTTACATCACCATACTTGCCATGTCAGCCCAATATAGCTATCTCCTTGTAAGTTTGTTAGCTCTGTTACAACAAATTCAAATTTTTTCAAAAATTTAGATGTGAATGGGCGGGTCATTGAAAAATCTGGAAATATAAAAACTCTTCAAATCTCGTTTTTATTTTTATTTTTCTGACTTCTGAATAAGGTTGGGTAATATGCTGTCTCCTCCTCCTTGCCTAAAGTTTCAGCCACAAATCGCCCTGAACTCACTCCTTCTCATCTCGGCCTCTATTCCCAAGAATTTAAGGGACTTAGTTTGTGTGTTTATTTATTTATTTTTTCCAATCTTTCACCTTGTTTCTAAGTATGATAGGCATCTATGAACGATTCAAGAGATGGAATGTATAGAAGATGATGAAAAAAAAGGCATAAGTTGGGAAAATTTCAATTGGAGTTTTCTTTTTTTGTTCTTTGGCCATGGAATGGAGATATGAGTATTTGATTTATGCTATAGTAGTACAAGTTTTTTACTCTCTCTATTGGTCTAGACTCTTCTCTATTCTCAGATTCCCCCCCCCCCCCCTTGATTTGTGTAATTAAATATTTCATAAATTTGATGTTGCTTCACTGAATCTTTGTAAAATTTTATATGGAAGGTCAAATAAATAGGCTTGATCCATACGATTACTCTCTTGAAATATTGTTTGCAAGGCGTTTGTGAAAATGCTTATTTGATTGGCATTGTCTATTGTCTTATGCTCTCACTTTTGGTGGATGGTAATACAGTGGTGTCATTTGTGGTAATATTGTTTTAGCTATGTGGTGTAATGGTGTTCATGGAGCTATGGGAAGGGGGGAAAGAGGAAAACATCTATATAGAACTTTTTTTTGAATAAGGTCTATGTGAGGGGATGACTTTTTTTTTCCTATTTACATGTGTTAATGTGTTTGATAATTATGCATATAAAGTATTTGAGAAAATGCAACTTAATGATAACTATGAATGTTTGAATTGTTCTCCCTTCCATGTAGCAAAAAAATTAAATCATACATCCAAAGTTTATTAGATTACTGAATAATAATATTATATTGGTTTTGCTACTTAAGAATAGCTTTGGATTAGTCCTCTTCCATACTGAAGAGTGATAAATTGTAAATTTTTCTACTTGCTACTATATAAACTAGTTAATATTATTGTTGGTTTCCGTTAACATGTTTTTGGTAATCAACGCTACAAATCTTATTTAAACATTCCAATGGTTGTTATTACATGAGATTTGGGCTCTGAATATAAAATGTTGTATTCATTTGGATCTATGGAATTAGGAAACTTTTTTGGGCAAGCTATTTATAGTTAATACAAATTGTCTTACTGTGTGGGCTAAAGTATTGTGGCCTCCAATGAAAAGCCAGGCACTAGAGAATTTTTTAGCAACCATCAGAATTCATGTTTCACCAAGCAAGCTTCATGTACCAAATGTTGCTCCCTTGTTATAAATAAATAATTAAAAAAAAAAAAAAAAAAAAAAAGGCTTTGAAGTATTCAATGATCGATTGAAGTCAATGTATTTTGAAGTTAACAAGGCTAATTTTCAGTTTTAGGCTTTTAGCAGCAATTCAAATTTCATATATTCTAGTTTGTAGAACAACTTGGATAATTTTTTTGCACTATAAACACTAAAAGTCAAAAGCCCTTAAATCCTCATATCAAAAAAAAAAAAACCCTTAAATCATTGCAATCAATATGTCCTCATGTATGATAGATTTTCCTATTTATGCGTTGTCTTAAAGAAACTAGAAACCAAAGGGATATGCATTCTTTACATGACTATTAGTTCATAAAGTATTATAAACAATTGAGCAATTACTTCAAGTTGAACAATTTTGATGTCTTGCATTATATCAAAATTTGATCCAACAGAAAAGTAGACAAAAGATGAACAAAATTTTACTAAAATATACACTTTGATCACAAGGACATACCACCATAACAATAAGAACCTTACTAAAATATAAAGTTTGATTATAAGGCCATAATAACGTTATAGTTCCACATTTGATGTATCTCTTGCTTCTTGACTAAACATATCTGTGAACTCCAATGGCTCTTAGGTAGATCACTTTGACTTGCCTCACTCTTTGTTATGCAAGTTATTTTGGTATCAAAGCTCACTCTACAATCCATTGAAGCTTCCAACTACCACAAAATCAAATGCCAAGCAACATGAGAGAGATTAACAGTCTCACATCAGATACAATAATATCCAAACACAAGACCAGACAAGTGCCTTAACCCCAAAACAAAAAGAAACAGAGCACTCTCCTAAGTAGCTAGAATAGAAACAAAGCAACATGCCCTCAAGTTATTTATGTCATCTGTATATGATGGAATACTACAAAGAGAGAAGAATTAAGACAAGTAAATAAAGATAAAGGACAACAACAGTTTTGGAAACCAGGACTATTTTAAAAAATAAAATAAAATCGACAAACAATGAACTTAGATAAAAAAAAATAAATAAAAAATTTTAAAAAGTTGAACAAAAGCAACCAATCCCACTTCCTGGATAATACCAGAACTGTTAGAGAGATTGCAGATCAAAACCGAAAACATTTGTTAATTGTTGTTGATTACACTTCAAAGATTCAAATTTCTCTTCCAATTTCCATTGCCACGACCGTTCAGCAACCAAAAGCAAGACAACAATTACTATTTTAACATGACAATCAAAGCCCATCTCAAGAAATCATATATAACACTTACAGACATAAACCACAAGCACAAAACACATACAAAATCAAAATTCAATAATTACCCTACTAAAATATGACAAAAGAAAAAAAAAGGGGGGGGGATCCCCATACCTCCCAAAATGTAGTATTTTTCTTATAATCAATATTCATTTTTTATTGAAACAAGCTAGAGAACCAACAGCAAAACAAGAACAGAATAAAGCCAACAACAACCCAAAATTTAGGTCCAACCACTTGATGCGAGACCACCAACAAAGTTGAAGAACTAAAACAGAACTACAACATTAAAAGGAGAACCAAACTAACAAAGCACAGGACAATGACAAATACAAACAACTTTCTATGAGAGAGAGCCAGCAAACCAAACATTAAACAACTTCAAAAATGTACTATTACTTAAATACAAGATGCTTGGACTCATGATTCGGTAAAAGAACTAAAATATGCAAATATATTTGCAGTTCATCAAGGCCAAAAAAAAAAAAAAAACAATTTTTAGAACAGAAACGACAAACCAAAAGAAAATAACTGGGCCAAAGAATTAGACTTAGCCATCAAAGCGTCAATACTTAGAGACAAGGTGAAACACTGGAAAAAATAAATAAAAAAATACACAATATAAATCCCTTAAATTCTGGGAATGGAGGCTGAGATGAGAAGGAGTGGGTTTACGGCAATTTACAGCTGAAACTTCAGGAGACACCATCTCCATTGATTATTAAAACAGGTCCCTATTGAAGGCGGTAGATTTAGGGAAAGCATATAACCCAACCTTATTCAGAAGATAGAAAAAATAAAATAAAAACATGATTTGAAAATTTTTTATATTTCCAAATTTTTCAATGACCCACCAATTCACGTCTAAATTTTTGAAAAATTTTGAATTTGTTCTAACAGAACTAACAGACGTTACAAGGAGACAGCCTTCTTGGGCTGACATGGCAGGTTTGGTGATGTAACCTCATTTTAGTGAGGTAGCTTAATTTTATTGGCTGGGACTACAAGGTTAGGTTTCTGACCTTGTAGTCCCGGACTACCCAATAATTTCCCGGAAAATAATTGCAATTAACGCATTAATAGCACATTCCTTAATCTTATGGATCTTTTTCCTAACTTTTTAAGAAAGAAGCATCTTAAGATAATAAGATTACAAAGTAAATATGCTAGATAGAGTTCTAACAAATAGTAATAGTTTAGTCCCAAAATTTTGGGATAAACTATTAATTTCTAATATTATTTAATCAAGGTCAATCACTACATTTTAAGGACTACAGAAATTGCTTCCTTATGCCTCATAGATCTTCTGAAGTTCTCTGGTCATGGTATGCACCCCTCCCTCCAGAATGTTTTTCCAAAAGAACACAATGAGGTAATGTTTGTTTCTCTGTCTTTGATTGTTTTGGGATAAGTTATTCATGCACTCTCATTCTATTCCTTGCTCTTACAAGGAAAGGAAATGTCATTTGAACTAGAACTCATCAATACAATGTTTGATAGACAATCAAAAGAGAAAAGATCATGGCATGTGTTGTAGGTTTGCGGCAACAAGAGAGAAGTTGCACCAGCCTCCCATTTCCATTGTGCTCCTTGCATAGATACATGCTGATGCATAATAAACATGGTATTTTTATTAGTAGAGATCATTTCTTCTAGAGCCCTTTTGCTAAGAGGATTTGGCAAGTCAAGAAGAGATGTCTAGTGAAGAATCTGGACTAATGTTTGGAAAAGATTGTTCAATGGGGGATTGATAATTGGGAAGGAAAAAGTTTAAGGGTTCAACCAAAAGGTTGGCTCTGGCTGCTGCTGTGTACCACCTCTGGCTCCAAAGGAAAGCTCTTGTGTTTTGCTAAGATATCAAATCCCATGAGATTATCCGTACTCTACACAGAGACCTCAAGGCCCAGATTGACTTTGGAATGAGAGTAAAGAACTCTTAGTTAATAGAGTTCTCTATTGTAATTGGAGTATCAACTTTTCTGTCTTCAGAAATGATTGTGTAAGAGGTGATAGGTGTTACTTGGTCTGGTATGTTGTGTTATGCAGTTTCTTGCTGTTGCTGGTCTTGAGCTCTGTAACTGGTGGGCAACTACTTAGTTGCTTATGTTCTCTGTTGTAGGTTCTGGTTTCTTTATTAAAATTCAGTAATTAATCCCTAAAAAATTCAAGAGTTGTATCAGACAGTTATTCATATCTCACCTAAAGATGAAAACCAGCAAGATGGAGGACAAAAACATGCTATTGAATTTGTCTCTCATTAACTAGGCTTTTTAGCTTCTGATTTTATCCATTAATCTAAGGCTAATGCTAATGGCCTTGTGAAACCAAGCTGAGGCTTGGCCCAAGTCCCTCACAAAACAGCATAAACAGGCAGTTGATTCCATGACAAGCACATGCCTGTGAGCAAGCAATGGAACACGAAGTAGTAGTTAGAACTTTTAGGCCATTTACTATTGCCATTCCAGGAGAAATTGAATTACAATAATGACAAAACCAGCGCCATAAGTTCTTGCATAAATAATGTATAGGTACTTCGAAGGCCAAGATAGGAAAAATATGTATAATTAATTTTCTCTTACATTTTCCAGAACACATAAATATCCCCGCAACACCTGCCAGAACTCCTCTCATAAATAATGCAATTGTGTTCTACACCTTTGAAGCAAAATCCTTTTGAAACTGTGCATAATACAAGCATTGGTACACCAACTTCCTATATTCACAAAGACGCAACTCTTGGGCTCCCTATAGGCTAATCAGTAGATAACAAAAATTTTCTTCTAGGTTGTTCAGTAAAAAACTGGCAGTAACTTTGCATGCCAAGTTAGCAAACTATACCACCATCATCAATCATGATCAAATTGAATGTCCATCAGCTAAAGTCTTCCCACATCTTTTCATCCAAGGCATACATTTGAATCATCGAACTCAACCTGCAAGTAATAATATGCATAAATCACTACATTTGACATCATGAAAAAGAAAATCATTAAAAAAAGAATTAATCAATTGCCTTAATCAAAGTAGCATAATCCAAAATAAAATTATTTGTTAACTTCAGAATCTCAATACACCCTGTCAAATTTAGTACCAGCTAGCAGTATCAAGAACAATGCCACATAAAAAAAAGAAACAAAAGAAAAAGAAAAGAGAGACTGACATTTTCATCTCTGAACTACTTCCCCTGACAATCACGCTTCCAACCTGCAGCTGTAAACTTTAGTTCCCTCTCTCAACGCTCTCGGAAATCCAAATGTGGCTGTACAACCACCTTGTCAGTGACTTCAATAGGACAAGGACTATTTTGATTCAGATTAGAATTCCCATCAGTAAGGCGATCCAAAATTAACTGTATATCATGGTTGGCATTGCTGGAATTCTGTTGAGGAGTTTTGTTGTTAAGTATCTCCTAAGCCACATTTCGTGTCTGTTCAATCAATGGTTTCCCAACTGACCTAAACTTTTGATGGTAGGCATTACAGTTTGCAGTACCAGTAGAAGAGTCTGACAATGCTACTTGCTAATTTATCTTTTCCTGTCTCCTCAACTCTGTTTCCTTTAGCTTGGACTCTGCAGCTCGATGGCGTGATCCCTTGGTATGCATCTGCAATATGGATTTCCAACAGTTTAGGAAAGCAACTTTGGGAGAAAAGAAAAGGTCCTGTGGGGGGCCAGGGTAGAAAATCCTCAACAGCACAATGCAAAAGGCATGCTCAAGTGTAATAAACTAATCTACTGCTTGGTAAATAAATAAATAAATAATCTACTACTACCAATATCGGTACTAAGATTTGCTAGGAACTAACATCAGAACAATGCCTGTGGCACAAAGGAAATTGCATATCATGAGAATGATTAGACAAAGTCACTACTACTGATAAAGGTGAATTTAATAAAGTAATTAACTACGACACATAAAACTACTTAGTTGCATCTACGCCTTAAAAAAAATTTCAAAACGCACTAAACAAGAAATAACTAAGCAAAATAAAAGAGTTCTTAGTCTGAGAAGGCATCTTTCGCTTGGAAATTGTCCACTGTGTTATCATTACGGGTTAACTTCTCTTTTAAAATCCTGAAAATATAGTAAATGGCACTCCCCACTCATATTACTTTTAATGAGGAATTGCCATCTCATCCATCATGTGTTAATCATGCCATTTTGTTGCCTTTGCAGCCCTCCGCGACTAGTCACATGTTTCTAATCCCTCGTCTGCAACTTGTCATTTTATTACAATACTAACAATATAACCATCTAATCTCTACAGGGATCGAACTCAAAGACCATTCTACTCTAATACCATATTAAATTACTTATTGTCTCAAACGTTTAAACTATTGGGGCATGGTAAATTTAATCATTTAATGACATACTTCTAATAGGACTCACCACAGATATACGTTAGGACATTCCCTAATACATGCAGCAGACTCGGACTAATCTGTTAAAAATCCATAGCCGACCTCCAATTTATGACTAAAGGCTTACGTCTTGTTGTTGTAACAATATGAGCATCTTGGAAAATCACACTTGATTAGTAAGTAGCCTTAGAACAAGACAAACTTATTCTAGTTTGTGCAGAGAGCCAAAATACCAGTTAAAAAAATGGTTTTTCACAATACTCATGCTTGGAAATTGTCCGATCAATTACATAGCTTAGAACAATTGTTATTGATAAAAGGTTAAAAACAAAAGGTGTGACTACCACTACAACCCAAGAAAGAACACAAGCAAATATTACAACATATAATGGTGATGATGAAGATGAAAGTTGAGAATTGAAAGAAAGGTACGTACAGAGAGAATGAGAGGAGAATCGAGGATGGGAGAGTGGGAGCAAACAAGGGAGGCGTATTTGCCATTGGAGACCTTCTTATAAGAAGACCCACCAACCAATTCTTCCAACAACAGATCATCCAATCTTTTATTCCTGTGTTGTGCCTCTCTACCCCAGCTATCTCTTCCAAACACACTCATCTCTCTCTCTCTCTCTCTCTCTCTCTTTAAGGTTTTGCAACTTGGCTTTACAGAAACATTTGATTTTTTTTTTTTTTTTTTTTTTTGAGAAACAAACCCACACAAAAAATAGGAAAATGAGGTTTTAAAACAAAGGCACGTCATAGCTTTACTCAAAGTCATGATAAAGTTACTGTTTAAAGTTTTGGTAAGATGTATTTTTATTTACTCAAGGACTCAACTATATGGGGGCCCCTTGAGGACCCAAGAAAGCTTGTCAAGAAGAGGCCCATACAGTTGCAACTTGCAAGCTTGTCAAGAAGAGTGTTTTTACGAAACTCCACTTTTTCATTATGCACTTTTACAAAACTCCACTTTTTCATTATGCACTTTTTCAAAAAGCTAAACCAAACTCACCCTAAGTTTGATTGTATTTGTATGAACTTCTAAAAAAAATAAATAAATAAATAAATAAACAAAAAAGAGAGTAAGAAATGGACAAAAATCAATGAATGGAATAAGAATATATATATAATGATAATACCAGCCAGCACCATAACTTTTTGCATGAATAGCCAATTGGTACTTCAACCATCATCAATCATGATCAAATTGCATGTCCATCAGCTACAGTCTTCCCACATTTTTTCATCCAAAGGCTAATATGATGCAACAACTACGTCGATACTAAGCTATAGTAATTGATGAAGTGCAATACCTTCTGTATCTTTTTTCCATCTCAGGTGTCTTTTTCTTCTTTTTTTTCTTTTCTCATAACGTGAGCCTCTATTTATATTTAAGATTCTGATGGTTATAATAAATGGTTATTTGTGACACGGTGTATTATCTTTGACTTCTAGAATATTAGTCCATAGTGTTATCATTAGGTGTTAACTTCTCTGTTAAAATCCTAAAAAGATAATAAATGGCGCCCCCACTCATAGCACTTTTAATGAGGAACCTTCATCTCATCCAGTATGTGTTAATCATCCTTGTCACTTATCATTTTATTATAATATTAATAATATGATCATCTAATCCCCCACTTGTGTCTGTGCTTAGTATCATATATACAAAGGAAGAGGGTTGTGGTAGTAGGATGATGATCATGGTAAGATTTAGTCACTTTATTATGAATAGATCTACGAGGACCACATTGGGGGCATCTCTCAATATATGTGGTTGATTCATACTAATTTGTTGAAGATTTATAGTTTACCAAAATTTGGGATTAAGACTTGATTGTTGTTGTAACAAAATTACCATCTAGGAAAATCACTAGTGAATAATAATAAGTAGCCTTAGAAGTTATAACAACAACAAACTTATTCTAGTTTGTGCAGAGAGCCAAAATATAAGTTTAAAAAATATTTTTTTCACCACACAAATTTATCAGACATAATGATAACATGCAGTGATTCTAGATAGCCTAGACTCAATCTTGGAAAAATTGTCCGATCAATTGCATAGCTTAGAACAATTGCTAAAATGGTTAAAAACAAAAGGTGTACCACTACGACCCGAGAGAGAACACAAACAAAAAGTACAACATATAATAGTGATGAAGAAGATGAAAGTTGAGAATTGAAAGAGAGGTATGTATAGAAAGCATGAGAGAAGAACCAAAACACATTCATCTCTCTCTCTCTCTCTCTCTCTCCAAGGTTTCGTAACTTGGCTTTACCAAACATTTGATTTCCTAAAACACTAAAGCAATTGCTAAAGTTATGGCGAAACGACCACTCTTCTCTTCCTGTGTTGTGCCTTTCTAGCCCAGCTATTTCCTCCCAAGTCCCAACACACTCATCTCTCTCTCTCTCTCTCTCTCTCTCTCTCGCTCTCTCCAGGTATATTTACCAAAACATTTTTTTTTTTATTTCCTAAAGCTCTTCAAATTTCAATCAACCCCAAAAAAGAAAACTATATATATTCTCTACAATTTTATATTCTAAACACTTTTCTCAAAAATCTTGGCCTCTGTCCAATACAATTTTACATTGATTTCATTCTAAGAACATTTGCATCAAATGTTGTAAAATCGCATAAGACCCTAAATCAATATATACATTTGATTTTGTGTATATATTTTGATTGCATTGTAATTTATTAGGAAACAGTGATTTTGTATCTTTTTATTTATTAATAGTTTATTAATACTAAATGGATATTTATTTCAATTTTCATGATTATTTTTTTATTTATGCTCTCGCCCCCTAACTTAAAATCTTGGTTCCTTCCCTTTACCCAGAAGATACTAAAGTAACTGTTATGGCATGTTTGATTGGGATGATTTTCAGGAGAATGGAAAAAAGCAAGTGGAAAATAAAAGAGGAAATGGTTAGGAGATTGTTTGGTTGGAAAGAAGGGAGAGATAAAACTGGTAAGACTTGGTTGTTTTCTCTTCTACTCACCAAATCACCATCCCTCCAAAATAGTGAGAAAACAAGAGATAAAAAGTTGTGTAAGTAAAGACAATTTGGTCCTTTGTACTTCTTTGTTTGTTCTTCCTTCTTCTTTTTTTTCTTTTTTTTTTAATCCTTGCTCCTCCTGCTTTCTTCTTCTTCTTCATTATTATTATTATTATTATTATTATTATTATTATTATTTAGTCTTTTCTCATGTGAACCTGCTTCCTTTCTTCGATTTCTATCTTTTGTTTTTGTTTTTTTTTTTTTCAACTCTTTCTTTCTTCACTTCTAGTTCCAACTCTTTTTCTTTTCTATTTTTACTCCCTCCTGCTTCCATTTTTAAGCTTCTTTGTTTTTTTTTTTAAAATCTGGATGCCTCTTTCTTCTTTATTTAATTGAATTAAAAAAAAATCAGGATATGTTTCAGTTTTAGTTTTTTGGGATATGGTTGTAGTTAATTGATATTTGATAGTCGCACTTATCTTTTTATTTTTCCTCATTGTGTTTTTTTTTTTTTTTTTTTTTTTATAATGATTTTTTTGTGTATATCCATAAATATTATACTAATAAATTGTATAAGCCAAACATGAATGAATTGGCTTGCAAACATTAAAGGTACAATAAAACATTCTTCTACCATAAAGAGCAGAGAATAGTAAAAATAATGTTATTAATTCCATTTTAGACTCTGTTTTGGTTTGTTTAGTGGAACGGAATATTTTGGTACCGGCCTATTTTGGCATACCGTTTTAGGATATTTCGGAATTCTTAAAAAAATCTTACATATACATATATATATATATATATATATATATGAAGGGTTACTATTATATAAAATAACGAATTTAATTTTATTTGTCTAAAATAATAAATAAAGTGGGATTAAAAAATATTTATTATAATTTTTCTACAAAAAAAATTCACATTTTGGATAATTGTAAAAAATATATTTAACTTATTGCATGAACAAATGTTATTAATATTTTTATTTGTCTAAAATAATAAATAAAGTGGGATTAAAAAATATTTATTATAATTTTTCTACAAATAAAATTCACATTTTGGATAATTGTAAAAAATATATTTAACTTATTGCATGAACAAATGTTATTAATATTTTAATTAATATATAGATCTTAAATCTATAATAATAAATAAAGAAAAATTATGCCCACAATATTTTCACAACATAGTGACAGGTATTGATATTGGTGGTTAAAAAAGTAAATTCAATAGTATGTTCAAATTAGAATCATTCAATTTATAATTTATGGTGAAAAATATTGTAGACTTAACAGTTTTCCTAATAATAATATCTATTTTTTATAGTATGAATATAAACATTAACATATTATATATATATATATATATTATTATAAAATATATTATAACCATTGATATTTATCCCTTGCGCCATAATACCAATGGCTTATTTAGTACAAGCTATGGCTTAGAACTCTCTCTCTCTCTCTCTCTTTGTGTGGCTACAATGTATTGTGATTCTGTGAATGTCCCATGCATTTGTAAGTGGTTCAAGAATATTTCTCAGCAATACCATGGATATGAGTCCAAGGCCAAACTACATTTTTTTTTTTTGTTTATATCCCTTAAGGAAAAAGGCCCCTCTCCCTTGTTAAAGACACAAATATTTATAAAATTATATTTATTTTTTAAAAGTTGTGCATTATTTATTTATTTATTTATTTATTTATTATTGATGCTAAGGATATCACAAATTTTACTATTGACTTACAAATTGGCATGTTACCAATTACCAAAAAAAAAAAAAAAAAATTATTTAAACATTCATTAGTTAGATTGATGAAGTTCATTAATGAGAGTCAATGTTGCATCATATTATGAACATTTTATAGTGCTTTTAGCGCTTTTTTTTTTTTTTTTTTTTCATTTCTATTAAAACTCTCGAAGTACGAGACCAATAAAACTCTAACCCAATTGAAACCCTAAAATGTTTCAAAAAAATGTTGCAAATGTGTTAAGTCATAAATTTTAGATTAATCTCCAGTAGTAGTTTGAGGCTAATTTTTGTAAATTGATATCCTACAAAACTGTACATCAAATAATATTTATCTTTCTCTCTTAAAAATAAGATATAAAATTAAAATTAGATTACAATTTTACTTATCTATGCATCGTCACATATCCAACATAAGATATCTTTTTTAATCATAGTATATTTCTATTTTGTTTCATTAATATTTATGGTTTAACTATGATATTCAATTCTTTCTATAAAACATAAAAAATAAAAAACTATAATATTCAATTTTCTATATGAAATTAACATTAGTTTAGTTGGCATTATTCATCAAATTATGTATTTAATGTATCAAATTATCATTTGATTTGATTAGTATTAAATAAATTTGTTTACTTAATTTTACATATTAAAGTTCCCATATAAATTTTTCACCTTAAACCCCATTATGTTGGGCCACCACTGCTCCACATCATTGGGTGAATTTTTGATATGGGTGTTTTTTACTAATAGATAATCTAATGTTGGTGTTTTTACAAATTGCATGTGTAAAATTGAAAAAGTCAGCTCTTAGTTTAAAATAGATAGAAAATTTTACATATACTGATGTTGATGCTCTTAGTCTCAACTCTTTAATTTGAAATTATGTAAAAAATTCTGATTTAACATCATTTGATTGGAGGATATAAACACCTATGTTTTATATAGCATTGTTATAAAATTTAATTTCTTTTATAAATTATAAATTATACTTATATTATGCTAATTTCAAGGTTTATAAATGTGCAATTTGGTATATGACTATCATACATATAAATATGGTTTATATATATAATAAATAAATAAATAAATCACATTTATAAACTTGAAGTATGGTCATAACTCATAACACACTTTTATTTAAAAAAAAGACATGGTTTGTAGATGGCAAAAATATCATCTCTTGATTAAAGATGGATTGAACACAAACGGGCAAAATGGAGACCATGAAAGAATTAAAAAATGCCAATAATTATAAAATCTCAGATTTTTATCCTTAATAACGAAACGGTGTGAAAAAGAGAAAAATATTAACTTTATAAATTTTTGTACTTATTGTTACTGGGGAGAGTAGTCTGACATCATTCAGCAGAGCCAGCTTTGTGCGCAGTTGTAACTTGTAAAACTCGTTCGCTTTGCTTTCATTCATGGCAAATATTTAAAAACAAAAAAAATTAAAAAAATACTAACGAGTGTCTTTACAACACTGATTAATCATCTATTTAAAGACATAAAAATTTTCATTTGTTGACTATGGGCTGTAGTTCACTCTGAGAATAGGTATAAAAGAGGCCATATTTATCTTTCGGGAAGAGATTTATTTAAGTTTTTTCCCTTTTCCACCAAAAATGGATAGGTATATCCCATAAAAAACTGATATAAATTTATTTATTTATATCATTCAATAAATTATTATTATTATTTTTTAATGTATACGACTACGAGCTGTGTAGCTCACATTTTTTTTAATAAAAAAAAATATATATATATATATATATATATATCAACATATCAACCTTTAGGTTTAAGCTGCGTTTTAATCAGAAATTAAAGGGTTTTTTTTTTTTCCTCTTTTTTTTTTTAAAGATTGAGAATAGGTAAATAGGTCGTATGTATCTTTTGGGAAAAGATTTATATATGTTTTTTTTTTTTCCTTTTCAATTAAAAAGGGAAAGATATTTTCAACAATAAAATTTGACAGAAAAATAAAAAATAAAAAATAAACCTTTAATTATATCATTAATTCAATAATTTTATATTAAATTAGTTATAATGTTGGGTAAAAATACCGTCTACATCATTAAAGGTTTGAACTAAATATCAACTACGTTCAAGACATTTCAAAACTGAACTATTTTTCATTTTTATCCTGTCTCACATGGTGAATAGGAACCAAGTTGATTTGTTTTGAAATATCTTAAAGTTTGTTGGCATTAGTCCAAATCTCGTTGTTGTTAACTGTATTTTACTTTAAAAGTCCGAAGCCCTAAAGTCATCCTGGTGCTTGCAAGACTAATCGTATTACAAGTTATTAACAAATATATATAAATATATAAATATATATATATATATATATTTAGTTAAAAATTTTGCTCACATGTAAAAGTTTGTGAAAAATTAAACAAAAAACAATTCATTAAAAATTAAAAATATAAACAATTACTTTTAAACGAAGATGTGACAAGTCTCATATTCTCTTTGGGCATTCACGTCACTTTTCATTGTATAAAGAATTATTATAGTATTTTGAACGCATCAATTAATTATTTATGATAATTATTGTGTGGTTTAGAGAATAAATAAATAAAAAAACCCAAACAATTATTGTTCATTGCTCACGTGGACAATAATCGAATATTCATTTATGATAGTTATACATATATCTACCGCTATCATTCTTATCAACTTGTATAAATATTATTTTTGTTTATTTTAACAAGAGAAATTAATTTTTTTAATTAATGTAACCACTTTTTCAAAATACCCAGATTAGATTATCTGTTCTAAAAATAAAAAATTCTATAAAACATTTTTTTTACCTTTCACCTAAGCACTTTTCTAAAAAGTGGTTATATAAAATATGAATTATAAGTAAAAGGTATATATTAACAAAATTTTGCAATTTATTGGATGACTTGTCTAATCAAATTAATTGCAATTTCAAAGCTGAAATCGACTCTTAAAAAGAAAAGAAAGAGACCTTTCTTATTTCTTTTTCATTTTCCTTCCGTTCACTTTCTACCTTGCGTTCTCTTCTTTCAATTTCTCCATTTCAACTCTTATTGGTCTTAAACTCTTATTGGTCTTTTTTGCCGTTAACAACCTTATTACTTTTTTGTATTTTGTGTCCTCTTCCTTCACAACCTTCTTTCTAGTTTTAAACCCACAACTACAATGACTTATCCAGTCTCACTCCTAATAAATGTATTCCCTTTAAAGACTTCATTATATCTTTAAAGACTTCATTATATCTCCAACTGCAAGACTTAATTTACGTGATGACGATATAGTCGTGATGACGATATAGTCGTACTACTTTCAATCAAATATAATGTATGTTATTTTTAAAAATAATAATTTTCTTTGAGAAGAATGTTTTTTTATTTCATACTTCGTCTGACTTTTCAAGATTTTATATTCATAAATAAATATATAGTGTAGATACGGAACACAAATAATATTATAATTGAATTTAGCCCAAAAATTAAAGTTATGTTTTGCAATCATTGTTACTAAGATTCACCACAATGATCAATGCGCTAGGGATTTGATCAATCATATAAGAATTTACATAGATAACTTTAATTTCAGGTCTGAATTCAACTATAATATTATTTACGTCCTATATCCACACCATACATGTATTTATGGATCGTATATAATCTATACTTGAAAAGACTATAGTGTATGAAATACAAAAAAAGAACCTTCTTAAAAAAAAAAAAAAAAAAAAAAAAAAAAAAAAAAAAAACCTTACATTATATTGACTAAAATAATGACTATCATCATTAGATAAATTATGCCTTGCATCCAGAGACATAACGAAATAAATCAAAATAGAAAATTGGTATGAGATTTACTCCGAGGAATGCATCTGTTGAAGTGGGACCGGGTAAGCCATTGTAAGTATGGGTTTAAAACTAGAAAAAAGACTATAAAGGAAGAAATCAGAGAAACCGAAGGAAGAGCACACAAAGAATAAAGACTTATAAGGCTATTAAGGCAAAAAAGACAAATAAGAGTTGAAACAGATAAATTGGAGGAAGAGAACTCAAAGTACAAAGTTAACAGAAGGAAGATGAAAAAGAATTAAGGTTGGTCCTTCTTCACTTTTCACTTCAACTCTGAAATTTCAATTAATTTTATCCAACGAGACATCCAATGAATGGAGAATACTATCATGCGTGGACAAGAAGAAAAACTATTTTAACTTATGCACTTTCTGAGCAGTATCTGAATGTTTGTCAGTACTCTCTCCACAAACCTATCCGTTAATCTTAAGCTCTAATTAAACTTATAACTTTTCATAATAGTAGAGACAAATTCATATTCGGAATAAACCATGAAAAATTTTTAATTTTTTTTTTTTTTACATATCCATATAATATACAAAGAAGTTTGTTTATTTTTATACTTAACTCTCGTTTGTTTAATAGCATCCCATAAAGAAATTGATGAGTTGATACAAAAAATTTATATTTGGTTTTGCGAGCAAATTGCAGACCAAAAAAATTCAAATTCACATATGATGAGAATTTGAATTTGGCCATCCACTATTAACTCACATACACTTAAAAAATTCTATCTATCAAAATCTCTTTATGCATGAGATTATACAAAGAAGAGTTACAATAAATAAAATTTGAGTATATTAATTGATGAGTAAATTTTACATGACTATATGACAAGAAGTTCTTGCTTTTTGTCACAAATTTTTTAAAAAAATTAATTTTTTAAAGATAAGAAATGTTCTATAAAAACCCTAGTTAAAGCATAAGTAATGAAAAATTTCCAAGATACGGAACAATATTATTATTGGAACTTCTTCTCAAAAAGAATTATTATTGGAACATATAAAAATTACAAAAGCAAATGGGAAAATGGGGAAAATATTTGAATACTAATAATTGCTAATTATAAAATACAATTGTAATGAAAATAATAAATATAAATAGATGAAATAAAAACGTACCAGATAAAAATACATCCGCTACCAGCGCTGAAAGGTAGAACCTGAAATCACAAGAGACTGGGTGAATAAAGTATAAACTGTGAGATAAAAAATATCATGCTATCGGGTGTCAGTTGCATTTAGAGCATGGTTAACAATCCATTTTGGAAAAATTTTAACACAACATTAATTACTTTTTATTTTCTTTTCCCATAAAAAATTTCCGATTATTAACCATTACCCATTTCTAAAAAGAACATACTCACGGTTTTGCAACATATATCTGAGAGAAAAAAGGTTTAAAGGCTCTTCAACTGTTCAAGAGCATTTGACGGCAATTGGGGATGCACTTCATTATGACTATCAGTCACCATTAATAATATACATTCTACTTGTTTAATATTTTGATCAAATGGCAGTTCAGTACTTGGGGGGTAATATCTAACAGATGTGTGTTTCTAATTTCTAACAGGGACTAATTCAGCGTTCAAAAATTATTTAATAATAATTCAATTCTTGAGAACCAACAAAATGTAAGGAATATGCACAGGCCAAAGAGTTCACACAGACAGAACTATTTATTCTCATTAGCACTATCATATTCCACTTTCATAAGAGAAGGTATTTCAAATTTCAAAATAGCTAAACAATCCAGTATCCACAGAAAACAGAGTCCCATGAGTTCATTTTACACAAAAGATCTGTTTGGCCTCACCGACACTCATCTAGCTAAAACCATACAAAATTCAAGCTAAAAACAATATATAGAACTTGGAAATAAAAACAAAACCATCAGAATCCAGCAGCAAAAGATAAAGATTGAAGGCATACCACCTCTGTTTAGAATCTTTGAGATCTGTTGCCTACCCAAGTTCTTTCTCAAAAGAACAGAACTATTAAAAGAGAGACACTTCTAGAATGTTAGGAAATGGAGAACTGTTTAGAAAAAACTATGAAGTGCTTGAGGACGGTTGCTATGGTTTTTATAGGTGCTTGGGTACGGTGTATTTACCCTTAAAAATTATACATTAGGAGGTCTCTCTGTCTAAAGATTGGTATGTGTGGAGTAAATGAGCTGCAGGCTGGTAGTTGAGAGAGAGAGTCGCCGAAGAGTTTAATGAAAAAGCTGGTAGTTGAGAGAGTTGCCATTTGTGATAGAGAGAAAAAGCTGGGAAGAGTTAATAAATAAAAATTGAAGAGGTAGAGTCCAAACGAGAAGATGAGAAAGCTGGAAGAAAATATTTTTAAAGAAGAATAATGGGGATAAGGGAAAGCTGCAGAAAATTTTACTATTACTCAAACCGGTCCCTGCAATTTCTTTATTACCCCCGACTTATTTACGCACCACTTTTTCGATTAAAAAAAATAAACTGACATGGTACACAGGACCCGCTTAATAAGAAATACAATTGATGCAACTGTTTTAAGGCTCCAAATAAAAGAAGACCTCACTCCTAAAAAATTTATATCCTAAAATTTATTAAAAACGCTCCATTATATTTTAAAATGTAGAAAATTTAAAAAAAAATAGTCAATTGTTTAAAATTATTTTTAAAAAAAAATTTATGTTATATCGATTGAAACCAGCACAACAATTATTATTAAGTAAATGAGACATAACTAAGTAAATCAAAGTAGAGAGCAATGCTTAATTTACCTAACATACTAACATAACTAAGTAAATCAAAGTAGAGAACAATGCTTAATTTACCTAGCGATAATTGTTGTGCTAATTTCAATCAATATATGTAAGACTTTATTTTTTTTAAACAATTTTCTTCGAGAAGAATTTTTTTATACTTCATACTTGGTCTGACAAGAATGTTCTCCTTCTGTAGACTTTTCAAGATTTTACACAACTCATAAATAAATATACATTGTGGATACAGTACACAAATAATATTATAGTCAAATTCAACCCTAATATCAAAGTGACGTTCATGAAAGTAGCAAGCATTGTGACTGAAATTCACCTCAATGGTCAATGTGCTAGGAATTTGATCAATTGTATAAGACTTTATGGAAAAGAAAAGTTAACGAAAATCTTCCATTAATTCTTATACAATTGATCAAATACATAACACAATGACAATTAAGGTAAACCCCAACTAAAATCCTTACAACTTTCATGAACATACTTTGATTTGAAAGTTTAGGATTCTACTATAATATTATTTGCTTCTCATATCCGTAATGTATATCTTTTTATGGATCTTAAAAAATCTTATAAGGAAAACATTTAGGTCAAACAAAGTGTGAAATACAAAATAAGTTCTTCCCCAAAAAAAATATTTAAAAAAAAAATTGTTATATTAATTGAAACCAGCACAACTATTATCATTAAGTAAATTAAACCTTGCAATTGGAGCCATAACAAAGTAAATCAAATTAGAGCCAGGCTTAATTTACCTATTGATGATAGTCGTGCTCATTTCAATCAATATATGTAAGTATTTTTTTTAAAAATACAACTTTCTTCAAGGAGAATGTTTTTTGTATTTCGTACTTTGTCCAACAAGAATATTTCATACGTTGTAGATACAGTACGCAAATAATAATGTAATTGAATTCAGCCCAGAAATGAAAGTGATGTTCATGAAAGTTGCAAGCATTGTTACCAAATTCACCTCAATTGTCAATGTGCTAGAGATTTAATGAATAATATAAGAATTTATAGAAAAAGGAAGTTAAAGAAAAGATCTCCGTAAATTTTTATAAGATTGATCAAATCCTCAACACATTGACAATTGAGATGAGTCCCAACTATAATGCTTGCAACGTTCATGAACATAACTTTGATTTCAAGACTGAATTCGCCTATAACATTATTTGCGTCTCGTATCCACAATGTATATCTACTTATAAAATCATAAAAAGTCTATAAAAAGAAAACATTCGTGTCAAACAAAGTGTGAAATATAAAAAAACATTTTCTCGAAGAAAATCATTTTTTTTTAAAAAAAATTATGTCATATTGACTGAAACCATCACAACCATTATCATTTGGTAAATTAAACCATTCATCTGGAGACATAACTAAGTAAATCAAAGGAGAGAGAGTTGATATGATATTTACTCCAAAGAATGCATCTGTTGAGAGTGAGACTAGGTTAGCCATTGTAAGTGTGGGTTTAAAACTAGAAAGAAAGCTATAGAAGAAAAGAACAGAGAAATCGAAGTAAAAGGACACAAAGTACAAAGACTAATAAGAACTGAAACAGAGAAACTGAAGAAAGAGAACACAGAGAATAAAGCCAACACAGAGAATATGGAAAAATAAATAAATAAGACAAGTTTGCTTCTTCTCTTTCACTTCAGCTCAAAAATTGCAATTAACTTGATCAAGGGAGGCATCCAATGAATGGAGAATGCTATTATACGTGAAGAAGAAGAAAAACTATTTAACTTATGCAATTAATAAGTAGTCTGTAAGTATCTGACAATACTCTCTACTCAAACCTATCAGTTAAACTTATGCTTTAATTAAACTTGCGCATTTTCATAATAATAATAATAGAAACATATTCATATCCAAAATAAACCAAGAATAATTTTTTGATTCTATTTTTTTTTTCATAATGTGGTGATGGATACAAACGGTTATAATAGAAGATCAGGTTTTTTATTATTTTTAATCATAAATGAACGTTAAGAATACCACGTCTACATCCCATATTTATAAGATAGACTAAACAAATATCATTGAAAATTATTAAAAACATTTTACGTGAAAAAATAAAGTTAAAAAATTTTAAAATTAGTGATTACAAATCTCGCCAAAAATTCAAATGAAATAAAATATAGTCTTCAATAAATCAATAAAATAGAATGATATACATTTATGAATGGTATAAACATACGTATGGAACTTCATATTGTTACAAAAATTATATTATGGCATAAGTTTGTTTATTTGTTTGTTTTTTATTTATTTATTTATATATATAAAAACGTATTACTAATTCACCATGCACCCATAGTGTACCATTTTGAAAACTCATATTTCCTCGGTGGCCCTCTTATTTTGCTTGAGCAGAGCCTTAAATCTCATTGCCACTCTCACTATAGCCACTAAAAAAAGGTTTTTTCTTTAT